>NC_041384.1:406093854-406222785 GCF_002162155.2 Triticum dicoccoides
ACGGGGCGGGGGGCGACGCAGGGGAGGGGGCGTGGAGGCTGGGCGAGGGGGCCGCGGCGGCGCGGTGGAGGTCGAGGCATCATAGAGGAGGGGTGTGGGGCGACGGGGTGAGGCAAGGGGGCGGCAGCAGGGCAAGGGGGCGGCGGCAGGTCGTCGGGGAGAGAGGACGAGAGAAACACACACACACACACACACACACAGAGAGAGAGAGAGAGAGAGAGAGATTGGGGCGGCCGGGTTGGGGCTCGATCCGTTAGTTAGGTCAACTCTTTGCCGTCCGCCATCCTTTGCCGTCCGCTTTTGTGCTCTTTGCCGTCTGCTAGCAGACGACAAAGAGGGGGGCCGTTAGGTTTTTTCTATGCAGCTCGTTAGTGGGGCCCAGCTCTCTCTTTGCCGTATGCTAGCTAACGGCAAAGATTCTTTGCCGTCGGCTAGCGGACGACAAAGACCTTCTTTGCCATCAGCCATCAGACGGCAAAGAAAAGGCGGACGGCAAATAAGCATTTTCTAGTAGTGTATGTTCGTCCATGCAGGTTAACGCCTGGTGCTTCTCAATCGTCCTCCTCCTCGGGAGATCTTCTTCCAGAGATGATGGAGAGTGACACGCCTCCTCCGGCCCCGCCGCTCAACAGAGGAGATGATACCGAGGTATCATCCCGAAGGGCACCTGAAGGTGGTGCCTCCGTTACCCGAGGTTCCGGGATCGAGACCGGCATCCCCGAACCGTCTGGTTTACAGCCGGAGACGGTTCTGGAGGCAAGCAAGCGGGTTCCTTCACTGGAATGCCGTACTCCGGTGGTGGTTTCCGAGGACCCAAGAGGGCCAGAAATGCTGAGGGACATGCTACGACGAGCGTCTATTTCAGAAGAGCATCGTTAATTGATGGTTACGGTGGTCGAAAGGGTTCTATCCGCGAAGAGTGGACTGAACGAGGCCTTCATGAGCCTTCTAAGAGGTTTTGAGGATTGTGATGTAGCTTTGTCAGTTGAATTTCATTGACAGAATGCACCTGTTGTATATGCAATAGCCCCTGAGACTCAGATTGTCTTCCGAAGGGAGCGATCGGAGGATCAAAGAGATATGCTTAGGTATTAACCTCGGTTTAATTTGAAATACAGGTTGCTTCCCCTCCTGCGGCTGCCTGGAATACGGAAGTGGCCGAACTGCAGCGAAAGCTGGATATTGCAGAGGATGACATTGCTTTGATCAACAGGCGTCTTGATGACTCGCAAGGTATGTATTTCGAGCATTCTTTACATCAGTGTGCTTGACGCGGGAAAGAGCTTTATATGAGATGAGCATAAAATGCAGATGGTGCTGCCGCCGTGGAGGCTCTTCGGTCGGAGCTAATCCGGGCCAAGGAGTGGGCCCAGCTTAGTGATGCTGCTGCTCCAGGAGCATCGGTTGAACTGAAGGCCAAACAAGTTGCGCGATGCCAGGGCGAGGAGAAGATATCCACGATGACACTCGCTTTGGAGGGTGCTACTGGCCGCTGCGAATTTCTTGAGAAGGAGAATAAAGCCTTCACGGCTGAACTGGACAAGGCCCAACAGGAGGCAAGAGAAGCATGATCTGAACAGGAGGCACCACACGCCGCATAAAAGATTCCAATAAAGATTCCAATAAGTCATCACGAAGAATCACTAAAGATTCCAATAAGTCATCAAGTGGTTGACCAGCTCTCGCTGCATCATGATAGTCAGTTTTCGGCTTTCTCTACTGAGGTGCTCATCCGGTCTAGGCCAGGGCACAATCGCAATAGTTCTCCCTTTACTACCCTAGCCGCTACAGCGGAACATAGGGTAGAAAACACAGGAGCCAGGCAACCCAACTATTGACCCAAGACAATGATTCGGAGCTGATGCATATAAGGCCAAACTTGCGACGCCGAAGTACGCTATAGAGCTATTCGGACTTTTACTGGCGACTCATTCGTTCCCATGCCGAGCCCCTGGCAGGGTGTGCCGAGGTGCATCTACAAAGCAGCCGTTGAGGCCGTACCTTATTGTTCAAAGGGTATGAGAGTTTGGCTCGGGTGAGGCTTACTGAGGACGGAGCGATGTGCCAATGATAAATTTATGTATATATAAAAAAGAGAAACCATGGACCCGGCTATTTGACATGCTAGTGGCCGGGATCAGAGGAAAAAGGGCATAGTACAGGCTCGGAGTAAAGAGTGCGGTCTACCAAAGGTAATTTTGGACCTCCTGTCGCACGTCTGCGTAGCCCCCTCAGGGAGTGGGATCCTTAACGGAAGTAACCCCTTAGGTGAGTGCATGGATCCGAACTCCGATAGAGTCCGCTGTAGATGCTTTCCAGTTTTTCACCTATTCTTTAAGCATGATACAGAAAAAATTAAAAAAACATATAAAAAACGTCACGGGAATGCTTGTAGGGTTGTCCCAATTGTGCTTCAGTCGATGCCCATGGTATCTTGAGTGCGTAGTGATGTGCGCATGGTGCAAATTTCGCCAGTACAGTAGGTGGGTGGCGGAAGCCGAACTGCTATTTGCGTTCCGGGAGTGGTCGAATGTCGGAGGGGAACTTTTTTTGGCCCCTGGTGTTCTGCTGGCGAGCCGATCCGTCGTCTTTGTCACCCAGTGGACTCCTCCCCTTGTGATTAGCATTAAGCTTGCCTACCTGCTTGAAGACCCAACAGTTACGATTGGTATGATTAGCTGGCCTATCACAGAGACCGTGAATCTGACAAGGTCGGTCCAATATCATGTCAACGGTGGATGGTCCATCCTGGTTTGCCTTTAGTGGCTTCTTCCATTGACCGGGCTTCGGATTGTGAAATCCGGCATTCATCTCTGTGTCGCGTATGTTGTTGTGTTCGGTTCGTCGTGGCTTGCCGTTGCCATCTCGAATTTCAGAAGTGCCCGGGCCGCTGGCGTCGTTGCTTTTACGAGCAAGCCAGTTGTCTTCTCTCGCGCAGAAGCGGTTCATTAGAGCGGTGAGGGCTGTCATGGATTTGGGTCCGTCCTGGCCGAGGTGACACGCGAGCCATTCATCTCGGACGCTATGTTTGAAGGCCGCGAGGGCTTTTACGTCTGGACAGTCGACAATTTGGTTCTTTTTGACTAAGAACATGGTCCAGAGCTCCCTAGCTGACTCGCCAGGCTCCTGGACAATGTGACTTAAGTCATCAGCGCATAATGGCCGGACATATGTTCCCTAGAAGTTGTCTCAAAAGGCATCTTCCAAATCCTCCCAGTTGCCAATAGAATTTTCTGGCAAACTGCTTAGCCAGTACCGAGCTGGCCCTTTAAGCTTGGGAGGTAGGTATTTAATGGTGTGGAGGTCGTCTCCGCGGGCCATGTGAATGTGGAGGAGGTAATCTTCGATCCATACCGCAGGGTCTGTTATCCCATCGTATGATTCGATGTTAATGGGTTTAAACCTGTCTGGAAATTCGTGTTCCATTACTTCGTCTATGAAGCAGAGGGGGTGTGCGGCTCCTCTATGTTGGGCCACACTATGAAGTACCTCCGGCGGGCTCCGTTTATGGTGCTCGAACCGGGCATGGTCAGCTCCGTAGTGTCCGGATAGGCGACCATCGTCATCGGTCGGGGTAGTGGAACTCTTAATGAAAGCACCAATGTCGGTGTCAAAACCGGTGGATCTCGGGTAGGGGGTCCCGAACTGTGCGTCTAGGATCGATGGTAATAGGAGACGGGGGACACTATATTTACCCAGGTTCGGGCCCTCTCTATGGAGGTAAAACCCTACGTCCTTCTTGATTGATATTGATGAATATGAGTGTTACAAGAGTGGATCTACCACGAGATCGTAATGGCTAAACCCTAGAAGTCTAGCCTATGTGGGTATGGTAATGAATATATGTGTTGTCCTTTCTGGACTATCCCCTTCGGTTTATATAGACACCGAGGGGATCTAGGGTTTACATGGAGTCGGTTACATAAGAAGGAATCTTTGGTTGCCAAGCTTTCCTTCCACGCCAAGTAGAGTCCAATCCGGACACAGTGCAGTCTTCGGCCTTCATGTCTTCACAGCCCATCAGTCCGTCCCATACATAACAGGTCGGACGCCCGAGGACCCCTTAGTCCAGGACTCCCTCACTCGTGCCCTCAAGAACAAAAGTAACTACTCACAGATAATAATCTTGCTCAAGATCAGAGGGGTATTAATATGCATAATGGATCTGGACATATAATCTACCACCAAATAAACCATATAGTAATCAACACTACTAGTCACCCACTAGCGACAATCTGTAGTTCCGGTAACAAGATTGAATACAAGAGATGAACTAGGGTTTGAGATGAGATGGTGCTGGTGAAGATGTTGATAGAGATTGCCCTCCCCAAGATGGGAGAGTTGTTGGTGATGACGATGGCGATGATTTCCCCTTCCGGGAGGGAAGTTCCCCCGACAGAATCGCTCCGGCGGAGGGAAAAAGTGCTCGTGCCCAAGTTCCGCCTCGAGGCGGCGGCGTTCCATCTCGAAAGTATTATTGTGATTTTTTCGAGGTCAAACCACTTATATACCAGAAGATGGGCACTGGAGGTGGGCAGAGGAGGCCACAACCCACCAGGGCGCGCCAAGGGGGCCTAGCGCGCCCAGGTGGGTTGTGCCCACCTGGTGGCCCCCTTCTGGTACTTATTGGCTCCAATATTTCTTATATATTCCATAAAAAATCTCTGTAAAGTTTCAGCCCATTTGGAGTTGTGCAGAATAGGTGGCCTGACATAGCTTTTCCAGTCCAGATTTCCAGCTGCTGGAATTCCCCCTCTTGGTGTGTTCCTTGCAAATTATCAGAGAAAAGGGCATTAGAATTACTCCAAAAAGCATTATTATGGATAAAAACATTGTAAATAATAGTAAGAAAACATGATGCAAAATGGACGTATCAACTCCCCCAAGCTTAGACCTCGCTTGTCCTCAAGCGAAAACCGAAATCGAAAAACATGTCCACATGCTTTGAGAGAGAGGTGTCGATAAAAACAAAATACGGACATAGAAGCATCATGTTGATTATTATAACAGCAACAAGATTAAACAAAGGAATTTTATCATAGAACTTTCATCATATACTTCCGATGAATAAGTAATAGTTCATCACAAGTATAAAGCAAAAACTTTATTAGAAACCAACAAACTATGTTCTCAGTCAACTTTGCAACTAGAATTCATCATCTTTTCAGGAAGAGTCACATGTTGGAGCCTTTAAAGCAAGTCCACATACTCAACCATCATATAGTCTTCTATGATTGCTAACACTCACCTTGTACCCATGAAGAAAACGTTTCAATCAGACACATAGAAATATAGGGGCTTATAATTTTGCCTCCCAACATGCTCACCTCAAGGGTGATGTCAACAATAATAACTCATGCTATCTATATTCAACTGGACATATGTGCCTAGATCTTTCCTCAGCACATGATGCTTGCCAAAAGAGAAAATAAAAAGGAATAGAAGGAAAACTTTGACTCTTTGCATAAAAGTAAAGGATAGGCCCTTCCAAGAGGGAAGCATAGGTTGCTATTCACTTATTTTTTGGTATGCTCAACCCCTTCGTGCAAAAGAACGTCAAGTTACATTGCCCATTAAGATGACAACCTTTATTATGCAGTTTGTCGCTTTTATTCGTTGTCATCCAAGTTCATGCAACGCTCAATTTTTTCTTGCACTAAAATATCTCACATATTTAGAAGCAAATTTTATTGCCTTTTTGCACCGATGACAACTTACTTGAGGGATATTGTTCAATCCCTAGGTAGTTTGGTGGACACTTGAAGAAGATTTGGGTTTAAGGGTTTTTGGATGCACAAGTAGTATCTCTACTTGGTGCGGAATTTTTGGCTAGCAAAGATGGGGGGCAAGCATCACATGTTGAAGGATCTACGACAATATGACTTCTATGTGAATATAAACATACATAAACCATTACGTTGTCTTCCTTGTCCAACGTCAACAATTTTGGCATCTAATATTTTGATGAGGGCTCACAATCACAAAAGATTTCTAGGATAGTATATCTATATGTGAATCTTCTCTTCCCTTATTAATTTTTTCATGAGTTGCGTCATTGACTCATGCTATGTTTTTCAATCTCTAATAAAAATTTCTTACTTATACTTTTCCGTATGTTGTGCTATCACTTACCATAGGATTAGTATATAATATTTTCATTACCTCTATCCTTTCTTTATTTCCTTCTTTCTTGTTTCTTTTCTTTTCTTTATTTGCAACATATAAGTAATGAGAACAAAAGCTCATACTAAACTTTATTATATAACTTGCACTTAATTATAATGATAGGTCACCAAGCAAACTCTCGAACAAGAAAGGATTGAACTAACTTTATTTCATCTAAAGCAAAATATTGAACTAAGATAAATAAAAGCAAAAAGATAGTGGGATGATACGATACCGGGGCACCTCCCCCAAGCTTGGCGGATGCCAAGGAGATTGCCATACCCGATACTCATTTTTTCTCTGGTAATGAAGAAGAGGCCTTGTCCTCCTTTGATTACGTCCATAGGCTCCTACCTCTTCGTCTCGGTCTTCATCAGCCAAGCATCTTATTCCATGTGGTTAGAGGAGCAGGAAGACATGATGCCTGATAACCCACAAGTATAGGGGATCGCAACAGTTTTCGAGGGTAGAGTATTCAACCCAGATTTATTGATTCGACACAAGGGGAGCCAAAGAATATTCTCAAGTATTAACAGTTGAGTTGTCAATTCAATCGCACTTGGAAGACTTAATATCTGCAGCAAAGTATTTAGTAGCAAAGTAGTATGGAGGTAACTGTAACGGTGGCAAAAGTAACATTAGTAGTTTTTGTAGTGATTGTAACAGTGGCAACAGAAAAGTAACTAAGCAAAGATCAATATGTGAAAAGCTCGTAGGCAATGGACCAGTGATGGATAATTATGTCAGATGCGATTCTCATGCAACAGTTATAACATAGGGTGACACAGAACTAGCTCCAGCTCATCAATGTAATGTAGGCATGTATTCCGAATATAGTCATACGTGTTTATGGAAAAGAACTTGCATGACATCTTTTGTCCTACCCTCCCATGGCAGCGGGGTCCTATTGGAAACTAAGGGATATTAAGGCCTCCTTTTAATAGAGTACGAGACCAAAGCATTAACACTTAGTGAATACATGAACCCCTCAAACTACGGTCATCACCGGGAGTGGTCCCGATTTTTGTCACTTCGGGGTTACCAGATCATAACACATAGTAGGTGACTATTGACTTGCAAAATAGGATCAAGAACTCGCATATATTCATGAAAACATAATAGGTTTAGATTTGAAATCATGGCACTTGGGCCCTAGTGACAAGCATTAAGCATAGCAAAGTCATAGCAACATCAATCTTAGAACATAATGGATACTAGGGATCAAACCCTAACAAAACTAACTTGATTACATGATAAATCTCATCCAACCCATCACCGTCCAACAAGCCTACGATGGAGTTACTCATGCACGGCGGTGAGCATCATGAAATTGGTGATGGAGGAAGGTTGATGATGATGATTGTCGGTGTCAAAACCGGCGGATCTCGGGTAGGGGGTCCCGAACTGTTCGTCTAGGCGGGGGGTAACAGGAGGCAGGGGACATGAAGTTTTATCCAGGTTCAGGCCCTCTTGATGGAGGTAAAACCCTACGTCCTGCTTGATTAATATTGATGATATGGGTAGTATAAGAGTAGATCTACCACGAGATCAGAGAGGCTACACCCTAGAAGCTAGCCTATGGTATGATTGTGTGTGTTGTCCTATGGACTAAAACCCTCCGGTTTATATAGACACCGGAGAGGGTTAGGGTTACACAAGGTCGGTTACAAAGGAGGAGATATCCATATCCGTACTGCCTAGCTTGCCTTCCACGCCAAGTAGAGTCCCATCCGGGCACGAGACGAAGTCTTCAATCTTGTATCTTCACAGTCCAACAGTCTGGCCGAAGGATAGAGTCTGGCTGTCCGGAGACCCCCTAATCCAGGACTCCCACAGTAGCCCCTGAACCAGGCTTCAATGACGATGAGTCCGACATGCAGTATTGTCTTCGGCATTGCAAGGCGGGTTCCTCCTCCGAATACACCACAGAAGAATTTGAATACAAGGATAGTGTGCGGCCCTGTAAAATAAGTTCCACATACCACCATAGAGATAATAATATTTCCACAAATCTAATCTGCTGACACGTTTTGGCAATACGACATTGTGCCATGGCCCGGTAATTATTCGAATTGTTTCCTTTAACTAGCCCCGCACATAACGCGAGGCAGTTTTTTGACACGTCTTGTCAAAGCAGAGATCGTGTTCCCCTAATTACGGGATTCTCATCAATACGATCGTGGGTAACCCAACCGTGTCTAGGACTCCTAGATTATAGGCAAGTCCCAAACGGCTACGGAGAGGACGCTTGATATTCACCCTCTTTATAAAGGGATAAGGCTTTTACTTTTTTCCTTCTCGTGCTCAGTCGAATCCTTCCCCCGCCTCGAGTTCTAACACCCAAAGCCCAGGTCAGGTGCTCCGGACCTTCAATCATGTACGGATCTAGCCTTCAAGGCTGGTGGATGCCCTCCTCCGTTATGGAAGAAGACATCAAGAAGTTGAGGGAGGCCAGATACCTAACCGCTGAGGTTTCACATCGGCTGCCTGCCCGAGGACAGGTCGTCCCTACTCCTGAACCCAACGAAGACGTCGTGTTCATCTCCCACTTCCTCCGAGGTCTAGGCCTCACTCTGGATCCCTTCGTCAGGGGGTTGATGTTTTATTACGGGCTAGATTTCCACGATCTAGCCCCGGACTCCTTTCTCCATATCTCGGCATTTATTGTCGTATGTGAGGCCTTCCTCCGTATTACCCCTCACTTCGGCATGTGGCTCAAGACCTTTGATGTGAAGCCGAAGATGGTCGAGGGGCAGCATGTAGCGTGCGGAGGCGCATTAATAAGTAAGATCGCTGGAGCTCCATGGCCAAAGGGTTCCATTCTAGAGGTGTCCGGATTATGGCAACGGGAGTGGTTTTACATCACAGCTTCCAGAAGTGCCAAGTGGGTGGCTGCCCTTGCTTTCCGCTTAGGCCCTCCACCGCAACTGATGTCATGGATTAGCAGAGGGCTGAGCTGGGGTCCAGCCAAGGACGTGCCTGTACTGCAGAGCCGCATTCGAGATCTCTTCGAAGGAGATTTTAGTTTGATTACGGTAATGCAAGCCATGCTGGTTCGGCGAATCCAGCCATGCAAACGCCGGCCCCTCCGCATGTGGGAGTTCAACCCAGAAGGACCGCGCGCTGTTCAGAATCTCCTCGGCCTGACGCATGAGGAGATGTATAAATCATTCTTCAGACCCCAGATAGAGTGTCTGGACACTACCGAGGACGTGGGCCTGAGCAGCAACCGCACCGCCGACCAAGTAAGTTATCCTCTAGCCGAACACACCGTCTTTCATTTATCATGACGTCATTCTGAGAAATCGCTCTTTGACTAGGACTGGATAACAAAGGCGAAGATGATGCGGTGTTCGCCCCCCCCCCCTTCCGGAAGGCTTGGAGAATCCGGTGCTGGAAAAGATGCTCGAGCTAGCACCTTGCCCGGAGCCCTCACAGGAAGATAAAGGGGGGAATAAAGGGGGCGAAAGTGGGCCTCCACCGTTACCCATTCCGACCGAGGGAATGGGCGCCTCCGTGAGGGAGGATAACCAAGGGGAGGAATCTGGCACTCTCTCACCCCGGGGAAGGAAGAGGACTACCCCTGAAGATCCGGAAACCAAGGTTTCCAAACGGGAGAAGAAGTCTCCACCAGAGGGTCCTGCCTCGGAGGGTGCTCTTGCCGCACCAAGTCCGCGCGGGGATCCGCCCTCTAACGAGCTGTAAGTAATCAAAAAGTACTTTAATAGTGAAGATATACTACCTTACTTCTGAGGAAAATAACTGAAGCATTTATCTTGCAGTTCGGATCTTAGCCCTTCTCAGCAGAGCTCGTCTTTGGGGGATCTTCTTCCGGAGATGATGGAGAGCGAAACGCCTCCCCCGGACTCCCCCGCTCAAAAGCGGGTGACCTTGAAGTGTCGTCACGGAGGGCCTCTCCGGATCCGATGAGGCCAGAAGATAATCCTATAGTCACCCGAAGTCCTCAGCGTCCGGCTCTTGAAGAAAGCAAACAAAAGAGTCCGGCACCGTCTGGTATGCGGTCGGACGTACTGAGGGAGCTGTTGGAGCGAGCGGCCATCTCAAAAGAACACCGTACGTTAATGGGTACGGTGATGGAAAGAATTTCGTCCGCCGAAAGCGGATTGCATGAAGCCTTTATGAGTCTACTGACAGGCTTTGAGGTACGTGATACTTTTTTGATAGTACCGCACATTTTTAGGTGTGTCGTGTGTAGATAGTAGCCCCTGAGACTCTGGTTGTCGTCGAGAACGGCGGCGAACAGAGGATCGTAGTCCCAGGTAGTAACCCAACCGCCTTTATGTGCAGGTGGTGGAAGCTCCGGTGGCTAGCCGGACTAATGAGTTTGCCGAACTAAAGCGGCAACTGGATGCGGCAGATGCCGACATCGAGCTTGTTAACAAGCGGCTTGACGAGGCACAAGGTAAGTAATGCATTCTAGTGAATGTCACATAGTAAGAGTAGTATGATGCCGGTATCTTTAATATGTTGTGACTGCAGATGGAGCTGCCACCGTGGAGACCCTTCGGGCGGAACTTGCCCAAGCCAAAGAACAAGCGAGGAGTAGTAGTGCGACTGCTTTGAAGGCGGCCGAAGAGTTGAGGGCCGAGAAGGCCGCACATTGCGAGAGCAAAGAGAAAATGGCCAAGATGGCCGTAAAGTTAAAAGACACTGCCGACCGTTGCCAGTTCCTTGAAGAAGAAAACCGAGTGAAGGCGACGGACCTTGAAAAGGCCATGATGACGACCAAAGACACCTGCTCTGCTATGAGAGCGAAGAAGGAGGAGATGCGTGAAGCAGGGGATATTGCGGTTGGGAAGCCCTTCATGCTGCGGAGGAAGTTCGGAGATCCACGGTATGCCCCTCTGGATCGGCTGTGGAGTTCGGCAGACGCATATATGGACTTGGCGGTGAGCGTTGTTGATGCGGCCAAATACTTCCAAGATCAAACAGATCATGAAGCGGACAAGTTGTTCTGGTCGCAATTTAACGTTCCAGAGCGTCTGCTTCCATTGACTGATCAGCTAGCCGAATGGGCCGAACTCAATAGGTTGTCCGGACTCGCCATGAGGTCTGTCGTGGATCAGTTGTGGCCGGAAAAGCTGAAGCCGAACAGCTATTTCAGCTTAGTGCAGCAGTTCCTTGGTGCGGTGTCGCGCATCAATGCGATGAAGAGGTCGGTGTGCATAGAAGGCTCGTGGATGGCCCTTGCCCTTGTTAAAGCATACTGGGCGGAGATGGATGCTACCAATGTTGCGGCGCAGGGTTCGGCCATAGGCCGAGTGGCTGCCGAGCACTATTTCGAAGAGGTTCTCGACGGTGCTCGTTTGATAGAGGCCTAGTGCTCGAACAATATTATGTTTGAGTGACATGTATTCCCATTGTAAACCAATGTTTTTATGAAATTTATTAAGGCTGTGTTTATACTTTTGCCTGAAAGTAATATGATGCCTCCTGTGCGGCCGTTTATGTATACATGTGTATAACCTGAAAGATTGCAGTCGTCGGCTTCAGCCCCCACGCATATAATGCGGAGGTGTTCGCAGAAGACGCGTGTTCACACTTAACCCAACATCTTGGCCCTATTAAGGAGGTGATAGCGCAGCAAACGAGGCAACCAGACTATAATGCTTTAACACTTTCACTTAGCCATAGGAGTTTGATGGTGGGGCTACTATATAGCCCTTGGTGGCTCCGCACTCTCCCAAATTCGGGCGCGTACATGCCTGGACAGGATACGGCCCTTCATTAAGGCGGAGGAATTCTAACATTCCGATATGTCATCGAGTGGTTGACTAGTCTCACGCTATATCATGACAGTCAGTTTTCGGCTTTCTCTACTGAGGTGCTTGTCCGGATGACCCGGGGCACAATCGCAGTAGTTCTCCTAGTGCTACCTTAGCCGATAGAGCAGAACGTAAGGTACCAAAACATAGGAGCCGGGCAAACCCAACATTTGACCAAAGACATGATTCGGAGCTGATGCATATAAGGCCAAACTCGCGACACCGAACACTCCCTAAGGTATTCGGTCTTTATGGTATAAACCGGGCCTAAACAGTGCCCTTTGTAAGAAGCCCCTGGTGTCCAGGTACGTGCATTATTCTGATGTGGCCACATGCCAAGACGCCAGCATCCTTCTTAATTGTACTGAGAATCCGAGGGATGTGTATCAACAAGAGACAGTAAAAAAGGTTGACGCAGGGTCTTAATCTAAAAAGAATCCTTGGGACGGGCCCCTGCTGCACGTCTGTGCCTGTGTCTCTGTTGTGCCATATCCTGGACGGGTGTAGCACGGTGGTCATCTATAAAAGAGAGGAACTTAGGTGAAAAGTTGTCATGCAAAAAGGTGGGTTTTAAAGGAACCATGTAAATTTCAAGATGAGTAAAAATTGCCACTTGTCTGCGCGCGTTGAGCCCCTTGTGTTTGTGATAGGGGTGTGGCCATCAAACCTGTATGAACTACATATAGCTGCGACGGACTCGTCTAACCGTGTCCGTGGTCTTGACGACCTATCGAATACTTTAGTTGGTGAGGCCATTTTAGTGTGCGGCTGCCGAGGCGGTCGCACCCTCTTCGGCGCGCAGGGATCGCTCAATATTTCCATTTACTATAATGATGCCACGTGGACCGGGCATCTTAAGCGTGAGGGAAGCGTAATGCGGTATTGCATTAAAGAGAGCGAAAGCTTCGCGTCCAAGTAGTGCTTGATAGCCACTTTGGAACGGAGCAATGTGGAAGGTTAAAGTTTCACTACGGAAGTTATCGGGGAAGCCGAATATAACTTCTAGTAGCAGGGAGCCCGTGCAATGAGCCCTTGGGCCTGGCGTTACTCCTTTAACGGTAGTATTGCTGAGGCAAATTTTCGTTCGGTCTATCCCCATTTTGTGGATTGTGTCCTGATATATCAGGTTTAGACTACTGCCACCGTCCATCAGGACTCGTGTGAAGTGGTATCAGTCAATTATTGGGTCTAATACCAAGGCAGCCCATCCTGCACGCCGGATACTTGCTGAGTAATCCCGATGGTCAAAAGTGATCGGTTGAGATGAGTAGTGGCAGGACTCCGCTGTGATAGGCTCTTGGGCATATTTATCTGGGAGTGCCGCTTTGTTTCTCCCCTTGATCACGTGTACCACGTTTACTGTTTTGACTTCTGGTGGAAATTTCTTTTGTTTCCCAGTGTCTTGCTTGAGAGGCTCATCCTTGTCTTCGCTTGGTGTATCCTCCCCCTTGTGTACGGCGTTGAGCTTACCGAACTACTTGAAGACCCAACATTCTCTGTGGGTATGATTAGCGGTGTCGGTGTCAAAACCGGCGGATCTCGGGTAGGGGGTCCCAAACTGTGCGTCTAGGTCAGATGGTAACAGGAGGCAGGGGACACGATGTTTTACCCAGGTTTGGGCCCTCTTGATGGAGGTAAAAGCCTACGTCCTGCTTTATTAATATTGATGATATGGGTAGTACAAGAGTAGATCTACCACGAGATCAGAGAGGCTAAACCCTAGAAGCTAGCCTATGGTATGATTGTTGTTCGTCCTACGGACTAAAATTCTCCTGTTTATATAGACATCGGAGAGGGCTAGGGTTACACAGAGTCGGTTACAATGGTAGGAGATCTACATATCTGTATCGCCAGGCTTGCCTTCCACGCCAAGGGAAGTCCCTTCCGGACACGGGACAAAGTCTTCAATCTTCTATCTTCATAGTCCAGGAGTCCGGCCGAAGGTATAGTCCGGCTATCCGGACACCCCCTAATATAGGACTCCCTCAGTAGCCCCTGAACCAGGCTTCAATCATGACGAGTCCGGCGCGCAGATTGTCTTCAGCATTGCAAGGCGGGTTCCTCCTCCAAGTACTTCATAGAAGATTTTGAACACAAAGGTAGTGTCTGGCTCTGCAAAATAAATTTCCACATATTGCCATAGAGAGAATAATATTTACACAAATCTAATCTGCCGACGTATTCCTTAGTGTGACATCACACCACGGCCAAGTCCTTATTCGAATCATTTTACTGTCCCACCTCAGCGCGTTTAGCGAGGCGGTTTCCTTGGCACGTCTTGTTAAAGTAGAGATTGTGTCCCCTTATTCCGGGATTCTCATCAATACGGGTGTGGGTAACCCAACCGCGCCATTGACTATGGTGCTTGGGAGATAAGCGAGTTTTACCAGGCTGGTGGGGGCGCATAGTCGCGTCCGCCCATATAAGGGGATAAGGACCCACCTTTTCATCCACGCCTTCTTCCTCCTTTGCCTATCCATTTCCGCGCACTTGAGCTCCAGCGCCCAAGTCCGCACACCCCACCTCAACCTTCTCCAGCCATGTCCGGAGTGGGAGGCAAGTGGATGGTCTCCTCCATCACGGAGGGACACATCAAAAGACTGAGGAAGGCCGGATACTTGTCTAACGACATTGCACACCGGATTCCCGAAGAGGGGCAGCTTATCCCCACCCCTAGGCCCCATGAGAGGGTGGTGTTCCTCCCCCATTTCCTCCACGGACTGGGCTTCCCACTCCACCCATTTGTCCGGGGGCTCATGTTCTACTATGGCCTGGATTTCCATGATCTGGCCCCGAACTTTGTCCTCAACATCTCGGCGTTTATCGTCGTGTGCGAGGCTTTCTTCTGCATCCGCCCCCATTTCGACCTATGGCTCAAGACTTTCAATGTCAAGCCGAAGGTGGTGCGCGGCACCCAAGCGGAGTGTGGAGGCGCCATGGTGGGCAATATGCCCAACGTCCCATGGTTCGAGGGATCCTTCGTGGAATCCCTAAAGGGGTGGCAGTCGAGGTGGTTTTACATCACCGAGCCGCGCGACCCTGAATGGGTCGCAACCCCCGAGTTCCGATCTGGGCCCCCTACACGGCTCGCCTCCTGGAAAGAGACGGGCCTGTCGTGGGGTAAAAAAGGAGAGCTGACCGGACTCCAAACATGCGTCCAAATCCTGGTGGACAAGAAGCTCAAACTTGTCAGCGTAGTCCAGGTTATGCTCATCCACCGGATCCTCCCATATCAACAAAGGGCTTTCAACCTGTGGGAGTTCGACCTGGCGCGGCACCGAACTCTGAGCAGGCTCTTCAACACGACGTACGAAGATGCCTGGAAGGTGCTTTTCAAGGGCGCCGAGGCCCCCGCATCCGCTACTGAGGATTGCGGATTCAGCACGCAACGTCACGCTCGTGCGGTAAGCTGTTTTTACCTTTTACAGGGTATTAGTTCTTCATAGTTTGACTCCATGTGGGATCTAAGCTCCCTTACCTTTGACGGGATTGGCAGGAGACGTCCGGACAGATCAACTTCCCAGCTCCTTTGCCCGAAGGCCCAGCGGACGCTCGCTTGGTGAAGCTGCTGGTTCCGGCACCCTACGTGGTGCCGGAGAAGAAGGCCACGGGGACTCGAAAGAGTGCCCAGCGCTAGGAGGGGTCGGATTCATCATCCGATGATTCCAAGGCGCACTCCTCCCATGAAGACGAGGAGGAGGAAGAAGAGACCTCCCCCCCTTCAGCGGGGGGAGGGAAGAAAAGGAAGGCTGCCCCAACCGGGGAGGCTGAAGGGTCCAAGAGGGGGAAGACCCCTCCTCCGGACTACTCCACCAACGCTGATGACGGCGAAGAGGAGTGGCCACACAGGGCCAAGCCCCTGGTGAGATCGTAAGTATCCGGATGCCAGAGTGACTCATAGTATTCCCCGATTGCACAGCTTTTCCTTACGTCGAACATGATTGTGCAGTCCGCCCAAGGCCGGGCTCGACGAGTCATCGAGCGGCTCTCTGGATTCGTCAGATGTGAATTCGCTTCCGACGGCTTCCTCCCCCCACCCTACGGACGGCGCCGAGCTGGCGTCCCAACAGGTTCCAAGCCAGGAGGAGGTGGTCCTGGAGGCACCGCAAGGCAACCTCTTGGACTCCAGGCGTAAAGGGGATAGAACCCCCATGGGCTCCAAGTCCGGCCTTGAGCCGGACACCGCGCCGGAACCTTCAATGGCTCCAGACTCCAGTAGGCAGCCTCCTTCCAAGAGGAGCGAGCCTACCGAGCCGGTGACCTCTGTCCAATCGGAGGCACTGGACAATTTGCTGGAGACGCTTAACGGCGCCTCCATCGACGAGGAGCATCGCACTATTATGAGTGCGGTGCTCCAGAAGGTTCAGTCCGCCAAGAGCGGACTGACTGAAGCCTGTGCCAGCCTTCTAACAGGCTTTGAGGTAAGTAAAGAATATGTAAAAATATTACCGCATAGACAGTAGCCCCTGATGCTCTGCTCGGCGTTCGGAAAGAAAATCCGAATAGAGGATCTAATAACATTGGCAGGAGTCTAACATAATCAAGTCAATATGCGTATGCCGGCTTCGCTGCTGGCCTCCGCTGCACTGACTGCGGAGGTGGATACGCTGAAGCAGAACCTCGAGCGGTCCGAGCAAGAGCTCGGCCTAGCCAAGCAACAGCTCGAGGAAAAGGAAGGTAAGAAATACCTTATTGAAATATGTGAAAGGTGCAATTGCAAAAAGTGACAAGATTAACGCAGCTATTGTAGGGGCCACAACTGAGGTGGCGACCCTTAAGCAAGCATTGTCCGAGGCCAAAAAGAGGGCGGCCGCGGAGCGCACCGAGCGGGAGAAGCATGAGACGCAGGTTGGCGAGGTGCGGCAAGAGCTCCAGGCTCTTATGAAAAAAACATGAGAGTTTGGAGCTTGACTCGAAGACGCGAGAGTCTGAGCTCGCGGCGGCCATTGAAGATGCCAAGTCTGCCAAGGCTGAAGCCCAGAAGGCCCTCCAGGAGGTTGAGGCAATAAAAAAGATAGCGGCGGGTAAGGCATTGTTTATGCAAAGCAAGCACGTAAAAGTGAATTACTTGTCACTTACCCGAATCTGGAGCTCTCCAGGAGCATTCGCATACTTGCCCCGTAGCGTGTCGGATGTTGCCGCCTTCTACCGAGCCGAGGAGGGAAGCTCGATGGAGAAGGTGTTCTGGTCTCAGTATGCTGAGGCTGAACACCCGGTGCCCTTAAGAGACGAGCTGAAACAGCTGGTCGAGCTCCATAAGGTGGCCGAATAGGCCATGAAGGGCCTCATAGTCCGGCTGTGGCCTGGAGAGGCCTTTCCTGGGAGCTACTTCGGGCTAGTGAGGCGGCTGGTGGAGGCCTGTCCAAGGCTTGAAGCCATCAAGCGCTCCGTAAGCATCGAGGGTGCCCGTAGGGCGCTTGCTCGTGCGAAGGTGCACTGGGGCAAGCTGGATGCTGAGATGCTTGTGAAGGATGGGCCACCGCCGGGCAAGGAGCATCGCAAGCCCGAGATGTATTATGAGGGCGTTCTGAAGGGTGCCCGCCTTGTGGCGGATGAATGTTCCATGAATGTAATTTTTCAGTAAACTCGCTCGTTTTGTCTTGTGCGCTGAAAACTTGTTCATGTGCGCTAAGAAATGCTTTTTGAATTTAAAATATTACCTTCTGTGCGGCCGTTTATCAAATTTGAGAGATGGCGAGTCGTCGGCTTCTGCCCCCATGGCACGAGTGCTGGGGTGTTCGGGATAAACATGAGCGCTCTTTTTCCCATTCTTGGGTCCTTCGAGGGAGGCGCTCAACACAACGAACAAGGCAATCGGACTATAATGCTTGAACACTCTCACTTAGCCATAGAATTCTATAATTTTAAATTTCGGCGAAGCCCCTAGTGTTCGGAAGACCGAGTTCGGGGCACTATCCACTCCTAGGCCGGACAAAGCCGACTCCTCGCTCTAAGCGGCATAAGTCTTTAGGGACTCGAAAACCTCTTGAACAGCGACCAACTCTCGCCTCATCATGACGGTTAGTTTTAGCTTTCTCTACTGAGGTGCTTAGCCCAGCTCAACTGGGGCACAATCGCAATAGTTCTCCTAGTGCTACCTTAGCCGATATAACGGAATGTAAGGTACCAAAACATAGGACCCGGGCAAACCCAACTATTGACCCAAGACATGATTCGGAGCCGATGCATATAATGCTATAAGTTCGGGGTGTCGCACTTGTGAAAGTGTTCGGACTTCTCACACCATGTTGTGGGGTACTTAAGCCCCTGGCGTATTGGCCGTACCAAAGTGTACGGGTGCAACATGTTATTAATGAACATATATTCGTAAAAAAGAGTAATGCAATAATAGACGGAAGCTATGCATTGTTTATTTTTTTTAAAGGGCTGCGATCAAAGCAGGACGATACAAATAGTGCGATAAGCAAAATATGGGACTATCAAATATGTCCTTTCCAGGGGCGAGCTGCGGAATGTTATGCGAAACAGGTATACTGCTCGTTATAGAGACCACCTTAGGGTTCCGTAGTGTGGCGTAGCTTTCTGCTTCCCTGGTTGTATCGTTTGTGCGGCAATTGTGCTGCCGGACAAGCCTTCCGAAGAACGGAGTCCTAAAAATAAGAGAAAATTAAGAAATCAGCAGCCCCTAGTGCGGTTTAAGCCGCGTGTCGGGCGTGCCGTGATGGTGCCCCTCCCCCTGTGCCCATGGTATTTCCAGAGCATAGTTATGTACGCGCAGCACTGGTTTCGCAAGCTCCTGAGGGCTGGGGTTGGGGACGCATTGTTACGCTTGCTCTGAACATGCCAGACAGTCTTGGTGTAGGTTACTCCGGGCGTGCTTGACGGTGTCCAGACGTTTAATGGCCGGACTAGAGAATTGCCTTGAGAGGCTGCTTTGTACTTCCGTTGCGATAGCCGCCGTATGCTCCTCTGTTCGGAGAGAGCGTTCTGTGTTTCCATTGACCGTGATGACGCCTCGAGGGCCTGGCATCTTGAGCTTGAGGTATGCGTAGTGTGGCACCGCATAGAACTTGGCAAATGCGGTTCGCGCGAGCAGTGTGTGCTAGCCACTGCGGAACGGGACTATGTCGAAGATTAACTCCTCGCTTCGGAAATTATTTGGAGATCCGAAGACCACTTCAAGTGTAACTAAGCCTGTACAGTTGGCTTCTACACCTGGTATGACGCCTTTAAAGGTCGTTCTGGTGGGTTTAATCCTCGAGGGATCGATGCCCATTTTCCGCACTGTATCCTGATAAAGCAGGTTTAGGCTGCTGCCGCCGTCCATAAGGACTCTAGTGAGGTGAAATCCGTCAATAATTCGGTCTAGAACCAATGCGGCGAATCCTCCATGACGGATGCTAGTGGGGTGGTCCCTTCGATCAAAAGTGATCGGGCAGGAAGACCATGGGTTGAACTTTGGGGCGACTGGCTCCATCGCGTATACGTCCCTTAGCACACGCTTCCGCTCCCTCTTGGGGACGTGGGTTACGTATATCATGTTCACCGTCCGCACTTGTGGGGGAAAACCTTTCTTTCCACTGTTGTTCGGCGGCCGGGGCTCCTCCTCGTCATCGCTATGCAGCCCCTTGTCTCTGCTTTCGGCATTTAACTTGCCTGCCTGCTTGAACACCCAACAATCCATGTTGGTGTGATTGGCTGGTTTTTCGGGGGTGCCATGTATCTGGCATGAGCGGTCGAGTATTCGGTCCAAACTAGACAGGCCCGGAGTATTTCTTTTGAATTGTTTTTTCCGCTAACCGGGTTTAGAGCCTCTGAATCCGGCATTAACTGTCGTATCCTCAGCGTTGTCGCCGTTAATGCGGCGCTTTTGCTTATTGCAACGTGACCTGCCACTGCTGTCCTTGGTATCCGAATTACCAGGGCTCTTGGTCATGTTATTGCTGCGAGCTGGCCAGCTGTCTTCTCCCGCGCAAAAGCAGATCATAAGTGTCGTGAGGGTTGCCATAGATTTCGGCTTTTCCTGTCCTAGGTGTCGTGCAAGCCACTCGTCGTGGATGTTATGCTTGAAGGCTGCTAGGGCCTCTGCGTCCGGACAGTCGACGATTTGATTGTTCTTGGTTAGGAACCGTGTCCAGAATTGTCTGGCCAATTTCTCTGGCTGCTGAATTATGTGGCTTAGGTCATCGGCGTCTGGTGGTCGCACATAAGTGCCCTGGAAATTGTCGAGGAATGCGGCTTCCAGGTCCTCCCAACAACCAATTGATTCTACTGGCAAGCTGTTAAGCCAATGTCGGGCTGGTCCTTTAAGCTTGAGTGGGAGGTATTTGATGGCGTGTAGGTCATCACCACGGGCCATGTGGATATGAAGGAGATAGCCCTCGATCCATACCGCAGGATCTGTTGTGCCATCGTATGATTCGATGTTCATGGGTTTGAAACCCTCGGGGATTTGATGACCCATTACTTCATCTGTGAAGCATAGTTGGTGTGCGGCGCCTCTGTATTGGGCTACATCACAACGAAGCTCAAACGAGCTTTGTCTACTATGTTCGGCCCGGCCGGATTTACTGTATCCGGCGTGACGAGTACCATCTCGTGCCGTGGGGCGCCCACGTGATCCGTAGATCGATCTTGTCTGCCTTGCCTTGTCCTCCAATATATCTCGCAGGTCTGGCGCATTTTCCCATGCCTTGGTGGTTTTTGAGCGGCGCCGGGGTGCAGCTTGAGTGGAGGGCCGAGAGGCCTCTCTGTCGCGGCCACGGGGTGGCCGGTCGGCCGCATCATGTGTTGGTGATGTAGGTTTAAGTGCTTCCTCCTCTAATTGGGGTAGCAACCTGCGCTTTGGGTAGCTCTTAGAGGGGCCTTCGAGTTCATACTCTTCGGCCGCAAGGACTTCAGTCCATCTGTCGGCTAGCAAATCTTGATCAGCTCTAAGCAGTTGCTGTTTTTTCTTGAGGCTGCTCGCTGTGGCCATAAGCCTGCGTTTGAAACTCTCTTGTTCGACGGGATCCTCCGGCACGACAAATTCGTCGTCGTCGAGGCTTGCCTCGTCTTCGGAGGGAGGCATATAATTATCGTCCTCGACCTCTTTGTCTGCCGCTCTCTCATGATGGCTGGCTTCTCTATCCTCCCGTGCTGAATCTTGCTGGAGGTGGTTGTCTTTGGCATTGTCTGCGGTGTTATTATCCCCCGTGCCGGAATCACTGTTTTTGTTTTGGCGGGATTTAGAGCGGCGCCGCTGACGCCGGCGCTTAGGCTGCTTCTTGGAGGGGTCGTCCTCCGTTGTTCCATCGCCATTGCCTTCTTTTGAGGTGTCCACCATGTATATATCATATGACGAGGTGGCTTTCCAGTGCCCTATAGGCGCTGGTTCTTGATCATCTCCTGCATCAGCGTCCATACCGTCGATGTCTTCGGAGTCGAAGTCGAGCATGTCGGTCAAATCATCGACAGTGGCTATGAAGTGGGTGGTGGGTGGGCTTTGAATTTCTTCATCATCCGCATCCCAACCTTGCTGACCATAGCTCGGCCAAGTCTCTCCTGACAAAGAGAGAGACTTTAGTGAATTCAGAATATCGCCGAAGGGCGAGTGCTGAAAGATGTCTGTGGCGGTGAACTCCATGATCGGCGTCCAATCGGGTTCGATCGGTCGGGGTGCGGAGGGCTCGGAGTCTGGAGAGGAGTCTGGCTCCTTGGAGTCACGGGCTTCGCGGAGAATAGGGCTGGTGTTCGGCTCGATCACCATAGAGATTGCAGCCCCCGAGGCGGTGTCTAACCACCCATCCTCGGTTGGTGTGATCGGCTCCGAGCTAGGGGTCGGAGTGGACACAGGTGTGGCCTCCAGGGCACTGTTCGGCAGCAGAGCTAAATCATGCCCATCGTGACAGTGCGGCGCGCTCGGCTGTGGCTCGAATCCGTCGAAGATCAAGTCTCCGTGGACGTCAGGCGTGTAGTTCAAACTTCCAAATCTGACCTAATGGCCAGGGGCGTAGCTTTCGATCTGCTCCAGATGACCAAGTGAATTGGCCCGCAGTGCAAAGCCGCCGAATACGAAGATCTGTCCAGGGGAAAAGTCTCACCCTGGATCGCATCGCTATTGATGATCGGAGAAGCCATCGGGCCTAAAAATGACGACACAGAGGAACTCTCAATGAAAGCACCAATGTCGGTGTCAAAACCGGTGGATCTCGGGTAGGGGGTCCCGAACTGTGCGTCTAGGTCGGATGGTAACAGGAGGCAGGGGACACGATGTTTTACCCAGGTTCGGGCCCTCTTGATGGAGGTAAAGCCCTACGTCCTGCTTGATTAATATTGATGATATGGGTAGTACAAGAGTAGATCTACCACGAGATCAGAGAGGCTAAACCCTAGAAGCTAGCCTATGGTATGATTGTTGTTCGTCCTACAAACTAAAACTCTCCGGTTTATATAGACACCGGAGAGGGCTAGGGTTACATAGAGTCGGTTACAATGGTAGGAGATCTACATATCCGTATTGCCAAGCTTGCCTTCCACGCCAAGGAAAGTCCCTTCCGGACACGGGACGATGTCTTCAATCTTGTATCTTCATAGTCCAGGAGTCCGGCCGAAGGTATAGTCCGGCTATCCGGACACCCCCTAATCCAGGACTCCCTCAAGCGGGTTTACCAGGGGTGCTATGGATCTGACATATTTGGTCCAGAATTTTGTTGAGGCTGGATAGTTCATCTCTGGCGCCTTTAGAGGGCGGCTTTTGCTGACCTAGCCGAGAGCTTCTGAATCCGGCGTTTACCGTCGTGCTCTTCGGGTTGTCTTCTTTATTCCGGCGCTTATTATTTTTGCTGCGTCGTGATTTCTCGTTTTCATCTCTAACTTCGGATGTACTTGGGTCGCTGGTGCTGCATCTGGCTAGGCAGCTATCCTCACCCGCGCAAAAGCGGGTCATGAGGCTTGTTAATGCTGCCATTGTTCTCGGCTTTTCTTGGCCGAGGTGTCTGGCCAGCCATTCGTCGCGGACGATATGATTAAAAGCTGCCAAGGCTTCAGCATCCGGACAGTCGACTATTTGGTTCTTTTTAGTAAGAAACATGTTCCAAAGCTTTCGGGCTGACTCTCCGGGCTGTTGAGTTATATGACTTAAATCGTCCGCATCCGGAGGTCGGACATAAATCCCTTGAAAATTTGCCTGAAAGGTGTCTTCGAGCTCTTCCCAGCTCCCGATGGAGTTTTCGGGGAGGCTTTTAAGCCAGTGCCGAGCTGGCCCTTTGAGCTTGAGGGGTAAGTATTTTATGGCGTGGAGATCATCTCCTTGAGCCATATGGATATGGAGGTTATAGTCCTCAATCCAGACCCCAGGGTCTGTTGTTCCGTCGTATGCCTCTATGTTTACGGGTTTGAATCCCTCTGGAAATTCACGGTCCAGCACCTCATAGGTGAAACATAAGGGGTGCGCGGCACCCCTGTATCTGGGTGTACCGCGTTGTTCGGATGTTTGTTGTGTTGCATCGTATGCTGGAGCGCGCTTGTGTGGTCCACAGATGGATCTGGTTGCGCCGTCCTTTTGATGCGAGCCCTCGCGTGGATCGCGTATTGGCTTATGTGCGGCGTTGTTTGCCGCTCTATGTTGGCCGTGAGGACGTCTATTCGGCCAGGTGGCCATTTTTATTTTTGGTTGCGGGGGATCTAAGGCCTCCTCATCGAATTCAGGTAGCAACTTCCGCTTCGGGTAGCTCTTGGTGGGGCGATTACCGTCGTACTTCACTGCTGCGTTGAGTACTTTGTTCCATCTGATTCCAAGTGTGTCTTGTGCAGCCTTGAGTCTTTGCTTCTGCTTTTTTAGACTCCTCGCGGTGGCAACAAGCCTTTGACGGGCATTCTGTTGCTCCAGGTGTCTATCCGGTGTGATGTCGTCCGGACTATTGTCTTTGACAGAGTTAGGTTGTTCGGTTTGATTCTCCGTGTTGCCGTGGTCTGGCGATGGTTCACCTTGCTCTAACGCTGTGTCTATATGATCGTTGTTTCTGCCGAGGCGGGATTTGGAGCGACGCTTACGCCGCCGCTTTGACTGCTTCTCGAGGGGACAACCCTTCGTTGCGTTCTTCTGTTCCTCGTCATCGTTTTCTTTTGGTGTGTCCACCATGTATACGTCATGTGATGAAGTGGCTGTCCAGTGCCCTGTGGGCAGTGGTTCCTATTCTTCTCCTGCATCGTCGTCCATACCGTCGATGTCTTCGGAGTCGAGGTCGAGCATGTCAGTTAAGTCATCGACAGTGGCTACTAAGTGGGTGGTGGGTGGGCGGCGAATTTCTTCGTCATTCGCATCCCAATCCTGTTGGACATAGTTCGGCCAGGATCCTCCTGACAGGGAGAGAGACCATAATGAGTTCAGTATGTCGCCAAGGGGCGAGTGCTAAAAAATATCCGCGGAGGTTAACTCCATGATCGGCGCCCAGTCGGATTCAATAGGGACGGGCGCAGGCGGTTCGGAGTCCGTGGCCGGAGAAGAATCCGGCGGTTTAGCAACACGGCTCTCGTGAAGGGTAAGGTCGATGTTCGGCTCTATCGCCGTTGAGGGTAAGGCCTCCGTGGCGGGGTCCATCCACCCGTCCATGGACGGCGCAATCGGCTCCGAATTGACGGTCAAAGCGGCTGCCGGTGCGATCTCTCAGACGCTGTCTGATGGTAGAGCTAAATCGGACTCATCGTGACCGCGAGACGCACAAGGCAGAGGCTCGAATCCGTCGAAGATCAAGTCTCCGCAGATATCGGCCGTGTAGTTTAAGCTTCTAAGCCTGACCTGGTGGCCAGGGGCGTAACTTTCGATCTGCTCCAGATGGCCAAGTGAGTTGGCCCGCAGTGCGAAGTCGCCGAACACAAAGATCTGTCCAAGGAGAAAAGTCTCACCCTGGACTGCATCGCTATCGATGATAGAAGGAGCCATCAGGCCTAACGGCGATGACATAGAGGAACTCTCAATGAAAGCACCAATGTCGGTGTCAAAACCGGCGGATCTCGGGTAGGGGGTCCCGAACTGTGCGTCTAGGCAGATGGTAACAGGAGGCAGGGGACACGAAGTTTTACCCAGGTTTGGGCCCTCTTGATGGAGGTAAAACCTATGTCCTGCTTGATTAATATTGATGATATGGGTAGTACAAGAGTAGATCTACCACGAGATCAGAGAGGCTAAACCCTAGAAGCTAGCCTATGGTATGATTGTGTGTGTTGTCCTATGGACTAAAACCCTCCGGTTTATATAGACACCGGAGAGGGTTAGGGTTACACAAGGTTGGTTACAAAGGAGGAGATATCCATATCCGTACTGCCTAGCTTGCCTTCCACGCCAAGTAGAGTCCCATCCGTACATGAGACGAAGTCTTCAATCTTGTATCTTCACAGTCCAACAGTCCGGCCGAAGGATAGAGTCTGGCTGTCCGGAGACCCCCTAATCCAGGACTCCCACAATGATGATGGCGACGGATTCCCCTCTCCGGAGCCTCGAACGGACTCCAGATCAGCCCTCCCGAGAGAGATTAGGGCTTGGCGGCGGCTCCGTATCATAAAACGCGATGAATCCTTCTCTCTGATTTTTTCTCCCCGAACGTGAATATATAGAGTTGGAGTTGATGTCGGTGGAGCCTCAGGGGGCCCACGAGGCAGGGGCGCGCCCCAGGGGGGGCGCCCTGCACCCTCATAGACAGGAGGTGGGCCCATGGTGTTGATTCTTTCGCCAGTATTTTTTATTAATTCCAAAACGTGTCTCCGTTGATTTTCAGGTCATTCCGAGAACTTTTATTTCTGCACAAAAATAACACCATGGGAATTCTGCTGAAAACAGCGTCAGTCCGAATTAGTTCCATTCAAATCATGTAAGTTAGAGTCCAAAACAAGGTCAATAGTGTTTGGTAAAGTAGATACGTTGGAGACGTACCAATGCCTAGCTTGACAAATCTGACCAGAAACAGCAAGAAATGAAAACAAAGGATTTTCTCTACGATACGGTGGTTAACAGGTTCGGGAAGTATATATAGATTTTTACCTTGGAGAACAAGCATGTGGAAGAAAAACGGAGTACAGGAGGTGTCCCAGGTGGGCACAACCCACCTGGGCGCGCCTGGCAAGCCTGACGCGCCCTGGTGTATTGTTCCCACCAGGGGACGCTTCCTGGGAGTTTCTTTATTTCTGAAATTTTAAAATATACTAAAACTGATAAAAAATATTTTTGCATATTTTTTCAGAGTCTTTTCACTTACCGTATCACGTACCTCCTTATTTTAATGATTCTGGAGTGTTCCGGAAGGACTCTTTTATGTGTTCTACGGGTGTCAAAGTTTGGATAATATTACTTTCGACATTAATAGGTGTACCTAAAATATAATGCTTTATTCGTTGTCCATTGACAACCTTCGGAATTATTTATTTTGATGGCACCGGACCGGTAAACCTCCTCAATGACATAAGGGCCTTCCCATTTGGAGAGGAGTTTTCCTGCAAAGAATCTAAAACGGGAGTTGTGCAAAAGAACATATTCTCTGACTTCAAAATCACGCTTTTGAATTCTTTTGCCATGCCATCTTTTAACTTTTTCTTTGAATAACCTTGAATTTTCATATGCTTGGGTTCTCCATTCATCTAATGAGCTTATATCACATAACCTCTTTTCACCAACAAGTTTGAAATCATAATTGAGTTCTTTAACTACCCAATATGATTTGTGTTCTAACTCAAGAGGCAATTGACAAGCTTTTCCATAAACCATTTTATAAGGAGACATAACCATAGGATTTTTATATGCTGCCCTATAAGCCCAAAGTGCATCATCTAATTTCTTAGACCAATTCTTCCTGGACCTATTGATAGTCTTTTGCAAAATTAATTTTATTTCTCTATTGCTAAGTTCAACTTGACCACTAGACTCAGGATGATAGGGTGATGCAATTCTATGGTTAACATCATACTTGGCAAGCATTTACAGAAAGCACCATGAATAAAGTGTGAACCACCATTAGTCATTAAATATCTAGGGACTCCAAACCTTGGGAAAAGAACTTCCTTAAGCATTTTAATAGAGGTGTTGTGATCAGCACTACTAGTTGGAATAGCTTCTACCCATTTAGTAGCATAATAAACAACAACCAAAATATGTGTATACCCATTACAGGAAGGAAAAGGTCCCATGTAATCAAATCCCCAAACATCAAAAGGTTCAATAGCAAGTGAATAATTCACAGGCATTTCTTGATGCTTACCGATATTACCTATTCTTTGACATTCATCACAAGAAGAGACAAACTTACGGGCATCCTTGAAGAGAGTAGGCCAATAAAATCCAGACTGTAATACCTTGTGAGCAGTCCTATCTCTAGCATGATGTCCTCCATAAGCTTCGGAGTGACATTTCCGTAGGATTTGTCCCTGTTCATGCTCAGGTACACAACGTCTAATAATACCATCTACTCCTTCTTTATAAAGATGTGGGTCATCCCAAAAGTAATGTCTTAAATCATAGAAGAACTTTTTCTTTTGTTGATACGTAAAGCTAGGTGGCAAATATTTAGCAACAATGTAATTAGCATAGTCAGCATACCAAGGAGCACCATTAGCAACATTTATTGCAGCTAACTGCTCATCAGGAAAACTAAAATCAATAGGTAATGGGTCATCAAGCATATTTTCAAGCCTAGACAAGTCAGCTACAGGGTTCTCAGCTCCCTTTCTATCAATAATGTGCAAATCAAATTCTTGCGACAAGAGAACCCAACGAATAAGTCTAGGTTTAGCATCTTTCTTTTCCATAAGATATTTAATAGCAGCAGTGTCTGTGTGAACAGTTACTTTGGAATCAATAATATAAGGTCTAAACTTATCACAAGCAAACACCATTGCTAAGAATTCTTTTTCAGTAGTAGCATAATTTCTTTGAGCACTATCTAGAGTTTTACTAGCATAGTGAATAACATTCAATTTCTTATAAACTCTTTGTCCCAGAATAGCACCAACAGCATAATCACTAGCATCACACATAATTTCAAAAGGCAAATTCCAATCAGGTGCTTGAACTATAGGTGCAGGAATTAAAGCTTTCTTGAGTGTTTCAAAGGCTTCAAGACAACCATCATCAAAGACAAAAGGAATATCCTTTTGCAAAAGATTACTGAGTGGCCTAGAAATTTTAGAAAAGTCTTTGATAAATCTCCTATAGAAACCAGCATGACCTAAGAAACTATGAATACCTTTGATGTCCTTGGGACATGGCATTTTCTCAATAGCATCAACCTTAGCTTGGTCCACTTCAATACCTTTTTCAGAAATTTTATGACCCAAGACAATGCCTTCATTTACCATAAAGTGGCACTTCTCCCAATTCAAGACAAGATTTGTTTGTTCACATCTCTGCAAAACTCGATCAAGATTGCTTAAACAATCGTCAAAAGACTTCCCATAAACAGAAAAGTCATCCATGAAAACCTCAACAATATATTCACAAAAGTCACAGAATATAGCCATCATACATCTTTGAAAGATAACAGGTGCATTACATAAACCAAAAGGCATACGTCTATAAGCATAGGTTCCAAATGGACAAGTAAAAGTGGTCTTTTCTTGATCAGGTTCAGAAACATGTATTTGTGAAAAGCCAGAATATCCATCAAGGAAGCAAAAGTGTGTGTGCTTAGATAATCTTTCAAGCATTTTATCAATAAAAGGCAAGGGGTAATGATCTTTTCTAGTTGCTTTATTTAATTTTCTAAAATCAATTACCATTTTATAACCTATAACAATTCTTTGTGGAATAAGTTCATTCTTATCATTAGGAACAACAGTAATACCTCCTTTCTTAGGGGCACAATGAACAGAGCTTACCCATTTAGTATCATCTATGGGATAGATTATACCTACTTCCAGAAGTTTTAATATTTCTGTTCTTACCACCTCTTTCATCTTCGGATTTAACCGACGTTGGTGATCAACAACTGGTTTAGCATCAGGTTCCATATTTATTTTGTGCTGACATAGAGTGGGACTAATGCCCTTTAGATCATCAAGAGCATATCCAATAGCAGCCCGGTGCTTCCTTAGAACTTTCAATAATGACATGATATATCTTCTTTTCATCAAGATAAGCATATTTCAAAGTGTCTGGCAATTGTTTCAATTCAAACACGGGATCACCTTTAGGTGGAGGAGGACCTCCTAGAGTTTCAATAGGCAAATTGTGTTTAAGTAGAGGACGTTGTTCGAAGAAAATATTATCTATTTCATTTCTTTCATGCATATGTAAAGCATTCTCATGGTCTAGCAAGTATTGCTCTAAAGGATCAGTAGGTGGCACAGCAATAGAAGCAAGACCAATGAATTCATCCTTACTTGGCAATTCTTTTTCATGATAATTTCTACCAAACTTGAAAAAATTAAACTCATGAGACTCATCACCAAAGCTAACTTCCATAGTTTGTTTCTGGCAATCTATCCTAGCATTAACTATGTTTAAGAAAGGTCTACCAAAGATAATGGGACATAAGTCATCAGGTGGAGTACCAAGAACAAGAAAATCGGTAGGATATTTTGTTTTCCCACACAAGACTTCAACATCTCTGTCAATCCCAACTGGTGATATAGTGTCTCTATTTGCAAGTTTAATAGTAACATCTATGTCTTCTATCTCAACAGGTGTTATTTCCTCCCTAATTTCTTGATATAACTTGTGAGGAATAGCACTCACACTAGCACCCATATCACATAAACCATAATAACAGTGATCTCCTATTTTAATTGAAATGACAGGCATGCCAACAACAGGTCTATGTTTATCTTTTCCATCAGGTTTAGCAATTCTAGCAGCTTCTTCACAAAAGTAGATAACATGCCCATCCACATCTTCTTCCAAGAGATCTTTAACTATAGAAATACTAGGTTCAACTCTAATTTGTTCATCTGGTTTAGGTGTTCTAACAGTGCTTTTGTTGACCACAGTTGAAACTTTAGCATGCTCCTTTATCCTAATAGGAAAAGGAGGTTTATCAAAATAAGCAGTAGGAACAACTGGATCAACATTATAAAGTATAGTTTCTTCTTTAACTGATACCGGTTCTCTAATTTCTTCTTTAATAGGTGATCGATATCTAATCCACTTCTCTTCAGGGAGTTCAACATGAGTAGCAAAAGATTCACAAAAGGAGGCTACTATCTTAGAGTCAAGTCCATATTTAGTGCTAAACTTTTGAAAAGCATCGGTATCCATAAAAGATTTAACACAATCATACTTAAGCTTTATACCTGACTCTTTACCTTCGTTGAGTTCCCAATCTTCAGATTTGCGTTTAATTCTTTCCAAAAGATCCCACTGGATTTCAATAGTATTCTTCATAAAAGAACCAGCACAAGAGTATCCAGCATGGTTTGATCATTACGAGAAAGTCGAGCATAAAAATTCTGAATAATAATTTCTTTTGAGAGCTCATGATTGGGGTATGAATATAACATTTACTTAAGCCTCCCCCAAGATAGAGCAATACTTTCTCCTTCACGAGGCCAAAAATTATATATATAGTTCCGATCACGATGAACTAGATGCATAGGATAATTTTTTTGGTGAAACTCCAATTTCAAACGATTCCAATTCCATGATCCAATATCATCGCATAGCCTATACCATGTCAATGCTTTTCCCTTCAAAGATAAAGAGAAAACCTTTTTCATAACTTCATCCCTGGGTAAACCTGCAAGCTTAAACAATCCACAAATTTGTTCCACATGTATCAAGTGCATATCAGGATGTTCGGTTCCATCTCCTGCATAAGAATTAGCTAGCAGTTGTTCTATCACATCGAAAGGAATTTCATATTCAATATTTTCAGTAGGTGATGTAGGTTGAGGGGCAATTAATTGTGGCTCTGGATGAGGTGAAGATACCCCGAACATTCCCCTTAAAGGATTGTTTTCCATAGTAACAAGTGACAATAAATTTTAGCACACTATATAAATGTTTCCTTACCAAATTCCACTTACCAGAAGCACTTCACTCCCCGGCAACGGTGCCAGAAAATAGCCTTGATGACCCACAAGTATAGGGGATCAATTTTATCTCTTTTCGATAAGTAAGAGTGTCAAACCCAACGAGGAGCAGAAGGAAATGACAAGTAGTTTTCGGTAAGGTAGTGTCTGCAAGTGTTGAAATTGTAAGTAGCGAGTAGTTTGATGGCAAGGTAATTTGTAACGAGCAAGTAATGATAATCGTAACAAGTATGCAGCAAGCTAGACCAATCCTTTTGAGGCAAAGGACAGGCCAAAATGGTTTCTTATAGTGAGCAAAGCATTCTTGAGGGTACACGGGAATTTCATCTAGTCACTTTCATCATATTGGTTTGATTTGTGTTCGCTACTTTGATAATTTGATATGTGCATGGACCGGTGCTTAGGTGTTGTTCTTACTTGAACAAACCTCCTACTTATGATTAACCCTCCCGTAAGCATCTGCAACTACGAGAAAAGTATTAAGGATAAATCCTAGCCATAGCATTAAATTCTAGGATCCAGTCAGTCCCTTACGGAATAGTGCATAAACTGGGGTTTAAGTTTCTGTCACTCTCTTAACCCACCATCTATTTACTACTCCACAATGCATTCCCTTAGGCCCAAATATGGTGAAGTGTCATGTAGTCGATGTTCACATGACATCACTAAGGGAATCACAACATACATACTATCAAAATATCGAACACATATCAAATTCACATGATTACTTGTAAAATGATTTATCCCGTGCCCTCAAGAACAACAGTAACTACTCACAAATAATAATCATGCTCAAGATCAGAGGGGTATTAATATTAATAATGGATCTGAACATATAATATTCCACCAAATAAACCATATAGTAATCAACTACAAGATGCAATCAACACTACTAGTCACCCCTAGCAACAATCTGTAGTTCCGGTAACAAGATTGAATACAAAAGATGAACTAGGGTTTGAGATGAGATGGTGCTGGTGAAGATGTTGATGAAGATTGCCCTCCCCAAGATGGGAGAGTTGTTGGTGATGATGATGGCGATGATTTCCCCTTTCGGGAGGGAAGTTCCCCAAGAAGAATCGCTCTGCCGAAGGGCAAAAGTGCTCCTGCCCAAGTTCCGCATCGAGGCGGCGGCGCTCCGTCCCGAAAGTAGTATTGTGATTTTTTCTAGGTCAAAACCACTTATATACCAGAAGATGGGCACCGGAGGTGGGCCAAGGAGGCCACAACCCACCAGGGCGCGCTAGGGGGGGCTGGCGCGCCTAGGTGGGTTGTGCCCACTTGGTGGCCCGCCTCTAGTACTTATTGGCTCCAATATTTCTTATATATTCCATAAAAAATCTCCGTAAAGTTTTAGCCCATTTGGAGTTGTGCAGAATAGGTGGCCTGACGTAGCTTTTCCAAGTCCAGATTTCCAGCTGCTGGAATTCCCCCTCTTGGTGTGTTCCTTCAAATTATGAGGGAAAAAGGCATTAGAATTACTCCAAAAATCATTATTATGGGTCAATAGTTTACGCCTCCGGTCATATTGTCGTAATGCTTAGGCGAAGCCCTGCGCGGATCACTTCACCATCACCGTCACCACGTCGTCATGCTGACGGAACTCTCCCTCGACACTTTGTTGGGTCAATAGTTCGAGGGACGTCATCGAGCTGAACGTGTGTAGAACTCGGAGGTGCCGTACGTTCGGTGCTTGATCGGTCAGAATGAGAAGAAGTCCGACTACATCAACCGCGTTGTCAAACGCTTCCGCTTTCGGTCTATGAGGGTACGTGGACACACTCTCCCCCTCTCGCTGCTATGCATCTCCTAGATAGATCTTGCCTGATTGTAGGATTTTTTTTTGAAATTGAATGCTACGTTCCCCAACAATTTTATATGATTTTTGGTACTAACCTATTAACCTAGAACCCAGTGTCAGTTCCTGTTTTTTCCTTGTTTTAGGGTTTCGCAGAAAAGGAATACCAAACGGAGTCCAAACGGAATGAAACTTTCACAATGATTTTTCTTGGACCAGAAGACATCCAGAGGGCTTGGAGTGCATGTCAGGAAAGCCACGAGGCGGCTACAAGGATGGAGAGGGCGCCCAGGGGGTAGGGCGCGCCCCCACCCTTGTGGGCCCCTCGTGACTCCACCGACCTATTTTCTTCCGCCTATTCTCAAATGTCCCAAAACTTACCAGGGGAGCCATGAAACCACTTTTCCACCGCCACAACCTTCTGCACCCGTGAGATCCCATCTAGGGGCCTTTTCCGGCATCCTGCCGGAGGGGGATTCGATCACAGAGGGCTCCTACATCAACACCGTTGCCTCTCTGATGAAGCGTGAGTAGTTTACCACAGACCTATGGGTCCATAGCTAGTAGCTAGATGGCTTTTTCTCTCTCTTTGATTCTCAATACCATGTTCTCCTCGATGTTCTTGGAGATCTATTTGATGTAGTACTTCTTTGCGGTGTGTTTGTCGAGATCCAATGAATTGTGGATTTATGAACAGCTTATCTATGAATATTATTTGAATCTCTCTGAATTCTTATATGCATGATTTGATATCTTTGCAAGTCTCTTCGAACTATCGGTTTGGTTTGGCCAACTAGATTGGTTTTTCTTGCAATGGGAGAAGTGCTTAGCTTTGGGTTCAATCTTGCGGTGCTCAATCCTAGTGACAGAAGGGGAACCGACACGTATTGTATTGTTGCCATCGAGGATAACAAGATGGGATTTTCATCATATTGCTTGAGTTAGTTCCGCTACATCATCTCATCTTACTTAATGTGTTATTCTATTCTTATGAACTTAATACTGTAGATGCAGGCAGGAGTCGGTCGATGTTTGGAGTAATAGTACTAGATGCAGAATCATTTCGGTCCACTTGATACGGACGTGATGCTTATATTCATGATCATTGCCTTAGATATAGTCACAACTTTGCGCTTTTCTATCAATTGCTCGACAGTAATTTGTGCACCCACCATAATATTTTCTATCTCGAGAGAAGCCTCTAGTGAAACCTATGGCCCCGGGGTCTATTTTCCATCATATAAGTTTCCGATCTAGAATTTTAGTTTCCTATTTACTTTCTTTGCAATCTTTTACTTTCCGTTCCATAAAGAAAAAATACCAAAAATATTACTTTACCGTTTATCCATCTATATCAGATCTCACTTTGCAAATAATCATGAATGAATTGACAACTCCTTTGTCGCATTGGGTGCAAGTTGGTGTTTGTTTGTGCAGGTATTTGGTGGCTTGTTGCGTTGTCTCCTACTGGATTGATTCCTTGGTTCTCAAAAGCCGAGGGAGATACTTACTCTACTTTGCTGCATCAACCTTTCCTCTTCAAGGGAAAAACCAACGCAAGCTCAAGAGGTAGCACCGGGCGAGACTCTCCGCAAGTACATTCAGCGCTTCAACCAGGTCCACCTCAAGATCCCGTAAGCCTCGGACCAGACCATCATCTCGGTGTTCAACTAGGGCGTCACAGACATTAAGATGAGCGAGGATCTCGCCATCCACAATGACCAATGCTCAGCATTGGAGATGTTCAACTTGGCAGACAGGTGCGCCAGGGCCAAGGATGGACGCCTTTCCCTCCTCAAGCACCCAGACGTCGACCCTGAAGACAAAAAGTCCAAGGCTAAGGAAGTGAAGCGCAAGGGCCCCACCGTGCTGATAGCAGAGCCCGATATGAAGCACGGTTGTGACCGCGACGAGCCTGCCAAGGATAGCCACCCGTTCTGCGTCTTCCACAACGTTTACACCCACAAGACCGATGACTATCAGGAGCTGGGGGCACTCCGGGACGAGCGCCTGAGCCGCCGCCCGAGCGCGGTGACCATGGCTTCAGCCGCGGAGGAGGCCGTGGCAGAGGCCACTGGGACAGCCGCAACCCTCGCTAGGGCTGGTGCGACCAGCCTCGCGAGGGTGGCTGGCGCGATCAGCCACGCGACAGCCCTTGGTGTGATCAGCCTCGTGAGGTCCGTCCTCGGGGCAACGCCGGACTCCCTCTGCTGCCACCACCACCAAGGAGGAATGATGACAACCATCAGAACGATGGGGCTGGGGGCTATCAAGAGCCTCGCATGATTGCTTGCATCCTCGGAGGTGCCCAGGCACCCGCCTCAAACCGCATCTTCAAGAAGTTTTCTCGGGAGGTGAATGTGGCCCTCCCAAAGCTTGAGGTTGTGCACCCCTCAGGTGGTCACAGTACGCCATCACCTTTGACTCCAAGGATCACCTCAAGTGTGTGACCATTACTGGCGCGCTCCCCATGGTCTGCATGCCCACCATCAGCAACGTCTCTGTCACCAAGACTCTCGTCGATGGCGGCGTTGGTCTCAATGTGCTCTCCGTCGAGACCTTCGAGGCGCTTCAGGTGCCCTATGATCAGCTCATGCCCACCAGGCCATTCTTTGGGGTGACTAACAGGTCTACCGTCCCCCTGGGGCAAGTGCGCCCCCTGTCACCTTCAGTAAGCGCGACAACTACCGCACTGAGCTCATTGACTTCGACGTGGCTCACATTGGCCTCCCGTACTACGCCATCCTTGGGTACCCAGCCCTCGCCAAGTTCATGGCGGTGATGTTGGGGAACGTAGTTTTCAAAAAAATTACCTACGATCACGCAAGATCCATCTAGGAGATGCATAGAAATGAGCAGGGAGAGTGTGTGCACGTACCCTCGTAGACCGAAAGCGGAAGCGTTTAGTAACGCGGTTGATGTAGTCGAACGTCTTCACGATCCAACTGATCCAAGTACCGAACGTACGGCACCTCCGCGATCAGCACACGTTCAGCTCGATGACGTCCCTCGAACTCTTGATCCAGTTGAGGCCGAGGGAGAGTTTCGTCAGCACGACGGCGTGGCGACTGTGATGATGAAGTTACCGGCACAGGGCTTCACCTAAGCACTACGATGATATGACCGAGGTGTGTAGCTGTGGAGGGGGGGCACCGCACACGGTTAAGAGAAACTTGTGTGTTCTAGGGTGCCCCCTGCCCCCGTATATAAAGGAGGGGAGGGGAGGCCGGCCTGCCCTCCTAGGGCGCGCCAGGAGAGGGGAATCCTACTAGGACTCCAAGTCCTAGTAGGTTTCCACCTAAGGAAGAGGGGGGAAGAAGGAAGGGAGAGAGGGAAGGGAAAGAAAGGGGGGCGCCGCCCCCTTCGCCTAGTCCAATTCAGACCCAAGGGGGGCACGACCAGCCCCTCCTGGCCCTTCCTCTCTTCCCACTAAGGCCCATCGAGGCCCATTAGGTCCCCCGGGGGGTTCCGATAACCCTCCGGCACTCCGATAATTATCCGTATCTCTCGGAACTCATCCGGTGTCCGAATAACATCGCCCAATATATTAATCTTTATGTCTCGACCATTTCGAGACTCCTCGCCATGTCCGTGATCTCATCCAGGACTCCGAACAAACTTCGGTCATCGAATCACATAACTCATAATACAAATCGTCATCGAACGTTAAGCGTGCGAACCCTACGAGTTCGAGAGCTATGTAGACATGACCGAGACACATCTCCGGTCAATAACCAATAGCGGAACCTGGATGCTCATATTGGCTCCTACATATTCTAGGAAGATCTTTATCGGTCAAACCGCACAACAACATACATTGTTCCCTTTGTCATTGGTATGTTACTTTCCCGAGATTCGATCGTCGGTATCATCATACCTAGTTCAATCTCGTTACCGGCAAGTCTCTTTACTTGTTCCCTAATGCATCATCATGTAACTAACTCATTAGTCACATTGCTTGCAAGGCTCATAGTGATGTGCATTACCGAGAGGGCCGGGAGATACCTCCCCGATACACGGAGTGACAAATCCTAATCTTGATCTATGCCAACTCAACAAACACCATTGGAGACACCTGTAGAGCATCTTTATAATCACCCGGTTATGTTGTGACGTTTGATAGCACACAAAGTGTTCCTCTGGTATTCGGGAGTTGCATAATCTCATAGTCAGAGGAATAGCAATAAAACTAAACGATCATTATGCTAAGCTAATGGATGGGTCTTGTCCATCACATCATTCTCTAATGATGTGATCATGTTCATCAAATGACAACACATGTCTATGGTCAGGAAACTTAACCATGTTTGATTAACGAGCTAGTCTAGTAGAGGCATACTAGGGACACTTTGTTTGTCTATGTATTCACACATGTACTAAGTTTCCGGTTAATACAATTCTAGCATGAATAATAAACATTTATCATGATATAAGGAAATATAAGTAACAACTTTATTATTGCCTCTAGGGCATATTTCCTTCAGGTGACTCACCATGGCTACAACGTCCTCAAGATGCCAAGATGTAGCGGCATCATCACGGTCGCCTGCGATGAGAAGGATGCGGTCTGCTTCCTTGAGCATGCCTACCGGGCCGCAGCAGCCGAAAACTCCGACGACGAGGATGGCATTCTGTCTCCCGAGGCTACCCTCGCGAAGAAGCAACGCCTTCCCAAGAGCCATCCTGAGGCTCAGATGGCGCCAACTAGATTAGTATTTCTTGCAATGGGAGAGGTGCTTAGTTTTGGGTTCAATCTTGCAGTGTCCTCACCCAGTGACAAAGTAGGGGTAGCGAGGCACGTATTGTATTGTTGCCATCAAGGATAAAAAGATTGGGTTTTCATCATATTGCCTGAGTTTATCCCTCTACATCATGTCATCTTACTTAAGACGTTACTCCATTCTTTATGAACTTAATACTCTAGATGCATGTTGGATAGCGGTCGATCTGTGGAGTAATGGTAGTAGATGCAGGCAAGAGTCGATCTACTTGACACGGACGTGATGCCTGTATGCATAATCATTGCCTTGGATATCGTCATAACTTTGCGCTTTTCTATCAATTGCTCAACAGTAATTTGTTCACCCACTGTCTTGTTTGCCTTCAAGAGAGAAGCCTCTAGTGAAACCTATGGCCCCGGGGTCTATTTTCCATCATATATTTTCAGATCTATATACCAAATATACCAAAAATATCTTGCTGCAATTTATTTACTTTTATTTTGTTTTACGTTTTAGCAATCTTTTATATCTATCTCTATCAGATCTCACCTTTGCAATTGACCATGAAGGGATTGACAACATGTTTACCGCGTTGGGTGCAAGTGTTTGATTGCTTGTGCAGGTGCATAGATTGGGGACTTGCTTCTACCTCCTACTTGATACCTTGGTTCTCTAACTGAGGGAAATACTTATCTCTACTTTGCAGCATCACCCTTTCCTCTTTAAGGGAAAAACCAATGCAAGCTCAAGAAGTAGCAACTAGCACATTTAAGTCTAGCCCACTTCCTATGCGTAGGGATTTTGTGAGCAAACAACTTATGGAAACAAGAATCAACTAACATAGGAAGGAAAAACAAGCAATACTTCAAAACTTTCAACATAAAGAGAGGAAACTTGATATTATTGAAATATGTAGAAGCATATGTTCCCCTCTCATAATAATTTGCAGTAGCATCATGAATGAATTCAACAATATAGCTATCACATAAAGCATTCTTTTCATGATCCACATGAATAAAAAAAGTATTACTCTCCACATAAGCAAATTTATTCTCATTCATAGTAGTGGGAGAAAACTCAAAAAAATAACTATCATGAGTTTGAAAATTAGAATCATGATGACAAGTTTCATGGTTATCATAATTCTTTATAGCATACATGTCATCACCCTAATCATCATAGCTAGGAACTTTGTTGTCATAATCAATTGAAACCTCATCTAAAATAGTGGATTCATCATTAAATAAAGTCATGACCTCTCCAAATCCACTTTCATCAATATTGTAATAAGAGTCAACACCCTCCAAAATAGTGGGATCACTAGCACCTAGAGTTGACACTCTTCCAAACCCGCTTTCATCAATATAGTCATCATAAATAGGAGGCATGCTATCATCATAATAAATTTTCTCATCAAAACTTGGGGGAGTAAAAATATCATCTTCATCAAATATAGCATCCCCAAGCTTGTAGCTTTGCATATCATTAGCATCATGGATACTCAAAGAATTCATACTAATTTTTTGTCCAAGATTTGTTTTGCGGTTTTCTTTTACAATTGCAATCATGCTCATCATTCAAAGATTTTTTGTTAAACATTTTATAGAATTCTTCTTCTATCAATTGGGCACAATTTTCCTTTCCATCATTTTCACGAAAGACATTATAAAGATACCTCAAATCTATTTTTTGCGGTTTTCTTTTATAAACCAAACCAGTGATAAAACAAGAAACTAAAAGATTCAATTGCAAGATCTAGACCTTCAAGCACTCACCTCCCCGGCAACGGCGCCAGAAAAGAGATTGATGTCTACTACACAACTTGTTCTTGTAGACTCGTGTTGGGCCTCCAAGCAAATAGTTTTGTAGGACAGTAGCAAATTTCCCTCAAGTGGATGATCTAAGGTTTATCAATCCGCGGGAGGTGTAGGATGAAGATGGTATCTCTCAAACAACCCTGCAACCAAATAATAAAAATTCTCTTGTGTCCCCAGCACACCAAATACAATGGTAATTTGTATAGGTGCACTAGTTCGGCGAAGAGATGGTGGTACAAGTGTAGTAATGATAGTAGAAATTGATTTTTGTAATAGGAACAATAAAAAACATTAAGATAGCAATTGATAAAACAGAGCACAAACGTTATTGCAATGCTTGAAAATGAGGCCTAGGGTCCGTACTTTTGCTAGTGCAATCTCTCAACAATGCTGATGTAATTGGATCATATAATCATCCCTCGACATTCGATGAAGAATCACTCCAAAGTTCCTATCTAGAGGAGAACATAAGAAGAAATTGTTTGTAGGGTACGAAACCACCTCAAAGCTATTCTATCTGATCAATCTATCCTAGAGTTTGTACTAAAATAACACCAAGCTATTCTTTCCGATCGATCTAACCAATAGTTTGTACTAAAATAACACCATATGATACACATCAACCAACTCTAATGTCACCTAAATACTCCAATGTCACCTCGAGTATCCGTGAGTTGATTATACGATATGCATCAAAAAAATTCAGATTCATAATACTCAATCCAACACAAAAGAACCTCAAAGAGTGCCCCAAGATTTCTATCGGAGAAACAAAGACGAGAACGTGCATCAACCCCTATGCATGGATTACCCCAATGTCACCTCGGGAATCAGCGAGTTGAGTGCCAAAACACATATCAAGTGAATCAATATGATACCCCATTGTCACCACGGGTATTCATAGCAAGACATACATCAAGTGCTCTCAAATCCATAAAAGTATTCAATCTGATAAAACGAATCCTCAAAGGGAAAACTCAATTCAAAACAAGATAGAGGGGGGGAAACACCATATGATCCCACTATATTAACAAAGCCCGCGATACATCAAGATCGTAACATCTCAAGAACATGAGAGAGAGAGGGAGATTAAACACATAGCTACTGGTACAAACCCTCAGCCCCGAGGGTGGACTACTCCCTCCTCATCATGGTGGCCGCCAGGATGATGAAGATGGCCACCGGTGATGATTTCCCCCTACGACAGGGTGCTGGAACGGGGTCTAGAATGGTTTTTCGTGGCTACAGACGCTTGCGGCGGCGGAGCTTTTGATCTATCGAGTCCCCAAGGGTTTTTAGAATATTTGGGAATTTATAGGGCGAAGATGCGGTGCGGGAGGCCACCGAGGTGGGCACAACCCACCAGGGCGCGCCTGGGCCTCCAGGCGCGCCCTGGTGGGTTGTGCCCCCCTCGGGGCTCCCCTCTGGCACTTCTTTGACCCATTGGATGTCTTTTGGTCCAAAAAAATCTCCAAAAACTTTCGCTGCATTTGGACTCCGTTTGGTATTGATTTTTTGCGAAGTAAGAAACAAGCAAAAAGCAGCAACTGACACTAGGCACTATGTCAATAGGTTAGTCCCCAAAAATGATAAAGTTGCTATAAAATGATTGTAAACATCCAAGAATGATATATAACAATATGAATACTTCATAAATTATAGATACGTTGGAGACATATCAGGTGTCGCTTGGGAGCCTCCAACATGATGTGGAGTTGAACCAAAAAGTTTGTAAGGGCAAGGAGATCGCCTACTTCGTGAAGATCTACCCAAGTGAGGCAAGTGCTTCGTGGGATAGACAAGGTTGCTTCTTCATGGACACTTCATGGGTGGAGCCCTCCATGGACTCGCGCAAGCGTTACCATTCGTGGGTTGAAGTCTTCATCAACGTGGATGTGCAATAGCACCACCTATCGGAACCACGCCAAAAATTCTCCGTGTCTCCATTGCGTTTGCACACTCCAATTCTCATCCCTTTACATTATTGCACTTGCATCCTTTACTCTTTCCGTTGCTCATACTCTTGCTATGCTTGTGTAAAATGTATTGAGTGCCTTTTAACATGTGCTAAACTCAACCTTAACTTGAAGAAACTAAAAATTCCACTTTTACTTATTAAGGGTCTAATCACCCCTCCTCTAGACCCCTCTTCTCGATCCTTTCAGAGTGTCTCTTTGCTAACTTTGACTCTATTTCTAGGTTATTAGCTGAGTAGCCTTTCATTACCCAACTTAATCCAATACAGGTTAGAGATTACACTACAAACAGATAGGCAAGCGAGTGCCCCTATTTTGCCTTTTTTTTATGAAGTAGTGATTTCACTCCAATTATCTCAGTTAATCTACCTTTTCTCTCAATTAACGTTAGTTAATTTATAGACCATGTCTACTTGGTTGGATCGCTACTTTTTTTGAACTTTAGGGGAAAAGATTGTTCTATTTCTTTGTCTGTTGAGTTTGCTATATATTTATGCATCATATTGTGCTAAATCAAGTCACAGGTGGCGTGATGATCATCTTTGACAAGATAGAGATATAGTGATATTGTTTCTATTATAAGTTATAACTCTGCTCTACAAAGTTCATTTGCTTGTTTCTCAACGTGTTAATCCTCTTGTTGGTTTGTAGGTTGTTAATCATCTCCCTAAAGACTTTGTTTATGACACCCTGCTCCATTGTGGTGTGCATTATGATAAGACATAAATATATGATAAGCTTGTATCACTAGCAAATTTAAAGTATCTCATGGTATTAACATTAAACGTATATCACTCGCTCACATGTGATCTATCCTAGCATAATTCCAGATTGGTAAGCCTATGATAGAAGCTATCCAAAGGAATTACACATGCTATGCTCCTGGAATTAAAACGACCAATGTTTGTGTTACAAAGACAACCATACATGTTAGTATTAGGATAAATTTTGAACTTATGGATGAGGAGTGTAGAAAGGTATATACGCTTCATGCGGCCAAATCACCTATGGCACTTGCGTCCTTGTGAAGCTTACACAATGCCCAATACGTGACATGTTAGGCTATGTTTGGTAGCAAAGTATTAGAAAAACTGAAGTATTGAAAACCACAATATTTTTGTCAGTGGGTACAAGATACCACAGTTATTGACATACCAAAGTATGTTGAAGTATTGAGATTATTGTGACATGTTTGGTCGTTACCGCAAAACACATTATTGATGCGTTCAAACACTCAACTGTCTAGCCGTTAGCAGTGCAAGCACACACCTGCTGGCCGGAGCTGATCAACATGCTCAACTAGCTAACATACGGGTCATCTCATTAGGAGCCCGGAGGAAGAAACAGCCAGCTCATAAGTCATATGTCTCCCTCACTCCTTCCCGCTGGCTGAGCCGAGCTGAGCCATCTTTCCATGCACTCGCCTCTAGCCCCCATCTCGTGCTAAAAGTACCAGGTGTAGTTTGTTGTGGTGTGGTTTGAACAGGGATACCTGAATCTGAATTGTCTGAATGAAAAACAGCAAAATCGCTATGGTACGATTATTAGATTTCAGACAAATCATGCGGGGTGTGGCAGCCAACGATAACAGAGCAGCCATCTCTTTGCTTCCCCATGGCCGTCGAGGGAGATTTCTCCAAAGACGACAGGGCGGTGGCATGGGAACGAGGCCAGAGCAAGTAGCAAGCTGTTGAGCAGAGCGCGGAAGGATAACGACGCCAGTCCCTTCTTTTCGCCTTCTCTGTTTTTTTAAAACAGGTCTGGGGTTCTTTTTATTATACAGAGAAAAAACTGCAGTTTGTCGAATACTACAATATTAAAACAACAGTTTTAAGCGGCAATCAAATAGCTCATTGTAAATAAAACTATGGTAATATCAAAAACTGCAGTATTCTCAAAATGTTTAGAAAATACTTTGCTATCAAAACGGGCCTTATTGTTTGTGTATCATACATATCATTTTTTTTGAATGTTGACAGTTGATCTGTCAAATTCATTGATCAGAAGAATTCGAGTACAAGAAACACGCCCAAGCGGACAACACCAAAAGAAGAAAACAAAGGAGAAGAAAGAAGACTACTGATGCCAACTCAGCCTGGATCAAAAGGTATGCCAGCACCGGCCATGTTCCACATCTTGATTTCATCCATGACCTTGCGCTTGAATGCAGCTTTAGTCATTGCCTCCTGTTGGAATAGCCGTCGGTTTCTCTCACGCCAAATCTCCCACGCCGTCAAATGAACGAGAGAGATCAAGCCCTTTCTTCTCGCCGACGGCGTCAGTGCGTTGCGCTCCAACATCCAGTCCTTGAAGGCGGAGGTGGCGCTCCATGTGGCCGTGTTCAGTGACGGCAAATTGGCCATCAACGCAATGCCATCCCAGATGGATCTAGACCACGGACAATCCACGAGGAGGTGGAGGGGGGTTTCCAGGTTGCGCACACACAAAGGGCAAAAGTAGCAGTTCTCCCAACCCCAACGCAGGAGAGCGTCAGCCGTGAGAATTTTACCAAGAAAGACAGCCCATATGAAGAATCTGCATTTCCCCGGTGCCCATGCAGACCAAATTAGCTGATGGCCATTAAGGGGGATCGATCCCTCAAACTGAATCAAGTAGGCTGAACGGGCAGTATATTTGCCGTCAGACGCGAACCTCCATCGGATGGTGTCCGGTTGATCCTGCCGAAGCTCCACATCATCCAGCAAGCCTGCCAACGCTACAAGCTCATGAAGCATGTCTGCCGTGAGACCCGTTGCAAGGTCCAGGAGCCACCGCTCATTTGCCAAAGCCTCACAACCCGTCCTATTCTTCCTTGTGGAGGCAGCAAAAAGGGATGGTGCAATAACTTTGGGGCACTGCCCTTTCAACCATCTATCCTGCCAAAATCTGGCCCGTGCACCATCACCAAGTGAGATTTCCGTTGCCATTGCAAAAAGCTCTTCCTCCTTCGAATTGCATGGCAGGGGCCCACACACCCATGGCCTGGTTGGGTCTTGCCAAGCTAACCACATCCAGCGAAGACGGAGCGCCACGCCGAACTTAGCGAAATCCATCACACCTAAGCCTCCCAAAACTTTGGGGCGGCACAGCAAATTCCATGCAACTCGACAATGACCACTGTTGCAAACATTCTCCCCATTCCATAACCACGCGTGACAGAGTTGGATTAGCCGCTTGATGACCCACTTGGGTAGGCTGTGCACCATCATTAGGTAAACGGCAAGAGAGGCTAGATTTGCTTTGAGGAGTGTGAGCCGCCCACTCTTAGCCATCATGCCGCCCCTCCAAACAGCCATTCTGTTCCCAAACTTGAGGACCAGCGGCTCAAGGTCCACCTTAGTCAGGCAACGGAGCGAAAGAGGCATGCCAAGATAGGTCGTCGGAAATTGCTTGATGGGAATCCCAAGCGGCGCCAAGATTCATTGGAGATCCAGAGCAGCACAGCAAATGGGCAGAGCCAAACTTTTTGCGGAATTTGTATGCAGGCCTGAGACCAAAGCGAAGCAATCGAGCAGTAACTTGATCATAGGGCGTCATTCTCAGAAGGCTTCATAAATAGAGCGACATCATCGGCATAAAATGAGCAGCGCATGAGTCGCCGTCTTCCTAGTAGCTTCGACAAGAGCCCCTCTTCGGTGGCAAGATTCATCATCCGCTGCAACGGGTCCATGGCCAAGATGAATAGGAAAGGGGAGATGGGTTCGCCTTGCCTTAGGCCTCTACGGTGGATCACATCCTCAGACAGATGGTCGTTGATGAGGACACGAGAAGAGGAGGTGCGTAAGAGCATAGCAATCCAGCTTCTCCACCGCGCACCGAACCATCTAGCTTGCAGCATATCTAAGATGTACTCCCAGGAGACAGAGTCAAAAGCCTTCGCAATATCAAGCTTGAGAAGAACGGCTGGCTTCTTAGACTTATGCAGAAATCTGATTGTGTTCTGAATGTAGATGTAATTCTCTTGTATGCTGCGATTCTTAATGAATGCGCTCTGGCAGGGATCAACAAGCTCCGACAGTTTTGGCGCAAGACGACGAGCAAGAAGCTTTGTAAAAAGCTTTATAATGCTGTGAACCAATGAAATTGGCCGAAAGTCAGAGAGGTTATCCGCTCCATGCTTTTTCGGAATAAGCACAATGAGAGCCTTGTTGACTTGGGCTAAGCCCCTACTATCCATTCTGTGCAGTTGGTTTAGAGCCACGAGAACATCAAGCTTAACAATGTCCCAACAGTGCTTGTAGAAGCCCCCAGAGAATCCATCCGGGCCTGGTGCCTTTTCTGACGGCATGTCATCTAAGGCCAGCTTAATCTCATCAAGCGTGAATTCCCCTTCAATATCCGACAGGTCGACCTGACTCAGGCCCAGCTCCTCCCAGTCCAGGCCAGAGGAGATGTTTGCGTGGCACCAAAAATGCACATGAAGTGCTGACGGGCCAGCTCGGACATAGCCACGCAATCTGTAACAACGTCGTTTGGCCCATGCAGAATGTGAATTGTGTTTCTATTGCGCCTGGCGTTCGCTTTGCGCTGGAAAAAGCGAGTATTAGCATCTCCTGCCCTTAGCCATAACACTCTGCTTATCTGACAGAGCTTTACTTTGAGCAGCACTGCAAGCCCGAGGGAGCGAGACTTGAGCTCGGCTCGAAGACTGCTCTCCTCAGCAGATAGCTGCCTGTGATCCTGAGCCATGTCAAGCTGCAAGTTAATCTCATTAACAATATGCATCTGCTTCTGGATATCCCCAACAATTGACTTGCTCCAAGCCCGAAGAGTTTGCTAAGTCGCCATAGTTTAACATTGAGCGCAGCGATAGGGCATCTCCCCCCAGCCGACTCAGCCCAGGACTGAGCCACTAGATCCTTGAACCCATTTACAAATAGCCAGTAGGACTCAAACCTAAACCTCCTATTGGTTTTTAGCACTGCGTCATTGCGAAGGAGAAGCGGGCAATGATCGGAAATGGAGGAAGCTTGAGGTAGCAGCTTGGCGGCCGGGAACAAAAGCTCCCAATCTATGTTGGCAAACGACAATCGAGCCTGACAAGAGTCAGAGTCTGCTGCTCATTGCTCCAAGTGTATTTCCTACCAATCAAGGGCAGCTCATGAAGGCTTGATCTGTTTAAGGTGTGGCGGAACTTGTTCATCCAACGTCGACAAATGCGATCATTGTTCTTGTCGCTGGGGTCAGTTATAAGGTTGAAATCACCAACTACAAACCATGGCCCATTCATGGCATTATGGATATCTGCTACCTCATTCAAGAAGGACTGCTTACGCTCATAGTCATGAGGACCGTAAATGGTGGTGAGAGTCCATGGCATATTCTGTCCCACCGGAGTGAACACAGCCGTGATAGAAAAGGTGCGCACCATGATCGCAGTCGCAGAAAAGCAGCTAGAGCGCCAACAGAGGAGTATACCTCCGCGCGTACCATCAGTGGCCAGATAGGAGTGACAATCAAAATCACTACCAGTAATCTCCAGAATATCACTATCGGCTACATGAGCTAGTTTAGACTCTTGTAAACAGACTATAGAACAAGGAAGCCGATCCAACATGGTGCGAACTGCAGCCCTGCGCGCTTGGTTGTTCAAACCACGCACATTCCAGCTAAGAATAGATAATTGGCTACTCATTAATAAACTTAGCGATCCACTGAATGAAGTCTAGGCAGGACATGCCCAACGGAACCAGATACAAGAAGGGCCCAAGGACCCTCCTAGCAGCCAAACAGCGCCCCACAACACACAGCAAGGTGTTCAAATGACAACTAAACATGATAACTAAAGGTCTATGAATTAAAGAGGCCACGCGCTCAAGCTGCACGCCCAGCAAGCTCATCAAAGATGGCTTGCAGCTCAACATCAGGCAGTGAAAGCTGAGAAGGCGAGGACAAGCCCGCGATCTCGGCCAGCTTGGCTATGTTAGCCGGTGGCATCAGGGCACGGAAGAACTGAATGTACTCAAGCACGGTGTCGTCGTTGAAGTCCTCGGGACGCATGATGAACCCAAGCCGGGTGCTGATCTCAGCCTGAGCACGCCTTGAAGAAGATAAGTTGGAGCCAAGGTGTTGCAGGCGCGAGCTCTGACGAGAAGCTGAAACGACTCGAAGCAGCCGCTGCTTCAGCTTGCGAGGTGGTGGAGAAGACAAGGCTGGAGGAGCGCCAAGGATGGAGGAGGACAGCAGAGCAGCTATTTTGTTAATGAACCGCCGCTGCTCATCAATATTCAGTCTTGCATTCTCTTCTGTAATCGTAGAGATGAGACCAGGGCCAGAGAGATTGGCCTCCTTAAGCGCCCTCCGCGCACGCATTTCTTCAGCAAATCATTGGGCATGCTCCCTCTGTAATCCATGATCAGCAAAACCTCCCGTACTATCTGACCAAGGCGTCGGCTCGCTCAGGCCAGGCCTGCTCCCAATACCAGCCACCCCAGGCCTAAAAATCACCTCCGGTCCAACAGCCCAGCTGGGCTCTCTAACCGGCAGGTCCGCCTGGGCCTCAACCCAGTTTGGTAACCAGCATGGGCCAAACGAGAAGGCAGCCGACTCCCAGATAGTCGTCATCTGCGGTGTACACAGTCGTGGCGAGGTCGCGTCCGTCAGTTCCCAGCGGCTCAGAGATGGTGGCAGCGGAGGTAGTTCAAAGCTCGGGTACCTATGGTCAACATTAGTCACACCCATAGTGAAGTCCTTGGCTACAGGCACACTGCAATCCCACGGATACTACAGCTGCTGCTGTCTGGGCGGCGAGAACAGAGGCATAAGCCCACTAGAGCCAGATCCCCATCCCGTGAGGTCTCCAATCCAACCATCGGTTACAAGCTGGGAGTTCCCAAGCGCTCGCGCAGTCAGATCCTGAGGAGGCAGCATGGATGGTCCCTGGCTGTCTTGCATCAGCTGCTGGTCTAGCAAAGTGGCGACACTGCGCGCATCATTGAGCTCCTCATCCGTGCTTTGCTGGTCGGCCTGTCTCACCGGGGCAAAGGTGGTGCTGTCTTGGACCTGGGACACCTCCAAGGAAGGGGAGACAAACACTCTTTCTTGGCCCACCAGCTGATGATGCGCTGTCTCTAAAGCAGTAGGAGTGAGACCATCGTCAGTACCTCGCTCATGCTGTACCTGATCAGCAGCCATCTGCACCACGGGCACCTCGCTGGTTCCTTCATCCCGCCGGCGGTGCCGGCGAGCCGCCGGGGCATACGCCGAAGTCTCCCTACAGCCTGCCTGATCACGCACCCCCTGCCAAAAACTCCGGCGAACACCTCCTCTCTTCCCCCGCTTCCTGAAGCCTCCTCCATTTCCATCATCATGGCCATCATCATCTCGCCGGTCCGCACGAAACAAGCCAGCAGAAGGAGCAGCTCGGGGACGGCCCTCCCTATCCTTGACACCCATTCTCCACCCCTTGTGATTGTACGTGCGAGGTCACTCACACACTCCATTATCTGGGCTCGCCGAAGGAGACATGGGAGTGTAATCCTTAACCACATCAAGGTGGATGAGCACCGGGAAGTCCGGCCCCTCCAAGCCCTCCTCCACCGGCACTCCTTCCGGCCTCGAGTCTCTGGACCTGATCACATCTTGCCGCTGCAGCACGTTGAAATCAGACGCCCTTGGTATCATGTCCGGGTTCCATGTCCATACCCAAGCAAAGAGAGCAGATCTGTTCCTCTTGGTCTTGGACTGCCGCTCAATCAAATCAAGCCAGCAGTTCTTCCCAACCACTTCCTGGACGGTGTCCCAATCCCAAGCATTCAACGACAAACGATCAATCACTACTCTACAGTAGAACCTCCATACCTTGTTGCCGCCCGCCGGCGGGAACCATGGCCGGAGCTGAAAATGGACCCCCGCCACCTCGATCACACGCCCTTCATAGACCAGGTCGCGCTGGACATGGTCAGCCAGGGTGATGATGTAGTCTTCAGGGAAGCACGGCGCGACGGAGATGTCCCGGAGGTCGAACCGATGCTCATGCGCCACCACACGAGCAATCATGTCCGGCGTGATGGCCGAGCAGTCACCCGCGGCAGTGAGAAGCAGCGACATGGTCCTTAGCTGATACGCCTCCTCCTCCATCGACGGGGTGCTCATCACCGTACAGCTCGACGTGGTCGGCCTCCGCTCCGGGGCACCGGGGATGAACTCCATGGCCCACCGCATAGGCCTCCGAGCAGCAGCGAGCGACGTAAGCTGCGTAGCGGGCTCCGGCAGAAGGGGCGGTGACACAGACTGACCGGTTGCAGAGGAGTTGGAAATGAGGGGCAGTGTTGGAGGAGATGAACTACGTTGCGGTGCGGCGGAGGCGGGACGAGCAGGTGCTGGAGCTTTGGCTTTGGCTTTTGCAAGACGAACTGGACACGAGCGCTCAAGATGCCCAGTCTTTCTGCAAGTGTAGCAAATTGCGGGGTCGCGGCATTCAAAAGCTTTTTGGTGAGAGGCGAGACAGCGGAAGCAGCAATTGCCAAAACGCATCTTGAATGCTTGCACAGCGGCAGCCCGAGCACACTCCCTGAGACGGAGCGAATCCTTTGGACTCTGCCGCGGAGGATCTCCCTGGCGCTTCGCCAGGCGCCGAGCACGCCGAGAGCACGCCGTCTCCCACCCATCCTCCCCCTCGGGATTAATGGCGCTCACAGCAGCCACAGCGGGAGAGGGGCACGCCTGGCGGGAAGCAGGCACGCGCGCCTGTCCGGAGCCAGCGGCCGGCGCAGAGGAGATCGCCGACGCAGAGAGAATCCCCGCATTCGGAGCCATAATAATGGATCTGATGGGGGGATGGCGGGGCGCAGCCAGCACAGCCCAGGACGGGGCGGGGGAGGAGCCTGCAGTCTCCGGATGCGGAGGAGGCAGAGGACCGGAACGGGAGGATGGAGCCAAGACTGAGCTTACCAAGGGGGGCGCACCGCGCACCGCCGCATTTAACGCCACGCAGGGGAAGATGCGGCCGGAGATTCGGTCCACATACTCCGGGGCCGGGTCAACAGCGGAGTCCCTGAGCGCCACGCAAGGCAGGACGCGGCCGGACACCGCATCCACGAACGCCGGGCGAGCGGCGGCCAGGCCCGCGGCGGTGGGCGGCGGGGTGGGTGGAGGGGAGCGGGCGCTCGCGAGGAGAGCCATAAGCCCCTACGCCTATTTATTTTTGTAGTATCATACATATCATGCATGAGGCCTTGTTCAATGGTAAGCTATTGTGGCAGAGAGAGAGAGAGAGAGATTAGGAGTCAGATGGGATAGAGGTGAGGAGCTTCGCTGGAAGAGGTGGATATTGTGTGTGACAAAAGAAGATCGGATATAACAATTAGAAAACATGGACGATACTTCCTAATATGCATGAGGAACCTAAATGTTTATATTATAAAGATGATTGGTGATTCATCAGAATATGTATGCGCCGTTGCAACGGGCAATTAGTGAATTATAATTAACAAGCAGTGATCTAAAATATCTTATATTAATTACAGAGAGATTAGTTCTTAAAATTAAGAGTGAAGTACACTGTAGGTCCTTGAACTATTTCAGGAATGTCACGTAGGTCCTCGAACTATGAAAATCGTCATCTAGGTCCTCAAAGTGCAGTAAGTGTGTCATTCAGGTCCAAAATCTCCCTGACAGGCTCTAACTGGCCAGCTGGCACATAAACAGTAACCGTAACAGTACACGGCAAACAGTCCTGAATTCCTGTGCGTGATGAATAGTACACGACAAAGAATAAATATAAAAAATATTAAAAAACCGAGATCCTCTGTCATCGAAGAGACCCTGGCGTGTGAACAGTAAAAATATCGTTAATTCAAAAAAAGTTCGCGAACGATGAATTTGGAAAAATATTTGTGACTTTAATAAAATGTTCGCGAACGATGAATTTGGAAAAAAATATTCTTGACTTTAAAAAAATATTCGTGAGTTTAAAAAAAGTTCGCGAACGATGAATTTGGAAAAAATATTCACGACTTTAAAAAAATGTTCGCGAACGATGAATTTGGGAAAAATATTCGCGAGTTTAAAAAAAGTTTGCGAACGATGAATTTGGAAAAAATATTCATGACTTTAAAAAAATGTTCGCGAACGATGAATTTGGAAAAAATATTCGTGACTTTAATAAAATGTTCGCGAACGATGAATTCGGAAAAAAATATTTGCGACTTTAATAAAAAGTTCACTAACATTTTTTAAAGTCAGGAATTTTTGTGGTTCACGAACATTTTTTTCCATACCCACGAACAATATTTGTGGTTCGCGAACATATTTTCAAATTTATTGTTTGTGAACTTTTTTAAAGTCGCGAATATTTTTCCTGTATTCGCGAACATTTTTTTGAATTAATGAACATTTTTACTATTCATGCACCAGGGGTATCTTTGATGCCAAAGATTTTCAAATTTTTTTGTTCATATTTTTTTATTTTTTGCACTGTTCACCATGTCAGCTGGCCATTTAGAGGGGGTTAGTGAGATTTTGGACCTGGATGACACACTTACTGTACTTCGAGAACCTAAATGACGATTTTCATAGTTCGAGGACCTATGTGACACCCCTGAAATAGTTTAAGGACCTACAGTGCACTTCACTCTAAAATTAACGAGTTGTACTAACTCGGTGGAGATAGCAAATTATCTTGTATATGTTTATCTCCGAAGTGAAATATTGTGTTTTTTAAGCACTCGCCGTAGAACAATTGTTCTATGATAAATTTTCATGTATCAAAGAAAAGCATAGCAGATGTAAACAAGTCAAAAAGAAAAAAGGAAACAAAAGAAGCAAAAGAAAAGGAGCCGGAGCTCAGCTTTGAGTCAATTCATGTTTTAGGCAACATAATCATCAAAGATACAAACCAACTAGACTTGAAGGTGACTTCCGATCCAGCTGTGCACAATTGGGTTGTACTTGTCAAACATTCTGTGGCTCATGATCTGTGTTGAGTATCGTGATTAGATTGAAAACATATGATAGACTAGGAAGTATTCTGACTTGTATTGTACTCCAACTAGATGATGTATTCCTATACATATGACCACGAGAGGCTCAAGTAATAAAAATCAATTTCATCAATCTCTCTTTGTTCCTTCTAACATGGTATCAGTCTAACCGATTCAAACCCTAGCCACCGCCCACCGCTTCCGCACCGCGTCGCCCCCGAGGCCAATCTATAGGTCTTTCTTGAACAATTTTTTTCTAGAAAAGCAAACTTGGTTTGATGTTATGAAAATTCAAATTGTTCCTTTGCATCCAAATGCTCCAGCTGCCCATTACCAAGATATCCATTGAAATTTTAGAGGGAAGTGGAGAGAAAGCCAACACGGTGCCATACTCTATCCCTTGCTAAATATAAGTATTTTGAGAGATTCTAATATGAACTACACATGGATGTATATAGACATATTTTAAAGTGTCGATTCATCCATTTTGCTTTGTGTGTATTTCATGTTGAAATCTCAAGACTTATATTTAGGAGCGGAGGGAGCTAATAACTGAGGTGATTCTTCTTCTCGTAAGTATGATTGAATTCCAACAACACAGAGCAAAACCACAGTCCCAAAACAATGCAAGACAGTCTCTTCCCATGCATGAATACACATCACACAAAAATATTATCTCCGTTCTAAAATGTACTCGTATGACGTTTTGGTAGTAGAAAGGGAGCCAGAAGAATTTCGTTTGAAGCAGGTTTCTGATATTTAACCTGTCACGAAGAAGTAACCAGAAGGAAATATCGTGTTGGTGTCAGAGCAGTCGTGTTTGCACAAAACATTGAGCTGTCCAGCTGAAAAAAGGCCTCAGAGACACACATGCACACGCCGGGTCCCGCCGGATCAAAATCACGCCGGACATAGGCCGGTATGTCGATGTGGGGCCACCGCCACGGGCAGCCACAGAAACTGGAGGCAGCGGAAAATATCTCGGCCCGGCCCGCACGCGAGGAACGAGGGAAGCATGAGGTGGCGACGGTGGTCGGCCGCTCCAGAAGCTTCAGGACGCGAGATATTTTCCCGCGCCGGGCGGGGCGCCCAAGCCCAACCTGGCTTCAAACTTCGCAATGCTTCGCCTATCGTCTCCTCCTTTCCTCTCCTCCTACCACCTCCGCGGCCACGCGGATATTTTCCTTTTCCCTCATCTAGCCCAGCGCCTTTATATACGCCGCGCGCCCCTCCTTTCCGACGCCTCGCTCGTTGTCTCTCCCGTCTCAGGTCGCCATCGAAGCACCAGTAGCAGGAACTCCTTAACGCCCCAGCGTGAGATCGCGAGATTGTTTGTAGCTTGATCGAGGCAGGGAAGACCGGAAGAGGATGATGCAGTCGCCGTCGCAGCACCAGTCCTCCTACTACGCCGTGCTCGGCGTCCACCCAGGCGCGTCCTCCGCCGAGATACGCGCCGCGTACCACCGCCTCGCCATGGTGAGTAGCAGAGTTTGAGCGGGAGCCCTTTGAATTCTCCCGGTTTGAGCGGGAGAAGCAGAGTTTGACGTTTATCTTCTGATGATGATCCGTAATGGCGCGCAGAGGTGGCACCCGGATAAGATTGCCAATGGCCGTGTGGATCCGGCGATCGCGGAGGAAGCCAAGGGAAGGTTCCAGAAGATACACGAGGCATACCAGGGTACTTGCCGTGCCGCCCAATTCTCCTCTCTCTATGTATGTTCCATATAGGTGCTTTTGTTAACGTTTGAAATGTCGGTCTCGTGCAGTGTTGTCGGATCAGAAGCGGAGGGAGCTCTATGACGCCGGGATGTACGACCCCCTCAACGACGACCAAGAAGAGGTCGAGGTAATTAATCGATGGGTTTGCTTCTCGTAATGAGCTACTCGTGCTCGTTTCGTATTGACCATGTGCGTTAATTAACTCGGAGTTCCCGGTGTTGCATTGTCAGGGCTTCCATGATTTCCTTCAGGAGATGCTCTCGCTCATGGCCACCGTTGGTAGAGAGGTACTACTGTTAATGAATTAATGTTCATCATGCATGCCACCCTTTGATTCGCTCCTTGTAGCGTGGAGAATTTAGAGTTTGAACCGAACTCAGCTACTTAATTTCAGTTTGGTATGTCTGAACTGTAAATCGGTTCTCTTATTTCCTTTTGACTGAAGACAAACTTCAGGGGAAATGATGTCACTATGGAAACAAAAAAATACGTTAGGATTCTAGAACAACTAGCAAGATGCCTGGACATTGCACGGAATATCAAGATGCATTTTTTTTATAAAATACATGTTGTTGTGATTAACCCATGCGGGAGTAATCTCATATGTAAAAACTAATGATATCTCATAGAAGAGATAGGGTGTGGGGGATTTGTGGTCTGATGCTTTCAGGTGTATTCTTTTTGAGCCCGCGTCGCCTTGCCCAGGGCGGCTCGGGCGTCCCTAGCCTAACCCTAGCGCCGCCGCTCCTTTTACTCCCTCCTGCCGTCGCGCCGCCGCCGGAGGACGCCGCTGGGTGAAACCCGTGCGGTCGACGGCGGCGGCGGGGCTTCCTCTCGCGGCGGCGCCTGGATCTGGTGGGCACAGATGCAGGTTGCACGTCGGCGTGCGCTAGGACGCGGGTCCTGGCGGTCGAGGCGGAGATCCACTGCTGGATGGACGCGCGGCTGTCCCTGGTGATGGATCTTCCTCGCGATGGTGGATGCGTGCAGGTGCGGATGGGTGTGCGCTCTCCCGCTCCCGCGGCGCGCTCCGCGCCCTCGGGAGATCCCGGTGTGCGGCGGTGCTGCTGATGGCCGGGGTCGACACGTCGCGGTGGCGCGCGCGGGCTGGCGCTGGCCGGAGGTGGGGAGCGGCGGTTGGAGGCAGGCGGCCCTGCGGTGCGGCGTGCACCGCCGCCGTCGCGCGGGTTCTCGGCTCCATGTAGAAGATCTGCCCCTGTTTCGATCTGTCCCGATCCGTGCTGGCACCGGTCCTTGGCGGCGGCTTCGGCGTCCCCTATGGCCGGCCTGGCGGATCTGGCGTGCGGGTGAGGTTCCGGGGGAAACCCTTGGCTGGCGCGGCAGCTTCCCCAAAGTCGACGCCTTTGGCGCCGATCCCCTTCCTGAAGGCTTTGGGGTGGATCCTCTCCCTTCCGCCTCCTCCTCGAGCTATGGCGAAAGCTTTTGTTCCCCTGGTCTGGGCGTCGACGGCACCCTGGTGTCGTGCTCCTTTTTGAAGGCGGCGGCTGGGAACAGCTCTTGGTGGCGGGGGCTGCTGGTGGCGTGGTGGCTTCGGCCTTCTACTTGGTGCTGCGCCTTGCTTCGCGGGACCAGCGGACGATCTCTTTGGTGGAGCGGTGCTGCATCCATCCATTGATGGCGACGGATCTTGACGGCGTGGCGCAGTGCAGATTCGAAGTTTGATGTGTGGTGACGGTCACGCGCAGGAGGTCGACGCTGTCTGGCGTCGTGGTGGCGTCGGCGGCAGCGAGACCGGACAAGGCCGTTACAACAGTACAGCTCTGAAGATGGATATGTGGTAGGTGGTTGTGGCGGCCTCATACCCGGCGGGCGGCCTGGTTGAGGAGCACGCCGGACTGGTGGGTGCCCATACCCGACAGGCGTCCAGGTTGGGACCTCAGGTCTTAGATGTTAGGTTTGGCTGCGAGGTCTGTTTGGTATTAGGCCCAGACCATCAGCGCTCCTTCATCAGTTAGATAGGAGTAGCGACAGAGGTTGCGAAGATGGTGGCTTTGGTCTTACTGTTGTACGACTTTATAAGGTTTTGTGCTAATAATTAATAAAGTGGTCGTATGCATCGACCAGATGCAGAGGCCGGGGGTATTCCTCCTTTTCGAAAAAAAAAGAAGAGATAGGGTGAGGAGTGTAAAAACCCATGCGGCCACCTTGCCAGATTGTTCTAAAGGTTTCCTTTTTTAATTGCTCAACAATGAGTTTGTGAGAAATAAAGACGAACAAGGGAAGGCTTTATCTGTAAATGTGAAAAGAGGTGCAGGTATCTTTTTGTAAAATTGCCATAGTTTGTTTTCTATCCGTCAGATATAATCAAACGGTCTATCTTGCAAGATGGCAGGCACACTATCATCACCAACTCGGTTTTTTATAAAAGTAAAGATAAAGATAGAGATCATGACAATAGTGAAGAATCTACAACAAACCGTGATATTTTTGTAAGAAGATTGGGTTGCATGCCACCGCCAGCATTTCTTGTTTCCGCAGTTTCGTAAATCCATGTAGATCAAAACTGAATGTCCTCAGAAACTGGTTCTGCTGCATGCCTGAAACCATCATTGACAACCCCCGCTTGACTTGGTGCAGGAGCCCGTATATTCCCTGGGCGAACTCCAATCCATGCTTGACGGGATGATGCAGGATTTCACCTCCCCCCAGCCGCCGCCACCAAGCAGCTTCTTCAGCAGCACCAGTTCGTCGACGCGGTTCGGCGCACCCAGCGGCGGAGCGCAGCAGCAGCGTCGACCCCCCTCACGCGTACGGCCTCAGGGGTTCGGCAGCTCGGCATGCTTCAGCCAGACGGCTTTCTCCGGCTGCTAAGCACCTGCGCGATCTGCATCGCAGTTCATGCGTCCGTGGGGATCACCGGCGTGAAGACGCTGAGTTGCAGAGACTGGGAGAGACAGGGAACGTCGAGCGCTCTAGCGATGCACACGGCGGGAGCCGGTACTGTACATCACCCACTGGATGAGCGGAATAAAGAAGACGGTAGATATTTCTAGTTGACAGCAACTCGAAAGGATTTCCATTGTTAGTTTTTCTTAGATAGATCGTAGGTGTACATAGATGAGAACAGAAGTGAAGACATGATGTTTTGCACTGTGGTGTGTATTTACTTCAAAAGCAACCACGATGACACGTGTGGGAGTTGTCAGAAACAAAAAATCAGTAAAGAGTACGTGTTTTTCATCTAGAACCTGCTTGTCCCCCCACTTGTTCTCTGGTTCCGTCGAGCCGAATGATGCGTGAACGTAACCAACAACAGTGGCAACTTACAACGAGGACCGAATAGGAATAGATTACCTTTTTCCATAAGAAAGAAATGACACTAATATTTGGTTCGGTTGGGTGCCTAGCTTTGCAGAAACAGAGCGTGTATCACACATAAACCCTAGAAATTATCTGTAGTTGCACCAGCATACCAATACCAATTTAGGATATGCACCAGCAACTAAGGCTTGGTTATCCATTTCATATATAAGGCGATGTTGGATTCACGGCCTACTGAGACTAGTTGAGATCTGCCTGTTAGCAATCAACCCAAATGCTGCCCCTCCAGATGATGATGGTCCTGGTGTCCATGTCTTTGGTTGTGTCCCCTTCAATGGGCATACCAACGGACGACAAGTGCAAGTGCCTCATGTGCGTCTGCGACCTGGATCCGCACCCGCTGCCGCCGGCAATGCCGTCGCACCACCCAGCGCCTTACCCGCCACCGTCGGAGCCAGAGCCAGAGCCAGAGCCAAAGCCTGAGCCACAGCCGGAACCAGAGCCGGAGCCAAAGCCTGAGCCTGAGCCACAGCCGGAGCCGGAGCCCGAGCCGAAGCCAAAGCCACAGCACTGCCCGCCTCCGCCGGAGCCTGTGCCGACGCCAGTGTACTACTACTACCCACCGCCGTCGGAGCCGGAACCAACGCCCGTGTACTACCTTCCACCGCCGGCTGAGCCGTACGTGTACCCGTACGTGCAGCCGGCGCCGGTGTTTGGCATAGTGGGGACGCCGGGGCAGATGTACCCGCGTGACAGCATGTTCAACCCGTCCAGCGCCCACCGGAAGCTCTGTCGTGGGATATCCTCCGTAGTTCTCGCCTCCTCGATCGTGGCAGCAGCGCTACTGTCATTGCTCATATAATGCACCTAGAATACATTCAGTCCACAGACTGAACCTGATCAGCAACCAATTGGCATGTAATGCTTCATTCCGCTGACGATGCTACTTCTGTTTTTCTTCCCCTTCATTTCAAATGTGTAACTCTGAAAGAAAAATGCGAATGATGTGTGACTTTGTATTTGTTCGTGCGTGTGCTGCAACTGCGCATATTTGTATAGTGAAAATAAATTCCAGTGAGTTCTCCGTCTCTCTCAGCGAGTGCAAGAGAATGGCATGCAGATTCACAGAAAGTAATAAATCGCAAGAGAAACTAAACTGCATTGTATAAATCTGTACCATGTTTGAAATGATACGATTATGTCACCGGATAACAGTTACTACTTGCGTTGTCAGGTCATCAAAACGCGCACGGAACAAACTGCACTGGTCAGGAAGAGTTCCCAGGTATACCAATATCATGCCCTGCATCACGTGGCACCTCACCGTATGCAACAAGAGGTCCAATCAAGAATGGCGCAGCATCGCGCACAAGTATTGTATCAAGAGCGAGGGCAAAGACCTTTCAAGAGCGAGGTCGAACATCCATCAGAACTGCAGCGTGATCAAGACTGCTGCTCCCAAGACCAAGGCCACAAGGAAGACCCGGCAGGCACACAAGGCATCGGATCCTGACCGATCATCCGACACAGGCGTCGTCGAGGTCGAATGCTCCTCCATCTTCGGAGTCGGGGACGCTGGTTCTGTAACGGCAGCTGCAAGGGCATACACAGCAGTTTAACTAGTGCACACCAAGTACGACCGACGATTCAAGAAAGATATTCAGGACTTGCGGTGTTCAGTCGACCAAAATGGAATGCTCAGGTGAACAAAATAGAAGGTGCAGCTGCAACCTAAAAGAGCAGTGCACGCAAAGCAGATAGTATCACAAAGACAGACTCGGTCCTGCAATTAGTAGGAACAGAACAGAGGCTGCAGAGAGTATCCGATGCAAAATTAGTTGTTCTACTATCATTTGAACCTGTACAGTTGTGGCATAGAACACGAAATGGATGGAGCACCACAAGATAAAACAAGTTCAAGTTTCATTTGGTAGGAGAGGACATATGACATGTCTGCCCAAATGCCAATTGGTTCATTCAACCGAAATCCGAAATAGCATTACTGGGCACAGATTTATGGAATCATTTTTTTTAACAAGCTATGGAATCATTAGACAAGCAGCAGAACATTTACCTGGAGAAAGTTTTGGTGCGGGAGGTGGCGATGGAGGTGTAAAATGCATCTCAGGCAGTGACTTGAGCTCTGTTTCAATTGGCAAATGGCAAATGGAGTTAGCCAGTACTACTAATACTTGCCCCCTTAATTGAATTTAATAATTGACTTTTGTGAACTCTTTGAGAGAAACCACCAAGTAACGAAGCCCTTAGCTATTTATAAATATCGCCAATATTTTGTGAAATTACTACTACTATCAAACAAGCAACCCAACAAACTGCTTAACTGAACGGTAATCATGACAAATCGCAGCAAAAACGCAGAAGTAAGTCTGGGCCACTCAGTATCTTCTCCTTAATAACAAAAGAAAAATCCCGCGGTGTTTCTCCCCCATTCCACTAGTTCAGTAATGCAAGTGCTAATATCCCTAGTAGCATTCAGAGCTCGTCAGTAATCCGCATTACAACCAACCATTACGAAAGTAGTTGTACAAGGATCATGAGAACAACAGTAGTTAGGACTTTGCAGAGTAAAATTTGCTTCGATCGGCGATCAACAACAGGAACGCGACAGCACGCGCATATGGCGCACGAGAATTGATCGAAGCATACATATTGCACGAGCATAAATAGGGAGCACGAAGGGACAGATTTCTCACCTCGGCACTTGTCGGCGAAGAGGGCCTCGGCCTCGGCGGCCGTGGCGGCGGAGGTTTTCGCGGAGGCGCAGGTGGGGAGGAGAGTGCCGAGGCGCGCGGCGTCGACGGGGAAGCCGAGGAGGAGCGGGTTGCGGAGCAGGTGGCAGAAGCATCCCTCCCCTCCGCCGCCTTCGCCGTCCCCGGAGGAAACGGCGCGCAGGAACGCCGCGCAGCAGGCGCTGGTGGGCGCGGGCGAGGGCAGGGCGGGCGGCGCCACCACCGCGACGTGCGCCAGGCACGGCGAGAAGGACACGATGGCTGCCGCGCACGGCGTCGCTGGTGGCTCCTGGGACAACGCGGCGGAGGCGGCGGGGGCGTGGAGGGCAGCGACGGCGAGGACGACGATGAGGAGGGCGGTGGGGGCCATGTCTCAGGCTCTCAGCACACCCGTCCCCACTCTCTCTCTCGTATCGGGGCGGGATGGGTGGTGAGGTGATGATGCCTGGTGGTTTTAGGGTGTGAGTGTGTAATGCTGAGGGGTTTGCAAAAGCGATCATGCCCGTCCGTTAACAAAGGCGGCGCAAAGTTGGGCACATCCGACGGCTCGTGATGATCCAGTGCCTGTCGCTAGCTGTCATCAACACTTGGTTTTTCTGCGGGCATTCGTCCGTTATCTTTTTTTCGAAGGAAAGGGGTTCCATTAACTTTTTTGCGGGATAAGAAGTTTCATTATAACTTAACCTAAATTAACACGATCCAGTTTACTACCGTCTGAGCCAGATCACTGTGGTCTTAATAATCAACAGGACACGATCGATCCTGGTACGGCCTAATGACAACCCAGGAATAAAACGAAGGGCGTGCACACTATTTTTTTCTGTACCTAATCCAAGTGTGTCAAACAAAACATGGCAAAAGAATAACAAGGATAGTTCAATTCAAATCTCCAACAATACGAATAGTCTTACATGAAAGAAGCACAAGTAGAAAATCATAACAGTAGGTAACTCTACGTTTTGCATTGCCATGAAAGCATCAACTATGTCATCTTCACATGCTTTCATGAACACATCCCGCTCAATAAATATCACCAAGCAATCATTCAAGCGGTCATCACTCATACTAGTCCTTAACTTACTTTTCGCTATATTCATGATCCAAAATACTCTTTCAACACTCGCAGTCACCATCGGTAAAATCAATATCAATTTGATGAGTAAGTAGACCAAATCATAAAGAACATGTTTCATTGTTGCAACAAGCATAATAGAGAGCTCACCAATATTACTTGCATTTCTAAACCTATCGTATTGTCTCGTATCATCAACAAAATTAGCAAGTTGAAATTATAGCCTTATCAAATATGTACTTGATATGTCCATGGGATAGAATTCGACAAGTCTCATTACCTTGATTGCATCGTCAGAAGCAAATGAATTGAGGGAATTCAAAGCCAACATGCAAATAAGTAACTCCATGTAAACCTCATCAAACCGATTGTCAAGCTCTTGAATGGTTTAATCAATGACACCAAGATACATTTCTCTTCTATAATGATCATCATTTGTTTGTACTTCATAATACCGACGTGATCTTCCATGAGGCTTATAAGTATCCTACCACAAATGAACTTCGGTGTCATTTTTGTTGCCAAATAAGGTCATCTTTGCAAGAAATTCTTCCCAACCATGAGACCTCATGTGTTGCATTCTACTATTTGCCAAACTAACAAGTGCCATTGCATTAACAATGTCTTGATCTCTCTTTTGCAAAGATTTGGACAACTCATTTGTATAGCCACGAATAACTAGCATCAAACGAAGATTGAAAACAAAAGCATGAGTAACTCAACATATTCTTGTCCACTCGCCTTTTTGTGAAGGATCTTTTCCAATAGCATCAAGTACTTCAAGGATTGTGGATACATGCTAACAATGTGCATAATGGTCTTAAAATGAGAACCCCAACTAGTATCGCCGGGTCTAGCTAGTCCCATCTCTTGATTTAGCCCACTTCCACTTTCAATCTCACCCATTTCAAGTGCTTCCAAAACCTTTTGAGCTCTAACATCTCAAAGCATGTCATGTCACTTGCAAGAAACTCCAAGAATATTAAGCAATTAAGAAACATGATCAAAGAACCACGAACATGGTTCATTTTCTTTTGCCACGGCTGTAAGAACCAATTGAAGTTGATGTGCAAAACAGTGGATGTAATAGGCAGAGGGGGACTCTTTCATGATCAATGTTTTCAACCCTTCAATCCCCCCTTTCATGTTGCTACCTTGGGGTCTACGGTTCAGAACAATAAGAAGTGCACATAACTACCATATAGGATTAGGAACTCAGATATATTGATAAAAACATAAAGGGTTTAGATCTGAAATCATGACACTCGAGCCCTAGTGACAAGCATTAAGCATAGCAAAGTCATAGCAACATGAATCTCAGAACATAGTGGATACTAAGGATCCAATCCTAACAAATTGACTCGATTACATGATAAATCTCATCCAGCTCCATCTCCGTCCAGCAAGCCTACAAATGAATTACTCACTCCATGTTGTGAGCATCATGAAATTGGCGATGAAGAAGGGTCAATGGTGGCGACGACGACGAATCCCCCTCTACGGAGCCCTGAACTGACTCCAGATCAGTCCTCCCGATGAAGAACAGGAGGTGGCGGCGACTTCGTATTGTAAAAACGTGATAAAACTTCTTCTATTATTTTTTCTCAAGAAGACGGGTACTTATGAAGGTGGAATTAGGTCAGACGGAGCCACGTGGGCCCAGGGGGCGTGCCTTGTTGCCTTGTGAGCAGCTGGTGGCTCCCCTCCAGTGGATATTTACGCCAATATTTTTATTTAATATATAAAAAATCTTCGCTAAGTTTCGTCCAATTCTGAGAACTTTTATTTCTGCACAAAAACAACACAATGATAGCTCTACTAAAAACAGCGTCGGTTCGGGTTGGTTTCATTCAAATCATGGAAATTAGAATCCAAAATAAGAGAAAAAACATATTTGGATAAGTAGATACATTGGAGACGTGTCAATGACCAACAACATGAAAGGAGCATGACTACTTGCTCTTCCACATTGGTGTGGATGCTATCTTCTAGCACCCCCCTGCTTCTGAAGGTCTCCACAAGCCTAACAAACTATTTTCATTCGAAGCATTGATACGTCCATTTTGCATCATGTTTACCTATTGTCATTTATAATGTTTTTATGCATAATAGTGCTTTTTGGAGTAATTCTAATGCCTTTCCTCTCATAATATGCAAGGTTCACACAAAGAGGGAGAACTCCGGCAGCTGGAAATCTGGACCTGAAAAAGCTACGTTAGGCTACCTATTCTGCACAACTCCAAATGAGCTGAAACTTCATGAGGAATTTTTATGGAATAAATAATAAATAGCGGAGCAAATAACTACCGGAGGGGGGCCACCTGGTGAGCACAAGACACCAGGGCGCGCCAGGCCCCCCAAACGTGCTCTGGTGGGTTGTGCTCAGCCCAGCCCACCTCTGGTGCCCATCTTCTGGCATATAAGTCAATTTGACCTAGAAAAAATAAAGAGTGGGCTTTCGGGATGAAGCACCGCCGTCTCGAGGCGGAACTTGGGCAGGAGGACTTTTGCCTTCCGGCAGAGCGATTCCGCCGGGAACTTCCCTCCCGGAGGGGGAAATCATCGTCAACATCATCACCAACAACTCTCCCATCTTGGGGAGGGCAATCTCCATCAACATCTTCAACAACACCATCTCCTCTCAAACCTTAGTTCATCTCTTGTGTTCAATCTTTGTACCGGAACTATAGATTGGTACTTGTGGGTGACTAGTAGTGTTGATTACATCTTGTAGTTGATTACAATATGGTTTATTTGGTGGAAGATTATATGTTCAGATCCATTATGCTATTTAATACCCCTCTGATCTTGAGCATGAGAGTAGTTACTTTTGTTCATGAGGTCACGGGAGAAATCTTGTTACAAGTAATCATGTGAACTTGATATGTGTTCGATATTTTGATAGTATGTATGTTGTGATTCCCTTAGTGGTGTCATGTGAACGTCGACTACATGTCACTTCACCATATTTGGGCCTAAGATGCATTGTGGAGTAGTTATTAGATGATGTATTGCGAGAGTGACAGAAGCTTAAACCCTAATTTATGCGCTATTCTGTAAGGGACCGGTCGGATCAAAAAGTTTAATGCTATGGTTAGAATTTATTCTTAATACTTTTCTCGTAGTTGCGGATGCTTGTGAGGGGGTTAATAATAAGTAGGAGGTTTGTTCAAGTAAGAACAAAACCTAAGCACCAGTCCACCCACATCTCAAATTATCAAAGTAGCGAACACAAATCGAACCAACATGATCAAAGTGACTAGATGAAATTCCCGTGTACCCTCAAGAACGCTTTGTTTATCATAAGAGACCATTTGGCCTGTCCTTTGCCTCAAAAGGATTGGGCTACCTTGCTTCACTTTTGTTACCACTATCGTTACTTGCTCGTTACAAATTATCTTGCTATCAAACTACTTGTTACTCATAATTTCAGTGCTTGCAGACATTACCTTGCTAAAAACCACTTGTCATTTCCTTCTGCTCCTCGTTGGGTTCGACAGTCTTACTTATCGAAAGGACTACGATTGATCCCCTATACTTGTGGGTCATCAAGGCTATTTTCTGGTGCTGTTGCCGGGGAGTGAAGCGCTCTTGGTAAGTGGAAATTAGTAAGGAAAAATTATTACTACGTGCTGAAATTTATTGTTACTATGGAGAACAATCCTTTGAGGGGTTTGTTCGGGGTATCTTCACCTCGACCGGAACCACAATTAGTTACTCCTCAACCTACTTGTATTTTTTTCCAAGTTTATTTTTCTTTTGGATATTTTGGATTTGCACCCATTGAAGAGTTTTTTCTACTCAAATGTGTTTGTGCAAGTCAGACTATGTAGCCTTGATCATGTGACTCGTAATTGAGCATATTGGGTTAATAACCCGCCCTAATAGCGGACTCTAAGTCACCAGGATATTTTGCCTTGAGCAATCAAAATCATGATATTTCATGCCTACGGGTCAATACCCGTTTCGGATTATAATTATCAAGTATACTTTGGATTGTGCAATTGGAATCATGCGCTTATAAATCTTTGGGTTGTCGCCCTCACTGGATATGGCGATGTAAGTCAGCAATATGAGCCAATTTTACAGGTATGTTTTTAATTGTTATAAGAATATGCGAGGTTAGATAACCCGCCCTGGCTTTTAACTTTAAGTTGCCAGTATATTTTGGCTTCGATGGCCTTAATTCTAGTCTTTTCCATAATTGCATAAGACTATATTATGTTTGGGTTGTTACCCGCCCTAGCTTTTGATGTTAAGTCGCCAGGGCACATGTTGTTTAAACTTTGTGCAGGACATGCAGAGCTATGGTTTATATAAATGATTAAGTTTAAGCACATCATCAAAGATTAAAGTTGGTGTTTCAAAGGGTTACCAGTTCTTGACTTTTACAAAGATAGGACCTTGTGATGGTTTTCATACCGGATTATATTATTCAAATCTTTAATAGCCAACATGGTTGGATTTTTTATGGTTATCAATAACCAATATTATGATTGAGGTTTTCAAAGCCGCTTCAAAGCAATGGCTATTATTTATTTATCCAAGAATGCCAGCTCATAGCAGAGAGCATGGTTCAATATTGAATATGTAAGGCTTTCAACAACATCATCCGGACAATGGATATGGTTTTATTTTACAATGGAAGGATTAGTCCCGAGTCGCTGCAGACACACAACCTGGCACTTGGGGGCTACATTATTCAAATCATGATTATATCAAATAGGGAAGTCCCATGTCGCTGCAAGCATGCACCATGACACTTGGGGGCTAATGCAAGGTCATTTTTAACTCATCTTATTGAAGATCCGACTCATCATATCGTAATGCGCCGGCCCTTGGGGGCTACTAATTTCTCCTGTCAAAGGTAACCCGAAACTTGGGAGCTACATCATATGGTGTTATTTTTTGAAGTACATGTAAAGTCCTAGCTCAGTATTATCTTATTGAGCCGGCCCTTGGGGGCTACACGTTGCTGCTCAAGTCTACATGATCATATCTACAAAGTCCCTGCTCATTATTGCATAATGACCCGACACTTGGGGGCTACACATGAGAAGTACAAAATGTTTAGTTTCTGCTTGGCGACTTAAATGAACAACCCAAATTTCTCCAAAGTTGCAGTATTTATATTGAATCAAGTCTTAAGTTATCACTTTGCTCTACTCAAGACTTGGGGGCTACAGGTAATATGGATATAAGGGAGGTACACCTTTAGATTCTCAGTTTTGAGCAAACCAGCTATATTTACATAAGCAAGCACCTAGTCGCCATAAGATTGACCCCGCGTCAGCAACAATCATGACCCGACATCATTTGTTTTATAACCCGACAATTTTGGCAATCATAAATCAGCAAGATCTACATCTTCAAGCCGGCTGAAAATCAGATGAGTATTTCAAGACCAATATTTTTGTTAAACTAGAGCATTGGAAGCCGAATCAAATGAATTATTCTTTATAATATTTTTCTACAAGAGACCAATGTCAGCAAATTGACAATGAAGCTGGCCTATTGACCCAGACTTTTCATAAGAAGTGCCCAGATTTTTTGCATTGGCAAAGTTTGAACATATCTGCTAAAGGAGATTTGCTATGAGATCATGGACACATATCAAGAAGGAAATGACAAGGACTTAAGGATGGTCAGGTGTCGGTTCAGAAAAACTTTTAACCCGGAGCACAACCTGTCAAATTTGTTCTTGTGTTTATTTTTGCAGGATCAGTTTAACATGGATAAGTCCAAATTAAACTGGGGGCTATTGTCGGGGATCCCGCGGTATGACCCGGCCGGAAGTATGACTCGGCCGGACTTGGCGACTCACTAAGTGACCCGCCCGGATCTCTCCACTCACTGATGACCCGGCCGGGCTTGGTGACTCTTTGGTGACCCGGTAGGCGGGTCAGAGGAGCGACAAGACCCAGTGGCCCAGAAGGCGGCTCATGGAAGGCCGGCTCATGTTACGTTAGGCCGGCTTAAGAGGATAGGCATAAGGAATATTCCCTTACAAAGGAAGCAAGACTAGGATTCCACTTGTAATAGAATAGTCCTAATCCTACTAGGACTCCTCATGTAACCCGCCCCTCCAACTTATATAAGGAGAGGCAGGGCACCCCAAGAGGGACAAGTTTAGACAGACAATTCAATAGCTCTCGAGGGAGAGAGCACCCTTTGTAACCATGAGCATCACCATGATCAATATCAATGAAGCAAGATGTAGGCTTTTACCTCCACCGTGAGGGGCCGAACCTGGGTAAAACCTCGCATCTCTCGCCCCCTCAACCCCTCTCAAGCTACTACATAGATGCGTTGGCCTCACGACTAAGTCCTCACACTAGGACATCTACCGTGACAAAACCACGACATCACCTACTGAAAATATTGAATATGAAATTCCTTCGGGTATGATAGAACAACTGCTAGCTAATCCTTATGCAGGAGATGGAACCGAACATCCTGATATGCACTTGATATATGCGGATGAAATTTGTGAATTGTTTAAGCTTGCAGGTTTACCCGGAGATGAAGCTAAGAAGAAGTTTTTCCCTTTATCTTTGAAGGGAAAAGCATTGGCATGGTATAGGCTATGTGATGATATTGGATCTTGGAATTGGAATCGATTGAAATTGGAGTTTCACCAAAAAAATATCCTATACATCTAGTTCATCATGATCAGAATTATATATATAATTTTTGGCCTCGTGAAGGAGAAAGTATCGCTCTATCTTGGGGGAGGCTTAAGTCAATGTTATATTCATGCCCCAACCATGAGCTCTCAAGAGAAATTATTATTCAGAATTTTTATGCTTGGCTTTCTCATAATGATCGATCCATGCTCGATACTTCTTGTACTAGTTCCTTTATGAAGAAGACTATTAAATTTTGGTGGGATCTTTTGGAAAGAGTTAAACGCAACTCTGAAGATTGGGAACTCGATGAAGGTAAAGAGTCAGGTATTAAGCTTAAGTTTGATTGTGTTAAATCTTTTTATGAATACCGATGCTTTTCAAAAGTTTAGCACTAAATATGGACTTGACTCTGAGATAGTAGCTTCCTTTTGTGAATCTTTTGCTGCTCACATTGATCTCCCTAGGAAGAAGTGGTTTAAATATCACCCACCTATTAAAGAAGAAGTTAAAGAATCAGTAATAGTTAAAGATGAAACTATTATTTATAATGTTGATCCAGTTGTTCCTACTGCTTATATTGAAAAACCACCTTTCCTTGTTAGGATGAAGGAACATGCTCAAGTTTCAACTGTGGTCAATAAAAGTTATATTAGAACACCTAAACCCGCTGAACAAATCAAGGTAGAACCTAGTGTTGATATGGTTAAGGATCTCCTGGTTGAAAATATAGATGGCATGTTATTTACTTTTGTGATGAAGCTGCTAGAATTGCCAAACCCAATGAAAAAGATAAACATAGACCTGTTGTTGGCATGCCTATTGTCTCAGTTCAAATAGGAGATCACTGCTATCATGGTTTATGCGACATAGGTGCTAGCGTGAGTGCTATTCCTTTTACCCTATATCAAGAAATTATGAATGATATAGCACCCATTGAAATACAAGACATAGATGTTACTATTAAACTTTCTAATAGAGACACCACACCACTTGGGGTTGTTAGATATGTTGAAGTCTTGTGTGGGAAAATAAAATACCCTACTGATTTTCTTGTTCTTGGTTCCCCACAAAATGACTTTTGTCCAATTATCTTTGGTAGACCTTTCTTGCACACCGTTAATGCTAAAATAGATTGTGAGAAACAAACTGTCGGTGTTAGCTTTGGTGATGAGTCTCATGAGTTTAAATTTTCCAAGTTTAGTAGAAAGCATCATAAGAAAGAGTTGCCTAATAAGGATGAAATAATTGGTCTTGCTTCTATTGTTGTACCCCCTACTGATCCACTAGAACAATATTTGCTAGACCATGAAAATGATTTGCATATGTATGAAAGAAATGAAATAGACAAGATCTTCGTTGAATAACGCCCTCTGCTTAAACAAAATTTGCCTATTGAAACTCTAGGAGGTCCTCCTCCACCTAAAGGTGATCCTGTGTTTGAATTAAAATAGTTACCTGACACTTTGAAATATGCTTATCTTGATGAGAAGAAGATATATCCTGTTATTATTAGTGCTAACCTTTCAGAACATAAAGAAGAAAGATTATTGAAAGTTCTAAGGAAGCACCAAGCTGCTATTGGATATACTCTTGATGATTTAAAGGGCATTAGTCCTACTCTATGTCAGCACAAGATTGATACGGAACCTGATGCTAAACCCGTTGTTGATTACAAACGTCGATTAAATCCGAAGATGAAAGAAGCGGTAAGAACGGAAATATTAAAACTTCTGGAAGCATGTATAATCTATCCTATAGCTAATAGTAGATGGGTAAGTCCTGTTCATTGTGTCCCTAAGAAGGGAGGTATTACTGTTGTTCCTAGTGATAAGAATGAACTTATTCCACAAAGAATTGTTACAGGCTATAGAATGGTAATTGATTTTAGAAAATTAAACAAAGCTACTAGAAAAGATCATTAACCTTTGCCTTTTATTGATCAAATGCTAGAAAGATTATCTAAGCACACACATTTTTGCTTCATTGATGGATATCCTGGTTTTTCACAAACACTTGTTTCTCAACCTGATCAAGAAAAGACCACTTTTACTTGTCCTTTTGGAACTTATGCTTATAGACGTATGCCTTTTGGTTTATGCAATGCATCTGCTACCTTTCAAAGATGTATGACTGCTATATTCTATGACTTTTGTGAAAAGATCGTTGAGGTTTTCATGGATGACTTTCCTGTTTTTGTGAAGTCTTTTGATGATTGTTTAAGGAATCTTGATCGAGTTTTGTGAAGGAAATATGCCCTAGAGGCAATAATAAAGTTGTTATCTATATTTCCTTATATGATGATAAATGTTTATTATTCATGCTAGAATTGTATTAACCGGAAACTTAGTACATGTGTGAATACATAAACAAACAGAGTGTCCCTAGTATGCCTCTACTTGACTAGCTCGTTAATCAAAGATGGTTAAGTTTCCTAACCATAGACATGTGTTGTCATTTGATAAATGAGATCACATCATTAGAGAATGATGTGATGGACAAGACCCATCCGTTAGCTTAGCATAATGATCGTATAGTTTTATTGCTATTGCTTTCTTCATGACTTATACATATTCCTCTCACTATGAGATTATGCAACTCCCGAATACCGGAGGAACACTTTGTGTGCTATCAAATGTCACAACGTAACCAGGTGATTATAAAGATGCTCTACAGGTGTCTCCAATGGTGTTTGTTGAGTTGGCATAGATAAAGATTAGGATTTGTCACTCCGTGTATCAGAGAGGTATCTCTGGGCCCTCTCGGTAATGCTCATCACTATAAGCCTTGCAAGCAATGTGACTAATGAGTTAGTAGCGGGATGATGCATTACGGAACGAGTAAAGAGACTTGCCAGTAACGAGATTGAACTAGGTATGATGATACCGATGATCGAATCTTGGGCAAGTGACCTACCGATGACAAAGGGAATGACGTATGTTGTTATGCGGTTTAACCGATAAAGATCTTCGTAGAATATGTAGGAGCCAATATAAGCATCCAGGTTCCGCTATTGGTTATTGACCGGAGATGTGTGTCGGTCATGTCTACATAGTTCTCGAACCCATAGGGTCCGCACGCTTAACGTTCGATGACGATTTGTATTATGAGTTATGTGATTTGATGACTGAAGTTTGTTCAGAGTCCAAGATGAGATCACGTACATGACGAGGAGTATCAAAATGGCCGAGAGGTAAATATTCATATATAGGACGATGGTATTTGGACACCGGAAGTGTTTCGGGTGATACCGGGTCACCGGAAGGGGTTCCGGGCAACCCCCGGCTAAGATATGGGCTTAATGGGCCAAGTAAGGGAACACACCAGACCACAAGGGGCTGGTGCACCCCCTATAGGGACAGCCACGTGGGGAGAAAGGGAAAGGAGAGGAGGAAAAGGAAAGTATGAAGTAGGACTCCTACTTCCTTCCCCTCCCCTCCTTCCTTTCCCCCTTGTCCAAATATGGTAGGTGGAGGGGGGGGGGGCGAATTGGACTAGGGGCCCAAGTAGGATTCCTCCTACTTGGGCACGCCCTAGGCTGCCTCCCTCCCTCTCCCTCCTTTATATACATGGGGAGGGCACCCCTAGAACACACATCAATTGTTCCTAGCCGTGTGCGGCGCCCCCTCCACGGTTAACACCTCGGTCATATCGTCGTAGTGCTTAAGCGAAGCCCTGCGCCGGTAACTTCATCATCACCGTCACCACGCCATCATGTTGATGAAACTCTCCCTTGGCCTCAACTGGATCAAGAGTTTGAGGGACGTCACCGAGCTGAACGTGTGCAGATCGCGGAGGTGATGTACGTTCGGTACTTGGATCGGTTGGATCGTGACGACGTTCGACTACATCAACCGCGTTACTAAACGCTTCCACTTTCGGTCTACGAGGGTACATGGACACACTCTCCCTGCTCATTGCTATGATTCTCCTAGATAGCTCTTGTGTGCTCGTAGGCAAATTTTTGAAATACTACGTTCCCCAATAGTGGCATCCGAGACAGGTCTATGCGTAGATGTTATATGCACGAGTAAAACACAATGAGTTTTGGGAGATAATAGTCATACTGCTTACCAACAACATCTTACTTTGATTCTGCAATATTGTTGGATGAAGCGGCCTGGACCGACATTACATGACCGCCTTCATGAGACTGGTTCTACCGACGTGCTTCACACCCAGGTGGCTAGCGGGTGTCTATTTCTCCAACTTTAGTTGAATCGTGTTTGACTACGCTCGGTCCTTGTTGAAGGTTAAAACAACACACTTGACAAAAACTCGTTGTGGTTTTGATGTGTAGGTAAGAACGGTTCTTGCTAGAAGCCCGTAGCAGCCACGTAAAACTTGCAACAACAAAGTAGAGGACGTCTAACTTGTTTTTGCAGGGCTTGTTGTGATGTGATATGGTCAAGACGTGATGATATATAAATTTTTGTATGAGATGATCATGTTTTGTGAAAGTTATCGGCAACTGGCAGGAGCCTTATGGTTGTCGCTTTATTGCATAAGATGCAAGCGCCATATAATTGCTTTACTTTATCACTATGTGATAGCCATAGTTGCAAAAGCAATAGTTGGCGAGACGACCATGTGACGACACATTGATAAAGATCAAGATGATGGAGATCATGGTGTCATGCCGGTGACGATGGAGATCATGACAATACTTTGGAGATGGAGATCAAAGGCACAAGATGATGATGGCCATATCATGTCACATATTTTGATTGCATGTGATGCTTATCTTTTATGCATCTTATTTTTCTTAGTACGACGGTAGCATTATTAGATGACCCCTCGCTAAAATTTCAAGGTATAAGTGTTCTCCCTGAGTATGCACCGTTGCGATAGTTCTTCGTGTTGAGACACCACGTGATGATAGGGTGTGGTAAGTTCTACGTTCACATACAACGGGTGCAAGCCAGTTTTGCACATGCTGAATACTCGGGTTAAACTTGACGAGCCTAGCATATGCAGATATGGCCTCGGAACACTAAGAACAAAAGGTCAAACGTGAATCATATAGTAGATATGATCAACATAGTGATGTTCACCATTGAAAGCTACTCCATCTCACGTAATGATCAGACATGGTTTAGTTGATATGGATCACTTGATCATTTAGATGACTAGAGGGATGTCTATCTAAGTGGGAGTTCTTAAGTAATTTGATTAATTGAACTTGAATTTATCATGAACTTAGTCCTGATAGTATTTGCATATCTATGTTGTAGATCAATTGCTCGCGTATAGCTTCTCCGTTTTATTTATGACATGTTCCTAGAGAAAACTAAGTTGAAAGTTGATAGCAGCAATGATGCGGACTAGGTCCGTGATCTGAGGATTATCCTCATTGCTCACTACTGCAGGATGGTCCAAACGCGACACTATGATCAGAGACCCTTCGACGAAACTGTGTGCGATGCCATAATCACAAACGGTGGTGTAAAAAACCGTCAAAAAAGGTGCAAAACATTTGTGCTGACAGATGCATCAAACACGGTTCTGAATTTAGTTGCGTGTGCGACGTAGGGCATACGGTTCAGCTCAATTAACTGTTTGGGATGAGGAGTCACAAAAGAAATGGGCAGCCAGATGAAGGCGTGTGCGATATACAGCATACGGTTCACTCGGATGAACTGTGTGTGATTAGGCAACACAATGGAAACGGTTCAACTGAACAAGATGTGTGTGATACGCGGCAAACAGGTCCGTAATATGAAATGTGTGTGAAGACCAATAATAACACAGACGATTGCTGCTAATAAGCTGTGTGAATTGCTCTGCTACAGTAGAATAACATGTATATATAACTGAAATAAACATCAAATTACATAAGTGACTATACAAATCATTCGCACACACCTCAATAAACAATTGCATGCATTCTAAAGTAGGAGAAACGATCGTCTAGTCACTACTTCTTGTGACACTCCCGCCACTGCTATGTGGCTCGATCCCTCGTCTGGGTCAGGAAGAAGACAGTTCCTCATGTCAACGATCTGCCTGTACATCTCGTAGCTTGTGTACGTCTTCATGGTCGCGTACTTGACATGTTGTTCATCCAGTCTCTTATGACACACACTGTGCCAGGCGTTCCTATCCTTATTGCTCTCTTGCTTCATCTTCGCATAGTAGGGGTCGATGATGGCCATGGCGAGGTCAACCAGGGAGTTCAGTTTGCTTTTGTTGCTACCCCAGACCTTTTAGTGGCTTTGGATGTTGACAAGATTCAGACATTTCAAGTCTGAAACCTTGAGCGCTTTTAGATCGTTGGTGGTGTCCATCGTAGCGAAACTGTAGTTGGAGCTGTTGATAAATCTGGAGAAATGCTCGCAAGGCCTTGTGGCAAGGTGGAAGTGGTAGACGAGGACGTCATGTCGCACGCACAACTAGGCGATGACAACCTTCTGATCGTGCCCGGCACGACCGATGGTGTACTCGAGGTCGAAGCCGACCACTCAGTACTTGTCCTCGGCAAGGAACTGCTCCATAGTTTGGATGGAGCTCTCCACTGAGACCGGATCGTTCGTGTACACCACCGATAGGGCCTTCCCCCTCACGTGGTTGTCCACTACATGATGCGTGGTGAACTGCCCGCCGTTGTCGTCGTCGGCCGCTGGGAGCGCCATTGGAGCCACGGGGAGCGCCATTGGAACCGCTGGATGTCCTCTTTGTATGTGTCCTCGTGGGTGTGCTTATTGTGTCATGTGAGACAAGAGATGAAGGTAAATGGCCGCTGGAATAAAAGGGGGCCAGGCGGTGTGAATTCTCGGCGCGTCTGCATGGCAATTTTTGCAGCGGGTATCTGCATCGTCGCGCCACGCCCGGCGCAACCGCTTGCACATGAACGTGCGTGATCGTGCGCCAGCCCAAAACACTTGCAGCGCGTGTGGAGGGACGAGGGCAGAGCACCTGGAGGGACGCGATAGCAAAGCGCGCGCGACGGGACGTGAGCAGAGCGCGTTGCGGCCGCCTAAACCGCAAGCAACCACACGCATAGAGCAGTTGAACACGCAGAAAATGGTCGCCTACAAGCCGGCCGATAGTTGCGTCGCTGCGTAGAGAGCGGCCGTGTGGTACCACCTCCGTCTAGTCTATAGTCTCCTCTATATTCCGTGCCATACTTTGCCCTCAAATTTAACCAACAAAATGTTAATGCATGTTTTTAAAAAAAATTATAATTGGAAACTATGTTCAAATACAAATCCAACTATATAATCTTTGGCGACTTGCATTTGTATTTTATGAGTTAAACCATACTTATAAACCAAGACGGTGGTATAGTAGGAAATTAAATCGCAAACGTTTTTTTATTAACTGTATGTGTGCTGGCCTTTCGTCCTCCTCTCACACGTCTTGTCACCCCGCTGCCGCAGATGGCTTACAATGCAAGCTTGCGCAGTGCGCGGGGGCGTTCTTTTTGCCAAATGGTGGCGCCAATGAATCGTCGGTGAGCCCGTTCCCGCGCAATCTCACAGGTTCCCGCCCGACTCGGTGAAATCCCCCAAAATCCCAATGCTTACCGGCCTGCTATAAAAACCCTCACGGCCGGTGAGTCCCGCGTTGCATTTTCCCCTCCATCACTGTAGCTTATCTCGTCTGCTTCTCCCACATTCGCCAATGGCACCGGTCCGTCGTCGTCGCTCAGCCACTCCGCGATCATCAGAGGACAGCTCCAGCTGGGAGGCTACACCGCGGCGCCGGCACAATCCCCGATGTAGTGTAGTGCGCGTGGCGTCCCTGTTGGGTATGCATGGAACACCCACCACACGCTCCGCCGCCCGTGCCCGTCGGCAACTGTTGCCGGCCGCCGTTGCCGCCACACCACTGTCGAAAGCCAGGGCCATCGAACGCTCCGCCGCCGCGGCCCGAAGGCGGGAGATGGCCGTCGTGGCCGCCACCCCACTGTCGGCCACTGTGGCCATCACCCGCTCCGCCATCGCGGCCCGAAGGCGGGAGGTCGTGGTCGTGGCCGCCACCCCGTCGTCGGCCTCCGTGGCCGCTAGCCCACCGTCGACCGCCGGGGTCATCACCCGCTCCGCCACCGCCGCCCGAAGGCGGGAGGCAGAAGTGGATGCCCGCACATGCGACAACGACCTTGCGCGCTACACAGAGTTCCTACGGGAGGAGGAGGAGCGCCTCGTCGAGCATGCAAAGAGCCTTACCGCAGTAGTGGCCACGGCACACGACGCCTTAGAGACGAGGAATCAGGAGATCTACGAGGAGAACCACTGCTTCGAGAGGGGTCGTCTGGAGCGGCAAAGGGCGTTCGAGTTGAGCGTCGTTGAAGCTGCATTAGTGGCAGGCACCGCATTTCGGTTGCCCAGCTCGTTGGTAGTCTCCTCCCCCTCCGCATCTTACTGACCGCGCTCGGCAGAGGAGAGGCAGCCGGAAGTAGTACAAAGCCCCTCTGCAGTAGTGGTAGTAGTAGTAGTATTTAGGGGCTATTTTGTTCAGTTCATCTGACCATAGATGTGGTGGAACAGTACAACGTACTTAAAATTAGCTAGTATATATAGTTGAACTAGCTATTTTAGTACGTGGTTGGCAACAATTGAGGAAAAGTTTGGTCGGTCCAGCTGTCGAATTGAACTGTTTGTATAAATTAAGAATGACTGCTTATTCTATGAATGAAATCTATGCTTAATTACTAAATTTAATTGCAAAAATTAGATACTTCTAGTGATTTTTAGCTTCATATTTTCACAAATCACAGCGTTACAAGGATTGACAAATCTTACAAAATTGTTTGTACGTGGTTGCACACGGGTCATCGAAAACAAACATTTGCGTTGAAGGGATGCACAAATCATGTGCCGCTCTCAATTTGCATACGGGTGTTCTATCTAAAACGTTTGCGATCAAGAGCTACAGAAATCCGCACGGCATGACACCTCCTACAACCATTAAAATCAAGACACGTGGCGTCATGTGAATGGTTAACATAATTTTGGATTTACTACAATTTAAATTCCAGGCATCTCAATGTTTTGCCGGCAATCAACGGTGCCCTGGTGTTTGAAATTCATTCCCATTTCTTGCATGGGACCTAAGCATGCACCCAAGGACATAGGTTTGATTTTTCAACCAATTTATATGCACTCGAGCATGTTCATGTAATTCAAATTTGAATTATGCACATAAAATGCATTGAAAACTCAGTTAATTCATAAAAATGTCCAAACGAACCCCAAAAAATCACAAAAATTCACACAACACTCCTGTTGTTCTATGTTGACACAAGAAATTTTTTTGAAAGCAATAAGAGGCAATGGATATCGTTTCGTCCCCAAAGGTGGGCGTTCCCTACCGAAAACCATCATGCTTGTTGTGAGAAGCATATTCCCAAACCTGCCCCAAATGGGACAAAATTTATACCATGGCATGTTGATGCCGCTCCATGATATCATGCCAAGTTTCATGAATTTTAGACGAGTTTTGGATTTACTAGAATTTAAAAACCAGGCATCTCAATGTTGTGCCAGCAATCGACGGTGCCCCGGTGTTTGAAATTCATTCCCATTTCTTGCATGGGACCTAAGCATGCACCCAAGGACACATATTTGATTTTTCAACCAATTTATATGCACCGGAGCATGTGCATGTAGCTCAAATTTGAATTATGCACATAAAATGCATTAAAAACTCAGTTAATCCATAAAAATGCCCAAACGAACCCTGAAAATTCACAAAAATTCACACAACACTCCTGTTGTTCTATGTTGACATGAGAAAAAAAACTTGAAAGCAATAAGAGGCAATGGATATCATTTCGTCCCCAAAGGTGGGGCGTTCCCTACCCAAACCATCATGCTTGTTGTGAGAAGCTCCGGTTTGTGAGAAGCATATACCCTAACCTGCCCCAAATGGGATAAAATTTGTACCACGGCATGTTGATGCCACTCGATGATAGCATGCCAAGTTTCATGAATTTCAGACGAGTTTTGGATTTACTAGAATTTAAAAACCAGGCATCTCAATGTTTTGCCGGCAATCAACGGTGCCCCGGTGTTTGAAATTCATTCCCATTTCTTGCATGGGACCTAAGCATGCACCCAAGGACACAGATTTGATTTTTCAAACAATTTATATGCACTATAGCATGTGCATGGAGTTCAAATTTGAATTGTGCACATAAATGCATTGAAAACTCAGTTAATGCATAAAAATGTCCAAACGAACCCCGAAAAATCACAAAAATTCATACAACACTCCTGTTGCTCTATGTTGACACGAGAAAAAATTTTGAAAGCAATAAGAGGCAATGGATATCGTGTCGTCCCCAAAGGTGGGACGTTCATTACCAAAAACCATCATGCTTGTTGTGAGAAGCTCTGGTTTGTGAGAAGCATATACCCAAACCTACCCCAAATGGGAAAAAAATTTGTACCACGGCATGTTGATGCTGCTCCATGATAGCATGCCAAGTTTCATGAATTTCAAACGAGTTTTGGATTTACTAGAATTTAAAAACCAGGCATCTCAATGTTTTGCCAGCAATCGACGGTGCCCCGGTGTTTGAAATTCATTCCCATTTCTTGCATGAGACCAAAGCATGCACCCAAGGACACATATTTGATTTTTCAACCAATTTATATGCACCAGAGCATGTACGTAGTTCAAATTTGAATTATGCACATAAAATGCATTGAAAACTCAGTTAATGAATAAAAATGTCCAAATGAACCCCGAAGAATCACAAAAATTCACACAACACTCCTGTTGTTCTATGTTGACACGAGAAAAAAAAACTTGAAAGCAATAAGAGGCAATGGATATCGTTTCGTCCCCAAAGGTGGGACGTTCCCTACCGAAAACCATCAGGCTTGTTGTGAGAAGCTCCGGTTTGTGAGAAGCATATACCCAAACTTGCCCCAAATTGGACAAAATTTGTACCACGGCATGTTGATGCCGCTCGATGATAGCATGCCAAGTTTCATGAATTTCAGACGAGTTTTGGATTTACTAGAATTTAAAAACCAGGCATCTCAATGTTTTGCCGGCAATCAACGGTGCCCTGGTGTTTGAAATCCATTCCCATTTCTTTCATGGGACCTAAGTATGCACCCAAGGGCACATATTTGATCTTTCAACCAATTTATATGCACTGGAGCATGTGCATGTAGTTCAAATTTGAATTATGCACATAAAGTGCATTGAAAACTCAGTTAATGCATAAAAATGCCCAAACGAACCCCGAAAAATCACAAAAATTCACACAACACTCCTGTTGTTCTATGTTGACACGAGAAAAAAACCTGAAAGCAATAAGAGGCAATGGATATTGTTTCGTCCCCAAAGAAGGGACGTTCCCTACCGAAACCACCATGCTTGTTGTGAGAAGCTCCGGTTTGTGAGAAGCATATACCCTAACCTGCCCCAAGTGGCACAAAATTTGTACCACGACATGTTGATGCCGCCCGATGATAGCATGCCAAGTTTCATGAATTTCAGACGAGTTTTGGATTTACTAGAATTTAAAAACCAGGCATCTCAATGTTTTGCCGGCAATCAACGGTGCCCTGGTGTTTGAAATTCATTCCCATTTCTTGCATGGGACCTAAGCATGCACCCAAGGACACAGATTTGATTTTTCAACCAATTTATATGCACTGTAGCATGTGCATGTAGTTCAAATTTGAATTGTGCACATAAATGCATTGAAAACTTAGTTAATGCATAAAAATGCCAAAACGAACCCAGAAAATTCACAAAAATTCACACAACACTCCTGTTGTTCTATGTTGACATGAGAAAAAAACTTGAAAGCAATAAGAGGCAATGGATATCGTTTCGTCCCCAAAGGTGGGGCGTTCCCTACCCAAACCATCATGCTTGTTGTGAGAAGCTCCGGTTTGTGAGAAGCATATACCCTAACCTGCCCCAAATGGCACAAAATTTGTACCACGGCATGTTGATGCCGCTCGATGATAGCATGCCAAGTTTCGTTAATTTCAGACGAGTTTTGGATTTACTAGAATTTAAAAACTAGGCATCTCAATGTTTTGCCGGCAATCAACGGTGCCCCGGTGTTTGAAATTCTTTCCCATTTCTTGCATGGGTCCTAAGCATGCACCCAAGGACACAGATTTGATTTTTCAAACAATTTATATGCACTGTAGCATGTGCATGGAGTTCAAATTTGAATTGTGCACATAAATGCATTGAAAACTCAGTTAATGCATAAAAATGTCCAAACGAACCCCGAAAAATCACAAAAATTCATACAACACTCCTGTTGTTCTATGTTGACACGAGAAAAAAATTTGAAAGCAATAAGAGGCAATGGATATCGTGTCATCCCCAAAGGTGGGACGTTCCCTACCAAAAACCATCATGCTTGTTGTGAGAAGCTCTGGTTTGTGAGAAGCATATACCCAAACCTACCCCAAATGGGAAAAATATTTGTACCACGGCATGTTGATGCCGCTCCATGATAGCATGCCAAGTTTCATGAATTTCAAACGAGTTTTGGATTTACTAGAATTTAAAAACCAGGCATCTCAATGTTTTGCCAGCAATCGACGGTGCCCCGGGGTTTGAAATTCATTCCCATTTCTTGCATGAGACCAAAGCATGCACCCAAGGACACATATTTGATTTTTGAACCAATTTATATGCACCGGAGCATGTACATGTAGTTCAAATTTGAATATGCGCATAAAATGCATTGAAAACTCAGTTAATGAATAAAAATGTCCAAATGAACCCCGAAAAATCACAAAAATTCACACAACACTCCTGTTGTTCTATGTTGACACGAGAAAAAAAAACTTGAAAGCAATAAGAGGCAATGGATATCGTTTCGTCCCCAAAGGTGGGACATTCCCTACCGAAAACCATCATGCTTGTTGTGAGAAGCTCCGGTTTGTGAGAAGCATATACTCAAACTTGCCCCAAATTGGACAAAATTTGTACCACGGCATGTTGATGCTGCTCGATGATAGCATGCCAAGTTTCATGAATTTCAGACGAGTTTTGGATTTACTAGAATTTAAAAACCAGGCATCTCAATGTTTTGCTGGCAATCAACGGTGCCCTGGTGTTTGAAATTCATTCCCATTTCTTTCATGGGACCTAAGCATGCACCCAAGGGCACATATTTGACTTTTCAACCAATTTATATGCACTGGAGCATGTGCATGTAGTTCAAATTTGAATTATGCACATAAAGTGCATTGAAAACTCAGTTAATGCATAAAAATGCCCAAACGAACCCCGAAAAATCACAAAAATTCACACAACACTCCTGTTGTTCTATGTTGACATGAGAAAAAAACCTGAAAGCAATAAGAGGCAATGGATATTGTTTCGTCCCCAAAGAAGGGACGTTCCCTACCGAAACCACCATGCTTGTTGTGAGAAGCTCTGGTTTGTGAGAAGCATATACCCTAACCTGCCCCAAGTGGCACAAAATTTGTAGCACGACATGTTGATGCCGCCCGATGATAGCATGCCAAGTTTCATGAATTTCAGACGAGTTTTGGATTTACTAGAATTTAAAAACCAGGCATCTCAATGTTTTGCCGGCAATCAACGGTGCCCCGGTGTTTGAAATTCATTCCCATTTCTTTCATGGGACCTAAGCATGCACCCAAGGACATAGATTTGATTTTTCAACCAATTTATATGCACTGTAGCATGTGCATGTAGTTCAAATTTGAATTGTGCACATAAATGCATTGAAAACTTAGTTAATGCATAAAAATGTCCAAACGAACCCCGAAAAATAACAAAAATTCACACAACACTCCTGTTGTTCTATGTTGACACGAGAAAAAAAATTGAAAGCAATAAGAGGCAATGGATATCGTTTCGTCCCCAAAGGTGGGACGTTCCCTACCGAAAACCATCATGCTTGTTGTGAGAAGCTCCGATTTGTGAGAAACATATACCCAAACCTGCCCCAAATGGGACAAAATTTGTACCATGACATGTTGATGCCGCTCCATGATAGCATGCCAAGTTTCAGTAATTTCAGATAAGTTTTGGATTTACTATAATTTAAAATAGACATCTCAATGTTTTGCCGGCAATCGATGGTGCCCCGGTGTTTGAAATTCATTCCCATTTCTTGCATGGGACCTAAGCATGCACCCAAGGACACAGATTTGATTTTTGAGCCAATTTATATGCACTAGAGCATGTGCATGTAGTTCAAATTTGAATTGTGCACATAAAATGCATTGAAAACTCAGTTAACGCATAAAAAATGTCCAAACGAACCCCGAAAATCCACAAAAATTCACACAACACTCCTATTGTTCTATGTTGACACGAGAAAAAAACTTGACAGCAAGATATCATGTCGTCCCCAAAGGTGGGACTTTCCGTACCGAAAACCATCACTTTAATAATCTCAAACTTTTTTCAACTTTCACGCAATACATGAGCGTGAGCCATGGATATAGCACTATGGGTGGAATAGAATATAATGAGGGGGTTATGTGGAGAAGACAAAAAGGAGAAAGTCTCACATCGACGTGGCTAATCAATGGGCTAGGGAGATGCCCATCAATTGATGTCAATGCAAGGAGTAGGGATTGCCATGCAACGAATGCACTAGAGCTATAAATGTATGAAAGCTCAACAAAAGAAACTAAGTGGGTGTGCATCCAACATGCTTGCTCACGAAGACCTAGGGCACTTGAGGAGGCCCATTGTTGGAATATACAAGCTAAGTTATATAATGAAAAATTCCCACTAGTATATGAAAGTGACAAAACAAGAGACTCTCTATCATAAAGATCATGGTGCTACTTTGAAGCACAAGTGTGGAAAAAGGATAGTAGCATTGCCCCTTTTTATTTTCTTTTTTCTTTTTTTTTCTTTTTTTGGGCCTTCCTTTTTTTGGCCTTTCTCTTTTTTTGGGGACAATGCTCTATTAATGAGGATCATCACACTTCTATTTATTTACAACTCAATGATTACAACTCGATACTAGAACAAGATATGACTCTATATGAATGCCTCCGACGGTGTACCGGGATGGGAAATGAATCAAGAGTGACATGTATGATAAATTATGCATGGTGGCTTTGCCACAAATACGATGTCAACTACATGATCATGCAAGGCAATATGACAATGATGATGTGTGTCATGATGAACGGAACGGTGGAAAGTGGCATGGCAATGTATCTCGGAATGGCTATGGAAATGCCATAATAGGTAGGTATGGTGGCTGTTTTGAGGAAGATATAAGGAGGTTTATGTGTGATAGAGCGTATCGTATCACGGGGTTTGGATGCACCGGCGAAGTTTGCACCAACTCTCGAGGTGAGAAAGGGCAATGCACGATACCGAAGAGGCTAGCAAAGATGGAAGGGTGAGAGTGCGTATAATCCATGGACTCAACATTAGTCATAAAGAACTCATATACTTATTGCAAAAATCTACAAGTCATCAAAAACCAAGCACTACGCGCATGCTCCTAGGGGGATATATTGGTAGGAAAAGACCATCGCTCGTCCCCGACCGCCACTCATAAAGAAGGCAATCAAAGAAACACCTCATGCTTCAAATTTGTCACACAACAGTTACCATACGTGCATGCTACGGGACTTCCAAACCTCAACACAAGTATTTCTCAATTTCACAATTACTCAACTAGCATGACTCTAATGTCACCATCTTTATATCTCAAAACAATTATCAAGTATCAGACTTCTCATAGTATTCAATGCACTTATATGAAAGTTTTTATTATATCAAAAGCAAATTAACATGCTGTTCTAAAGGACTCTCAAATAAATATAAGTGAAGCATGATAGATCAATTATTTCTATAGAATAAAACCACCACTGTGCTCTAAAAGATATAAGTGAAGCACTAGAGTAAATTACAAACTACTCCAAAAGATATAAGTGAAGATCAATGAGTAGTTGAATAATCATGCAACTATGTGAAGACTCTCTAACATTTAAGAATTTCAGATCTTGGTATTTTATTCAAACAACAAGTAAAGCAAAAGAAAAGAAAATGACGCTCCAAGCAAAACACATATCAGGTGGTGAATAAAAATATAGCCCCAAGTAAAGTTATCCATGAACGAAGATGAAAGAGGGGATGCCTTCCGGGGCATCCCCAATCTTAGGCTCTTGCCACTCCTTATTCCATAGTCCATTAAATCTTTACCCAAAACTTGAAAACTTCACATCACAAAACTTAACAGAAAACTCGTAAGCTCCGTTAGTATAAGAAAATAAACCACCACTTATGTACTGTTGTGTACTCATTCTAAATTCATATTGGTCTAATGTCTACTGTAGTCCAACTTATCTGTGGTTCATACCCTCCGATACTACTCATAGATTCATCAAAATAAGCAAACAACACATAGAAAACAGAATCTGTCAAAAACAGAACAATCTGTAATAATCTGTATCAAACATATACTTATGGAACTCATAAAATTCTCAAATAAATTGGTGGACCTGAGGAATTTATATATTAATCATCTTCAAAAATAATTAACTAAATAACACTCTCCATTAAAAAATGGCAGCAAATCTCGTGAGCGCTAAAGTTTGTGTTTTTTTACAGCAAGATCGCAAAGACTTTCCCCAAGTCTTCCCAAAGGTTCTACTTGGCACAAACACTAATTAAAAGATAAAACCACATCTAAACAGAGGCTATATGAATTATTTATTACTAAACAGGAACAAAAAGCAGGGAGCAAAAATAAAATTGGGTTGCCTCCCAACAAGCGCTATCGTTTAACGCCCCTAGCTAGGCATGATGATTTCAATGATGCTCACATAAGAGATAAGAATTGAAACATAAAGAGAGCATCATGAAGAATATGACTAGCACATTTAAGTCGAACCCACTTCCTATGCATAGGGATTTTGTGAGAAAACAACTTGTGGGAACAAGAATCAACTTGCATAGGAAAGCAAAACAAGCATAACTTCAAGATTTTAAGCACATAGAGAGGAAACTTGATATTATTGCAATTCCTACGAGCATATATTACTCCCGCATAATAATTTTCAGTAGCATCATGAATGAATTCACCAATATAACCATCACATAAAGCATTTTTTTCATGATCTACAAGCATAGAAATTTTATTACTCTCCACATAAGCAAAATTCTTCTCATTCGGAATAGTGGGAGTATCATAAGAAACTTGAATACTATAAATTGTTTCCATATTAAAGGAGTAACGTTCAGAAAAAGGGTAATCATAATCATGACAAGTTTTATAAATATAATCATCTCTACTTTTTATATCATAAGTATCATCACAATAATCATCATAAGTAGCAACTTTTTTCTCATCATAATCAATTGAAACCTCTTCCAAGATAGTGGAATCATTACTAAATAAAGTCATGACCTCTCCAAATCCACTTTCATAATTGTCAAAATAAGATTCAACATCCTCTAAAATAGTGGGATCATTACTTCCTAAAGCTGACACTCTTCCAAACCCACTTTCATCAATGTAATCATCATAAGTAGGAGGCATGCTATCATCATAACAAATTTGCATATCAAAACTTGGGAGGCTAAAAATATCATCTTCATAAAATGTAGCATCCCCAAGCTTGGGACAGACATTAATTGCAACAAATATATTCTCAAACATGTCATTCTCATCAAAGATAGCATCCCCGAGCTTGGGCCTTTTCATATTATAAGCATAATCACTCTCATCATTAATAGTATGGATAGCACCGATAGTATAGCAATTATCATCATCACAATGAGGAGTATGAGCAACATCATTTGGGAGGGATACCTTTCTACCTTTGATTCTCCGTCTTTTCTTTTTCTTCTTCACATTAAGTATGGGTTTATCCCTCTTTTTGGAGCTCCTTATTAATGAGATTGGTTGAATAGAAGGCTCCTCCTCATTACCTGATTCATCATACGAAATAATTGGAGGATATTGGGAAGCCTCTTCCCTTTCATTAGTATTCTCTTCATCCTCTATTTGTTTTCTTTTCTTTATATACTTGGCAATATAAGGATTTTCAATGCAATTCACCGCACAATACATATAAATTTCCTCTAGATCAAAATTAAGAACTCTATCAAGGGAAAATTCTAGAATAACCTTAGATATATGTTTCATTTCTTCATAACCCAAGAGCAAACTAAGTTCATTATGATGTCCAAGGGAAATCAAGTCATCACAATTTTTGGACACGATACGATCATGAAACAATTTTCATTTGAGATTTAAATGACCATGTTCAGTGCAAAGTTCACTAGTACGGCTAAGAAAGTTTAAATTTTTAGCACAAACATCTAGCCTTTCTTGCAACCATTTAGTTTCCAAATACTTATGCCTCTTGAAGAATCTATCTTCCCTGTTTAGTATGTACTTGCAAACTCAATGCACTCCACAAAAATCGATATGCTTATAAGAGATATTTTCATCATGACTAGTGCAATAATCATTAGTACTATGGATATTCAAAGAGTTCATACTAATAACATTGCAATCATGCTCATCATTCAAAGATTTAGTGCCAAACATTTTATAGACTTCTTCTTCTAGCACTTGAGCACAATTTTCCTTTCCATCATTCTCACGAAAGATATTAAAAAGATGAAGCGTATGAGGCAAACTCAATTCCATTTTTTGTAGTTTTATTTTATAGACTAAACTAGTGATAAAACAAGAAACTAAAAGATTCGATTGCAAGATCTAAAGATATACCTTCAATCTCTAACCTCCCCGGCAACGGCGCCAGAAAAGAGCTTGATGTCTACTACACAACCTTCTTCTTGTAGACGTTGTTGGGTCTCCAAGTGCAGAGGTTTGTAGGACAATAGCAAATTTCCCTCAAGTGGATGACCTAAGGTTTATCAATCCGTGGGAGGCATAGGATGAAGATGGTCTCTCTCAAACAACCCTGCAACCAAATAAGAAAGAGTCTCTTGTGTCCCCAACACACCCGATACAATGGTAAATTGTATAGGTGCACTAGTTCGGCGAAGAGATGGTAATACAAGTGCAATATTGATGGTAGATAAAGGTTTTTGTAATCTGAAAAATATAAAAACAACAAGGTATCAAGCGGTAAAAGTGAGCAAAAACGGTATTGCAATGCGTGGAAACAAGGCCTAGGATTCATACTTTCACTAGTGCAAGTTCTCTCAACAATAATAACATAATTGGATCATATAACTATCCCTCAACATGCAACAAAGAGTCACTCCAAAGTCACTAATAGCGGAGAACAAACGAAGAGATTATGGCAGGGTACGAAAGCACTTCAAAGTTATCCTTTCTGATCGATCTATTCAAGAGTCCATAGTAAAATAACATGAAGCTATTCTTTCCGTTCAATCTATCACAGAGTTCGTACTAGAATAACACCTTAAGACACAAATCAACCAAAACCCTAATTTCACCTTGATACTCCAATGTCACCTCAAGTATCCGTGGGTATGATTATACGATATGCATCACACAATCTCCGATTCATCTATTCAACCAACACAAAGAACTTCAAAGAGTGCCCCAAAGTTTCTACCGGAGAGTCAAGATGAAAACATGTGCCAACCCCTATGCATAAGTTCACGAGGTCACGGAACTCGCAAGTTGATCACCAAAACATACATCAAGTGGATCACATGATATCCCATTGTCACCACAGATAAGCACGTGCAAGACATACATCAAGTGTTCTCAAATCCTTAAAGACTCAATCCGTTAAGACAACTTCAAAGGGAAAACTCAATTCATCACAAGAGAGTAGTGGGGGAGAAACATCATAAGATCCAACTATAATAGCAAAGCTCGTGATACATCAAGATCGTTCCACCTCAAGAACACGAGAGAGAGAGAGAGAGATCAAACACATAGCTACTGGTACATACCCTCAGCCCCGATGGTGAACTACTCCCTCCTTGTCATGGAGAGCGCCAGGATGATGAAGATGGCTACCGGAGAGGGATTCCCCTCTCCTGCAGGGTGCCGGAACGGGTCTAGATTGGTTTTTGGTGGCTACGGAGGCTTCTGGCGGTGGACCTCCCGATCTATTCTGTTCCCCGGTGTTTTAGGGTATATGGATAAATATAGGCGAAAGAAGTCGGTCAGGGGAGCCACGAGGGGCCCACGAGGGTGGGGGGCGCGCCCAGGGGGCAGGTGCGCCTCCCTACCTCGTGGCCACCTCGAAGCTCCCTTGACTTCAACTCCAAGTCTCCTGGATCACGTTCGTTCCAAAAATCACGCTCCCGAAGGTTTCATTTCGTTTGGACTCCGTTTGATATTCCTTTTCCGCGAAACACTGAAACAAGGGAAAAAATAAAAACTGGCACTGGGCTCTGGGTTAATAGGTTAGTCCCAAAAATAATATAAAAGTGTTTAATAAATCCCATAAACATCGAAAACAGATAATATAATAGCATGGAACAATAAAAAATTATAGATACGTTGGAGACGTATCAAGCATCCCCAAGCTTAATTCTTGCTCGTCCTCGAGTAGGTAAATGATAAAAACAGAATTTTTGATGTGGAATGCTACCTAACATAATCATCAATGTAATCTTATTTATTGTGGCATGAATGTTCAGATCCATAAGATTCAAGACAAAAGATTAATATTGACATAAAAATAATAATACTTTGAGCATACTAACTAAGCAATCATGTCTTCTCAAAATAACATGGCCAAAGAAAGTTCGTCCCTACAAAATCATATAGTTTTGTCATGATCCATTTTCGTCACACAAGAATGCTCTCATCATGCACAACCCCGATGACAAGCCAAGCAATTGTTTCATACTTTAGTAATTTCAAACTTTTTTCAACTTTCATGCAATACATGAGCGTGAGCCATGGATATAGCACCATGGGTGGAATAGAATATAATGAGGGGGTTATGTGGAGAAGACAAAAAGGAGAAAGTCTCACATCGACGCGGCTAATCAATGGCTAGGGAGATGCCCATCAATTGATGTCAATGCAAGGAGTAGGGATTGCCATGCAACGGATGCACTAGAGCTATAAATGTATGGAAGCTCAACAAAGAAACTAAGTGGGTGTGCATCCAACATGCTTGCTCACGAAGACCTAGGGCACTTGAGGAGGCCCATTGTTGGAATATACAAGCCAAGTTATATAATGAAAAATTCCCACTAGTATATGAAAGTGACAAAACAAGAGACTCTCTATCATAAAGATCATGGTGCTACTTTGAAGCACAAATGTGGAAAAAGGATAGTAGCATTGCCCCTTTTTATTTCTTTTTTTCTTTTTTTTTCTTTTTTTGGGCCTTCCTTTTTTGGCCTTCCTCTTTTTTTGGGACAATGCTCTATTAATGATGATCATCACACTTCTATTTATTTACAACTCAATGATTACAACTCGATACTAGAACAACATATGACTCTATATGAATGCCTTCGACGGTGTACTGGGATGGGAAATGAATCAAGAGTGACATGTATGATAAATTATGCATGGTGGCTTTGCCACAAATACGATGTCAACTACATGATCATGCAAGGCAATATGACAATGATGATGTGTGTCATGATGAACGGAACGGTGGAAAGTGGCATGGCAATGTATCTCGGAATGGCTATGGAAATGCCATAATAGGTAGGTATGGTGGCTGTTTTGAGGAAGATATAAGGAGGTTTATGTGTGATAGAGCGTATCGTATCATGGGGTTTGGATGCACCGACGAAGTTTGCACCAACTCCCGAGGTGAGAAAGGGCAATGCACGGTACCGAAGAGGCTAGCAAAGATGGAAGGGTGAGAGTGCATATAATCCATGGACTCAACATTAGTCATAAAGAACTCATATACTTATTGCAAAAAAATCTACAAGTCATCAAAAACCAAGCACTACGCGCATGCTCCTAGGGGGATAGATTGGTAGGAAAAGACCATCGCTCGTCCCCGACCGCCACTCATAAAGAAGGCAATCAAAGAAACACCTCATGCTTCAAATTTGTCATGCAACGGTTACCATACGTGCATGCTACGGGACTTCAAACCTCAACACAAGTATTTCTCAATTTCACAATTACTCAATTAGCACGACTCTAATATCACCATCTTTATATCTCAAAACAATTATCAACTATCAGACTTCTCATAGTATTCAATGCACTTATATGAAAGTTTTTATTATATCAAAAGCAAATTACCATGCTGTTCTAAAGGACTATCAAAATAATATAAGTGAAGCATGATAGATCAATTATTTCTATAGAATAAAACCACCACCGTGCTCTAAAAGATATAAGTGAAGCACTAGAGTAAATTACAAACTACTCCAAAAGATATAAGTGAAGATCAATGAGTAGTTGAATAATTATGCAACTATGTGAAGACTCTCTAACATTTAAGAATTTCAGATCTTGGTATTTTATTCAAACAACAAGTAAAGCAAAAGAAAATAAAATGACGCTCCAAGCAAAACACATATCATGTGGTGAATAAAAATATAGCCCCAAGTAAAGTTACCGATGAACAAAGACGAAAGAGGGGATGCTTCCGGGGCATCCCCAAGCTTAGGCTCTTGCCACTCCTTATTCCATAGTCCATCAAATCTTTACCCAAAACTTGAAAACTTCACAACACAAAACTTAACAGAAAACTTGTAAGCTCCGTTAGTATAAGAAAATAAATCACCACTTATGTACTGTTGTGTACTCATTCTAAATTCATATTGGTCTAATGTCTACTGTATTCCAACTTATCTGGGGTTCATACCCTCCGATACTACTCATAGATTCATCAAAATAAGCAAACAACACATAGAAAACAGAATCTGTCAAAAACAGAACAATCTGTAGTAATCTGTATCAAACGTATACTTATGGAACTGATAAAATTCTCAAATAAATTGGTGGACCCGAGGAATTTGTCTATTAATCATCTTCAAAAATAATTAACTAAATAGCACTCCCCATTAAAAAATGGCAGCAAATCTCGTGAGCGCTAAAGTTTGTGTTTTTTACAGCAAGATCGCAAAGACTTTCTCCAAGTCTTCCCAAAGGTTCTACTTGGCACAAACACTAATTAAAAGATAAAAACACATCTAAACAGAGGCTATATGAATTATTTATTACTAAACAGGAACGAAAAGCAAGGAGCAAAAATAAAATTGGGTTGCCTCCCAACAAGCGCTATCGTTTAACGCCCCTAGCTAGGCATGATGATTTCAATGATGCTCACATAAGAGATAAGAATTGAAACATAAAGAGAGCATCATGAAGAATATGAATAGCACATTTAAGTCTAACCCACTTCCTATTCATTGGGATTTTGTGAGAAAACAACTTGTCGGAACAAGAATCAACTTGCATAGGAAAGCAAAACAAGCTTAACTTCAAGATTTTAAGCTCATAGAGAGGAAACTTGATATTATTGCAATTCCTACGAGCATATATTACTCCCGCATAATAATTTTCAGTAGCATCATGAATGAATTCAACAATATAACCATCACATAAAGCATTCTTTTCATGATATACAAGCATAGAAATTTTATTACTCTCCACATAAGCAAAATTCTTCTCATTCGGAATAGTGGGAGTATCATAAGAAACTTGAATACTATAAATTGTTTCCACATTAAAGGAGTAATGTTCAGAAAAAGGGTAATCATAATCATGACAAGTTTTATAAATATAATCATCTCTACTTTTTATAGCATAAGTATCATCACAATAATCATCATAAGTAGCAACTTTGTTCTCATCATAATCAATTGAAACCTCTTCCAAGATAGTGGAGTCATTACTAAATAAAGTCATGACCTCTCCAAATCCACTTTCATAATTGTCAAAATAAGATTCAACATCCTCCAAAATAGTGGGATCATTACTTCCTAAAGCTGACACTCTTCCAAACCCACTTTCATCAATATAATCATCATAAGTAGGAGGCATGCTATCATCATAACAAATTTGCATATCAAAACTTGGGAGGTAAAAATATCATCTTCATCAAATGTAGCATCCCCAAGCTTGGGACAGAAATTAATTGCAACAAATGTATTCTCAAACATGTCATTCTCATCAAACATAGCATCCCCAAGCTTGGGCCTTTTCCTTTTCATATTTTAAGCATAATCACTCTCATCATTAATAGTATGGATAGCACCGATAGTATAGCAATTTTCATCATCACAGTGAGGAGTATGAGCAACATCATTTGGGAGGGATACCTTTCTACCTTTGCTTCTCCGTCTTTTCTTTTTCTTCTTCACATTAAGTATGGGTTTATCCCTCTTTTTGGAGCTCCTTATTAATGAGATTGGTTGAATAGAAGGCTCCTCCTCATTACCTGATTCATCATACGAAATAATTGGAGGATATTGGGAAGCCTCTTCCCTTTCATTAGTATTCTCTTCATCCTCTATTTGTTTTCTTTTCTTTATATACTTGGCAATATAAGGATTTTCAATGCAATTCACCGCACAATACATATAAATTTCCTCTAGATCAAAATTAAGAACTCTATCAAGGGAAAATTCTAGAATAACCTTAGATATATGTTTCATTTCTTCATAACCCAAGAGCAAACTAAGTTCATTATGATGTCCAAGGGAAATCAAGTCATCACAATTTTTGGACACGATACGATCATGAAACAATTTGCATTTGAGATTTAAATGACCATGTTCAGTGCAAAGTTCACTAGTACGGCTAAGAAAGTTTAAATTTTTAGCACAAACATCTAGCCTTTCTTGCAACCATTTAGTTTCCAAATACTTATGCCTCTTGAAGAATCTATCTTCCCTGTTTAGTATGTACTTGCAAACTCTATGCACTCCACAAAAATCGATATGCTTATAAGAGATATTTTCATCATGACTAGTGCAATAATCATTAGTACTATGGATATTCAAAGAGTTCATACTAATAACATTGCAATCATGCTCATCATTCAAAGATTTAGTGCCAAACATTTTATAGACTTCTTCTTCTAGCACTTGAGCACAATTTTCCTTTCCATCATTCTCACGAAAGATATTAAAAAGATGAAGAGTATGAGGCAAACTCAATTCCATTTTTTGTAGTTTTATTTTATAGACTAAACTAGTGATAAAACAAGAAACTAAAAGATTCAATTGCAAGATCTAAAGATATACCTTCAATCTCTAACCTCCCCGGCAACGGCGCCAGAAAAGAGCTTGATGTCTACTACACAACCTTCTTCTTGTAGACGTTGTTGGGTCTCCAAGTGCAGAGGTTTGTAGGACAATAGCAAATTTCCCTCAAGTGGATGACCTAAGGTTTATCAATCCGTGGGAGGCATAGGATGAAGATGGTCTCTCTCAAACAACCCTGCAACCAAATAACAAAGAGTCTCTTGTGTCCCCAACACACCCGATACAATGGTAAATTGTATAGGTGCACTAGTTCGGCGAAGAGATGGTAATACAAGTGCAATATTGATGGTAGATAAAGTTTTTTGTAATCTGAAAAATATAAAAACAACAAGGTATCAAGTGGTAAAAGTGAGCACAAACGGTATTACAATGCGTGGAAACAAGGCCTAGGATTCATACTTTCACTAGTGCAAGTTCTCTCAACAATAATAACATAATTGGATCATATAACTATCCCTCAACATGCAACAAAGAGTCACTCCAAAGTCACTAATAGCGGAGAACAAACAAAGAGATTATGGCAGGGTACGAAAGCACTTCAAAGTTATCCTTTCTGATCGATCTATTCAAGAGTCCATAGAAAAATAACATGAAGCTATTCTTTCCGTTCAATCTATCATATAGTTCGTACTAGAATAACACCTTAAGACACAAATCAACCAAAACCCTAATTTCACCTAGATACTCCAATGTCACCTCAAGTATCCGTGGGTATGATTATATGATATGTATCACACAATCTCCGATTCATCTATTCAACCAACACAAAGAATTTCAAAGAGTGCCCCAAAGTTTCTACCGGAGAGTAAAGACGAAAACGTGTGCCAACCCCTATGCATAAGTTCACGAGGTCACGGAACTCGCAAGTTGATCACCAAAACATACATCAAGTGGATCACATGATATCCCATTGTCACCATAGATAAGCACGTGCAAGACATACATCAAGTGTTCTCAAATCCTTAAAGACTCAATCCGATAAGACAACTTCAAAGGGAAAACTCAATTCATCACAAGAGAGTAGAGGGGGAGAAACATCATAAGATCCAACTATAATAGCAAAGCTCGCGATACATCAAGATCGTTCCACCTCAAGAACACGAGAGAGAGAGAGATCAAACACATAGCTACTGGTACTAACCCTCAGCCCCGAGGGTGAACTACTCCCTCCTCGTCATGGAGAGCGCCGGGATGATGAAGATGGCTACCGGAGAGGGATTCCCCCCTCCGACAGGGTGCCGAAACGGGTCTAGATTGGTTTTCGGTGGCTACGGAGGCTTCTGGCGGTGGAACTCCTGATCTATTCTGTTCCCCGATTTTTTTAGGGTATATGGATATATATAGGCGAAAGAAGTCGGTCAGGGGAGCCACGAGGGGCCCACGAGGGTGGGGGGCGCGCCCAGGGGGCAGGCGCTCCTCCCTGCCTCGTGGCCACCTCGAAGCTTCCTTGACTTCAAATCCAAGTCTCCTGGATCACGTTCATTCCAAAAATCACGCTCCCGAAGGTTTCATTCTGTTTGGACTCCGTTTGATATTCCTTTTCTGCGAAACACTGAAACAAGGGAAAAAACAGAAACTGGCACTAGGCTCTGGGTTAATAGGTTAGTCCCAAAAATAATATAAAAGTGTTTAATAAAGCCCATAAACATCCAAAACAGATAATATAATAGCATGGAACAATCAAAAATTATAGATACGTTGGAGACGTATCAAAAGCGTATACCCAAATGGGACAAAATTTGTAGGCGTGTTGATGCCGCTTGATTATAGCATGGCAAGTTTCATGAATTTCAGACGAGTTTTGGATTTACTAGAATTTAAAAACCAGGCATCTCAATGTTTTGCCGGCAATCAATGGTGCCCTGGTGTTTGAAATTCATTCCCATTTCTTTCATGGGACCTAAGCATGTGCATGTAGTTCAAATTTGAATTGTTCACCTGAAATGGCTAGAAAACCAATTTAATGTATAAAATGTTCAAATGAACCCTGAATAATTCCAATTCTTTTACGACACAAATATAGTTGCATGTTCACTCCAGATAAAAGGTCTAGCAATTCAAACACCGTCCATTGCCGTTGTGACCCCATTATGCAATTCAAATCAAGATGAATAATCAAGTAGATCGCACATAGTTTCAATACGTCTCCAACGTATCTATAATTTTTTATTGCTCCATGATATATTATCTACTGTTTTGGACTATATTGGGCTTTATTTTCCACTTTTATATTATTTTTGGGACTAACCTATTAACCGGAGGCCCAGCCCAGAATTACTGCTTTTTGCCTATTTCAATGTTTCGAGGAAACGGAATATCAAACGGAGTCCAAATGGAATGAAACCTTCGGGAACGTGATTTTCTCACCGAACGTGATCCAGGAGACTTGGACCCTACGCCAAGGCATCAGAGAGGCGGTCACGAGGGTGGGGGGCACCCCCTAGGGCGCGCCCCCTGCCTCGTGGGCCCCTCGAAGCTCCACCGGCGTACTTCTTCCTCCTATATATACCTACGTACCCCCAAACGAAAATAACATGAGCCAAAAACCTAATTCCACCGCCGCAAGTTTCTGTATCCACGAGATCCCATCTTGGGGCCTGTTCCGGAGCTCCACCGAAGAGGGCCGTCATCACGGAGGGCTTCTACATCATCATAGCCCCTTCGATGAAGTATGAATAGTTTACCTCAGACCTTTGGGTCCATAGTTAGTAGCTAGATGGCTTCTTCTCTCTTTTTGGATCTCAATACAAAGTTCTCCCCCTCTCTTGTGGAGATCTATTCGATGTAATCTTCTTTTTGTGGTGTGTTTCTTGAGATCGATGAATTGTGGGTTTATGATCAAGTCTATCTATGAATAATATTTGAATCTTCTCTGAATTCTTTTATGTATGATTGGTTATTTTTGCAAGTCTCTTCGAATTATCTGTTTGGTTTGGCCAACTAGATTGGTAGTTCTTGCCATGGGAGACATGCTTAGCTTTGGGTTCGATCTTGCGGTGTCCTTTCCCAGTGACAGAAGGGGCAGCAAGGCACGTATTGCATCGTTGCCATCGAGGATAACAAGATGGGGTTTATTTCATATTGCATGAATTTATCTCTCTACATCATGTCATCTTGCTTAAAGCGTTACTCTGTTTTTAACTTAATACTCTAGATGCATGCTTGATAGCGATCGATGAGTGGAGTAATAGTAGTAGATGCAGAATCGTTTTGGTCTACTTGTCACAGACGTGATGCCTATATACATGATCATGCCTAGATATTCTCATAACTATGCTTAATTCTGTCAATTGCTCAACAATAATTTCTTCACCCACCGTAGAATACTTATGCTCTTGAGAGAAGCCACTAGTGAAACCTATGGCCCCCAGGTCTATTCTCATCATATCAATCTCCATCACTTTAATCTTGTTTTGCCTTTTACTTTGCCTTTACTTTTCACTTTGCATCTCTATACCAAAAATACCAAAAAATATTATATCTATCAGATCTCACTCTCGTAAGTGACCGTGAAGGGATTGACAACCCCTAATCGTGTTGGTTGCGAGTAGCTATCGTTTTGTGCAGGTACGAGGGACTTGAGCGTGGCCTCCTACTGGATTGATACCTTGGTTCTCAAAAACTAAGGGAAATACTTACGCTACTCTGCTGCATCATCCCTTGCTCTTCGGGGAAAACCAACACAAGCTCAAGAGGTAGCAAGAAGGATTTCTGGCGCCGTTGCCGGGGAGTCTACGCAAAAAGTCAACATACCAAGTATACCCATCACAATCCCTATCTCTCGCATTACATTATTTGCCATTTTCCTCTCGTTTTCCTCTCCCCCACTTCACCCTTGCCGTTTTATTCGCCCTCTCTCTCTCTATCCTCCCTCTCTTTTCCGCTTGCCTTTTTGTTTGCTCGTGTGTTAGATTGCTTGTTTGTCGCGATGGCTCAAGATACTACCAAATTGTGTGACTTCACCAATACCGATAATAATGATTTCCTTAGCACTCCGATTGCTCCTCTTGCCAATACCGAATCTTGTGAAATCAATACTGCTTTGTTGAATCTTGTTATGAAAGATCAATTCGCCGGCCTTCCTAGTGAAGATGCCGCTACTCATCTGAATAGCTTCGTTGATTTATGTGATATGCAAAAGAAAAAAGATGTCGATAATGATGTCGTTAAATTGAAGCTATTTCCTTTTTCACTTAGAGATCGTGCTAAAGCCTGGTTTTCGTCTTTCCCTAAAAATAGTATTGATTCTTGGAACAAGTGCAAAGATGCTTTTATCTCTAAGTATTTTCCTCCCGCTTAGATCATCTCTCTTAGAAATGATATTATGAATTTTAAGCAACTTGATCATGAACATGTTGCACAAGCTTGGGAGAGAATGAAATTAATGATACGTAATTGCCCTACTCATGGTTTGAATTTGTGGATGATTATACAAAAATTTTATGCCGGATTGAATTTTGCTTCTAGAAATCTTTTAGATTCGGCCGCGGGAGGCACTTTTATGGAAATCACTTTAGGAGATGCTACTAAACTCCTAGATAATATTATGGTTAATTATTCTCAATGGCATACTGAAAGATCTTCTAATAAAAAAGTGCATGCGATAGAAGAAATCAATGTTTTGAGTGGAAAGATGGATGAACTTATGAAATTATTTGCTACTAAGAGCGTTTCTTCTGATCCTAATGATATGCCTTTGTCTACTTTGATTGAGAATAACAATGAATCTATGGATGTGAATTTTGTTGGTAGGAATAATTTTGGTAACAACACTTATAGAGGGAATTTTAATCCTAGGCCATATCCTAGTAATCCTTCTAATAATTATGGGAATTCCTACAACAACTCTTGTGGAAATTATAATAAGATGCCCTCTGAATTTGAGAATAGTGTTAAAGAGTTTATGAATTCACAAAAGAATTTTAATGCTTTGCTTGAAGAGAAATTGCTTAAAGTTGATGATTTGGCTAGAAACGTTGATATAATTTCTCTTGAGATTGATTCTTTAAAGCTTAGATCTATTCCTCCTAAGCATGATATCAATGAGTCTCTCAAAGCCATGAGAATTTCCATTGATGAGTGCAAGGAAAGAACCGCTAGGATGCGTGCTTCCAAAGATGCCTTTATTAAAGCGTGTTCTTCCAATTCCTATGAAAATCAATATGAAGATCTAAAAGTTATTGATGTGTCCCCTATTAAATCTTTGTTTTGCAATATTAATCTTGATGAAACTGAATATGATCTTCCTTTACCTAGAAGGCGTTCTAAAAATTCGGAGTATTTAGATCTTTATGATGAAATTGATGAAAGTGGGATTGAAAGAAATAAAAATCTAGATGTTGCTAAACCCACTATATTGGATTTCAAGGAATTTAATTATGAAAGTTGCTCTTTAATTGATTGTATTTCCTTGTTGCAATCCGTGCTAAATTCTCCACATGCTTATAGTCAACATAAAGCCTTCACCGAACATATTGTTGATGCCTTGATGCAATCTTATGAAGAAAAACTTGAGTTGAAAGTTTCTATCCCTTGAAAACTCTATGATGAGTGGGAACCAACTATTAAAATTAAAATTAAAGATCATGAGTTTTATGCTTTGTGTGATTTGGGTGCTAGTGTCTCTACTATTCCCAAGACTTTGTGTGATTTGCTAGATTTCCGTAATTTTGATGATTGCTCTCTAAACTTGCATCTTGCGGATTCTACTATTAAGAAACCTATGGGAAGGATTACTGATGTTCTTATTGCTGCAAATAGAAATTATGTGCCTGTAGATTTCATTGTTCTTGATATAGATTGCAATCCTTCTTGCCCTATTATTCTTGGTAGACCTTTCTGAGAACGGTTGGTGCGATTATTGATATGATGGAAGGGAATATTAGATTTAAATTTCCATTAAAAAAGGGCATGGAACACTTTCCAAGAAATAAAATAAAATTGCCATATGAAACTATCATGAGAGCCACTTATAGATTGCCTACCAAAGATGGCAATACCTAGATCTATCCTCGCTTTTATGCCTAGCTAGGGGCGTTAAACGATAGCGCTTGTTGGGAGGCAACCCAATTTTATTTTTATTCCTTGCTTTTTTCTCCTGCTTAGTAATAAATAAATTATTTAGCCTCTGTTTTGGTTGTGTTTTTTGTGTTTAATTAGTGTTTGTGCCAAGTAGAACCGTTGGGAAGACTTGGGGAAGTCTTGTTGAACTTGTTGTAAAAAAACAGAAACTTTAGCGCTCACGAGAACTGCTGTAATTTTATTTGAAGAGTGCTATTTAGTTATTTATTTTTGCAGATGATTAATAGATAAATTACTCACGTCCAGCGATTTATTTTAGAATTTTTGGGGTTCCAGATCTTGCGCTAGCTACAGATTACTACAGACTGTTCTGTTTTTGACAGATTCTGTTTTTCGTGTGTTGTTTGCTTATTTTGATGAATCTATGGCTAGTAAAATAGTTTATAATCCATAGAGAAGTTGGAATACAGTAGGTTTAACACCAATATAAATAAATAATGAGTTCATTACAGTACCTTGAAGTGGTCTTTTGTTTTCTTTCGCTAACGGAGCTCACGAGTTTTCTACTTTAAGTTTTGTGTTGTGAAGTTTTCAAGTTTTGGGTGAATTCTTTTGATGGATTATGGAACGAGGAGTGGCAAGAGACTAAGCTTGGGGATGACCATGGCACCCCCAAGATAATCCAAGGACACCAAAAAGTCAAAGCTTGGGGATGCCCCGGAAGGCATCCCCTCTTTCGTCCACGTCCATCGGTAATTTACTTGGAGCTATATTTTTATTCACCAACATGATATGTGTTTTGCTTGGAGCGTCTTGTATTATTTTTGTCTTTGTGTTTTAGTATGACACAATCATAATTTCTGTACACACCTTTTGAGAGAGCCATACATGAATTAAAATTTGATAGAATACTCTATGTGCTTCACTTATATCTTTTTAAGCTAAGTAGTTTTGCTCTATGTGCTTCACTTATATCTTTTTGAGCTAAGTAGTTTTGCTATATGTGCTTCACTTATATCTTTTTGAGCTATGTAGTTTTGCTCTATGTGCTTCACTTATATCTTTTGAGTGTTATAATTTTGCTCTATGTGCTTCACTTAGATCTTTTAGAGCACGGTGGTGGATTTGTTTTAAATAAACTATTGATCTCTCATGCTTCACTTAAATTATTTTGAGAGTCTCTTAATAGCATGGTAATTTGCTTAATAATAATATGCTTGGTATTCAAGATTTGTGAAACTTTCTTTTGAGTGTGTTGAATACTAAGAAAATATTGAAGCATGATAATTGTTTTGAGATATGGAGGTGATAATATTAAAGTCATGCTAGTTGAGTAGTTGTGAATTTAAAGAATACTTGTGTTAAAGTTTGTGATTCCCATAGCATGCACGTATGGTGAACTGTTATGTGATGAAGTTGGAGCATGATTTATTTATTGATTGTCTTCCTTATGAGTGGCGGTCGGGGACGAGCGATGGTCTTTTCCTACCAATCTATCCCCCTAGGAGCATGCGCGTAATACTTTGCTTTGATAACTTCTAGATTTTTGCAATAAGTATATGAGTTCTTTATGAATAATGTTGAGTCCATGGATTATACGCACTCTGACCCTTCAACCTTTGATAGACTCTCTAATTCCGCGCACTTTCTGCCGGTATCATACACCTACCATATACCTTCCTCAAAACAGCCACCATACCTCCCTATTATGGCATTTCCATAGCCATTCCGAGATATATTGCCATGCAACTTTCCACCGTTCCGTTTATTATGACACACTCCATCATTGTCATATTTCATATCCTGGTACACCGCCAGAGGCATTCATATAAAGTCATATTTTGTTCTAAGTATCGAGTTGTAATTGTTGAGTTGTAAGAAAAATAAAAGTGTGATGATCATAATTATTAGAGCATTGTCCCAAGTGAGGAAAGAATGATGGAGACTATGATTCCCCCATAACTCGGGATGAGACTCCGGACGCAAAATAAAAAAATAAATAAAAGAGGCCGAAGAAGCCCAAATAAAAAGAGGCCATAAAAAAGAGAAAAGGCCCAAACAAAAAAATGAGAGAAAAAGAGAGAAGGGACAATGTTACTATCCTTTTACCACACTTGTGCTTCAAAGTAGCACCATGATCTTCATAGTAGAGAGTCTCTCATGTTATCACTTTCATATACTAGTGGGAATTTTACATTATAGAACTTGGCTTGTATATTCCAATGATGGGCTTCCTCAAATTGCCCTAGGTCTTCATGAGCAAGCAAGTTGGATGCACACCCACTTAGTTTCTTTTGATGAGCTTTCATATACTTATAGCTCTAGTGCATCCGTTGCATGGCAATCCCTACTCACTCACATTGATATCGATTGATGGTCATCTCCATAGCCCATTGATACGCCTAGTTGATGTGAGACTATCTTCTCCTTTTTGTCTTCTCCACAACCACCATTCTATTCCACATATAGTGCTATATCCATGGCTCACGCTCATGTATTGCTTGAATATTGAAAAAGTTTTGAAAAAGTTAGTATGAAACAATTGCTTGGCTTTTCATCGGGGTTGTGCATGATTTAAATACTTTGTGTGGTGAAGATAGAGCATAGCCAGACTATATGATTTTGTAGGGATAACTTTCTTTGGCCATGTTATTTTGAGAAGACATAATTGCTTTGTTAGTATGCTTGAAGTATTATTATTTTTATGTCAATATAAACTTTTGTCTTGAATCTTTCGTATCTGAATATTCATATCACAATTAAAAAGATTTGCAATGAAATTATGCCAAGTAGCACTCCGCATCAAAAAATCTCTTTTTATCATTTACCTACTCGAGGACGAGCAGGAATTAAGCTTGGGGATGCCTGCTACGTCTCCAACGTATCTATAATTTTTGATTGCTCCATGCTATATTATCTACTATTTTGGACTATATTGGGCTTTATTTTCCACTTTTATATTATTTTTGGGACTAACCAATTAACCGGAGGCCCAGCCCAGAATTGTTGTTTTTTTGCCTATTTCAGTATTTTGAAGAAACAGAATATCAAACGGAGTCCAAATGGAATAAAACCTTCGGGAACGTGATTTTCTCACCGAACGTGATCCAGGAGACTTGGACCCTACTCCAAGGAGTCAAAGAGGCGGTCACGAGGGTGGCCCCCCCCTAGGGCGCGCCCCCTGCCTCGTGGTCCCCTCGGTGCTCCACCGACGTACTCCTTCCTCCTATATATACCTACGTACCCCCAAACGATCAGAATAGGAGCCAAAAACCTAATTCCACCGCCACAAGTTTCTGTATCCACGAGATCCCATCTTGGGGCCTGTTCCGGAGCTCCCCCGGAGAGGGCCGTCATCGCGGAGGGCTTCTACATCATCATAGCCTCTCTGATGAAGTGTGAGTAGTTTACCTCGGACCTTTGGGTCCATAGTTAGTAGCTAGATGGCTTCTTCTCTCTTTTTGGATCTCAATACAAAGTTCTCCCCCTCTCTTGTGGAGATCTATTCGATGTAATCTTCTTATTTTTGCGGTGTGTTTGTTGAGACCGATGAATTGTGGGTTTATGATCAAGTCTATCTATGAATAATATTTGAATCTTCTCTGAATTCTTTTATGTATGATTGCTTATCTTTGCAAGTCTCTTCGAATTATCCGTTTGGTTTGGCAAACTAGATTGGTAGTTCTTGCCACGGGAGAAGTGCTTAGCTTTGGGTTCGATCTTGCGGTGTCCTTTCCCAGTGATAGAAGGGGCAGCAAGGCACGTATTGCATCGTTGCCATCGAGGATAACAAGATGGGGTTTATTTCATATTGCATGAATTTATCTCTCCACATCATGTCATCTTGCTTAAAGCGTTACTCTGTTTTTAACTTAATACTCTAGATGCATGCTGGATAGCGGTCGATGAGTGGTGTAATAGTAGTAGATGCAGAATCGTTTCGGTCTACTTGTCACAGACGTGATGCCTATATACATGATCATGCCTAGATATTCTCATAACTATGCTCAATTCTGTCAATTGCTCAACAGTAATTTGTTCAGCCACCATAGAATACCTATGCTCTTGAGAGAAGCCACTAGTGAAACCTATGGCCCCCGGGTCTATTATCAACATATCAATCTCCATCACTTTAATCTTGTTTTGCTTTTGTACTTTGCCTTTTACTTTTCACTTTGCATCTCTATTCCAAAAATACCAAAAATATTACATCTATCAGATCTCACTCTCGTAAGTGACCGTGAAGGGATTGACAACCCCTAATCGCGTTGGTTGCGAGTAGCTATCGTTTTGTGCAGGTATGAGGGACTTAAGCGTGGCCTCCTACTGGATTGATACCTTGGTTCTCAAAAACTGAGGGAAATACTTACGCTACTCTGCTGCATCATCCTTTCCTCTTCGGGGAAATCCAACGCAAGCTCAAGAGGTAGCATTACGCTATACCTGAGTTGGCCAATATGTCAGCAGTGCCTGCTGTACTATCATAAAGAAATGCATGCCTAGTTCATTTGAGTCCTTAACTTTTCCTTTGAACTTCATCACGAGACTGTCTTCGTAGTTTATATGAGGCCACACTGTTAAGTGCTTTCTTAGATTATTTCAACTGCTTAGATGCCTTGGCAACTTAAATATAGCGGTGGTACACTCCCTTTCAACTAGGGATGTCAACTGGGTCCCATTTAATCTCGATTAAAGTCCACTAGTGGTATGATAGTTCAAAAGAGTTTTTGTTTTTTGAGGAAAATGAACTAGGGAGCTAGCAAAAACTAACTAGATGGGACTGGCGGATGTCGTTTATTTGCCACTTACATCCCTAGTTTCATCTTACCATTTTAATTTTTTTTCGGGTGATGCTGCTTCGAATCATTTAAATATAGCTTGCCATGCTTGGCAATAATTCGTATGTCGTTTACCATGTAAGCTTACTGCCTGGATCATGCGATAACCATCTCTTACTTATGTCCATCGGAAACCTTTCAGGATGCCGTTCACACTAGGACACAATGTACAACCCCAGAATCTATTTGTGGAAGCAGTGCACCATCCATGTTACCAGATGGTAGCAGTTCAGAGGCAACACCGCCAGAGAATAGTCTGAGCACAAATATTATAGTTCTTGAGGCTCTACTAGAGGCAGAAAGAGATGGTGTGGCTGCCATGAATGAGGCAATCTCGATCTTGAAGCTGGAAATCATGCAATTAGCTGCACGCATTATGCAAGCAACCCAAGAATTGGAGGAAGTAAGAATGTTGCATTTGAAGATGGAGGAGGTCCTGCTGCTTCTACTATCTGAAGCCCAGGGTAATCCCAGTTCTTCTTTAGATACCAGTTGAAATTGTCATTAGATTATTGTACTTGCATGTTGCGTCATGTCTCTGGATGGATTATGTTGTAAGACCCCTATGTTGTCCATGAGTTGTAATGATCCGAATTTTTTAGGCGAGGTAATCCTCAGTACTTGTATGATTGACATAAGGTGAACTGTTTTTTGTGTGAGCATATTGTATTGGATGAAATAACTGTTTGACTCAAAGTGTATCCAACCTACTGAATTCGAAGATCATGGCATTTCTAAATCATAGTCATATATAAAGGTGGAATAAATCTTTGTTGTGGCTTTGAAGAAATAAATAACAAAATGTAGAATTATCTGTGGATATTCATAATTGAATAAAAATTGGATTTGGATTTAGTTGTGAGGGCCCAGGGCAAACGTGAATGCTAATTCTCACAAGTTTTGAATGAAGCGGCTAAACACCCACTATCATTTGTGGGCTGCCCAAAGCAAGTGTTTTCGAGATGGAAATTACCGTCTACCCCTGACACTTGACATCTTTATCGACCAGATTTACACTGCTGTCAATAGGGGTAGACTAGTGACTTCAATCAAACGTGACACAGTGGCCTCTGAGCCCATCCAGACACGGTGGGCGCCAAACATGGGCCGTAAAACACATTTGATTCTAGCTCGTCCGAAAGACATGTGGCTCTCCCTCCATTTCCCCATTCATCCACGGTGGGCGGCAAAACAAACTCTCCTCATCCGAAATCGATGTAGGCTAATATTTTAAATAGGGGCAGATGTGTAACTTCCCTCAGACGTGACACAACCGCCCTACCTGTCAGCCCCATTCATACATCGTGGGAGCCAACCGTGGGCGGCAAAACACCCTCTCCTCGCCCGAAATCGTTACCGGCAAATATTTGGGAGATGCGAGATTACCGTCCTATCCCCAAGCGACGTGATGTCAGAAATTTTAAATGGGGGATAAGTTCGTAACTTTCCCACATTTCAGACAAGCGCGTCCCAAAGTTTGAGATACCCCCTCCCCCTCCATTTCCCCGTTCATACACCGTCGGCGTCACGACAACCTCCCCACTGGGGCCAGCATCCTCCGTCCTCCAACCCATCCTCCACCTTGCCGGAGCCGCTACCCCTACCCCGTCATCCACTGCAAGAGATGGACGTCTCTCATCCATGGCGCCAGACCAGGATCCTTTCATCATGTCATCTCGCTTCATCGGCGCTGTCGTCCACCTTGCCGTTGCCGCTCCTATGACCGCCTCGTCCATGATAACAGGATTTATCCCCCGACCCATCCGTCTGTCGTCTAAAGTCTTCTTCCCCATCGCCGATGGCCATCGCAACCGCATCACCGTCAATGAATCAGCAGGGGCCTACACAGCGTCGCAAGAGAGGTGGTACTCTTCCATATGTGCTTAAGTTATTGATCTCAGCCAGAAAATAGATCGTAAATTGTTTACTGTACTTTTCTTGTCCGCACCAAATCGTAGTGGCTAGTTGAAAGCAAATATTGGTTGTGAAGTAGCTTTGTCCGGTTTGCACCTTCAGATCCGCCATGGCATGGTCACTATACTCGTAAAGCTTATGGTTTCCCCCCTTTATATTCACTACCATCATCGTAGGTCCTTCACTGCTTCATGTCGTGCTAGCACTGCTCCTCGAGACCTCAACCCATCAAGCGAAACAGCATGCCACTCATAATTCCAAAGCTTACGTGTTGAAATATGAATCTGATATGATGCTCATATTACTAAAATAGTGAACATTTAATTGGTCACCTAATGTTCCTATATTCGTTTCGAAAAGCATGTGTGCCACCCACTGGTCCAGCTAGTTCCACTTTCCTGATTTTACTCTTGATGCTTAGGTTTTCCCTTTTATCTACTCTACTATGATATGTGTAGGTGCTTTCTGTCGTACTAGCATTACTCCACCCTTCAAGCTAAACAACAGAACACTAAAAATTCCAAATCTTAGTTGTTCAATTGTGATTGTGATATGATACTGATATTAGTTAACAAACACATTTAATTGGTTAGCTAAAGGTCCCACTTGAGTTTCCAAATGCATGTCGCGACATATAGAGAGACAACAGAATTGCATTTCGTTGTCACTTGTTGACTGTACTTTCTTGTCCTCAAATCTTAGTTATTATTTCAAAGCAAACATCGGTTTCTAACTACCCTTTGCGCAGTTTGCAGCTTCAGATCTGCCATCCCACTGCCACGGTCAACACTATACTCATCATGCTTATGGTTTCCCCATTTTATGATGACCACGATCAGCCTACGTGGTTCGTGTCATAATAGCACTGCTCCACCCATCGAGCTAAACAAGCTTAGTTGTACAAATTCAAATCTGATATTATGTTGATATTAGTAAAACTGAGAGATGTTTAATTGGTCAGCAAAATGTTCCTACTTTAGTTTCGAAATGCATGTGAGCCACATATGGAGAGACAGGAAGGAATAGTATTTCTCTGTGTGCTCTAGTTCATCATGGGTGGCCAACCGACATTGTATAGAAAAACTTGTAATATCTTCAATCTGCTTGCTCTTCTGCTCTTCTTTAAGATGATCCTCTTCTCTTGCGGTCGACTGGTCAGGTCGAGTTATTCTCCCTTAGTATATTTTGAATATGTCAGGCCAGGTCGACTTGTTCTTCTTTACTATATGTTGAAGCTGTCATCTGCGAAGTATCATCACTTCTGGAGCTCTCATATTTTCAGTACTATGCCACATTATATTAATGCACACGCCAAATTACAGCATGCATGGCACCTCTTAGAAGAATTTCAGAGATAGCACAAAGTGGTTTACAGGGAGGAAGTATTGGATTAGAATCACTTCTGCATTACAAAGATAATCTCACTTGTTTTTTATGTTTTCATGCATGTGAGGTATTGAACATTATCAAAATGAATATGAGAATCGGCGCACGAGAGGAATATTGCGGAACAATCCATTGGATAACAAACTTGGCATGGTGGAGGATGGCCTATCTTATTCACCCATCAAGGTGCTTGCTCTAACTTGGCAAGGTTGTATTGGTCGCACATATTTTGCATCTGACCTCTTCCATTACTTATACTTTGTTACACCATCTGCTTAGTTTAAGCATCATATATGAGTATATGACATACATATCCATTTTCTGTACCTATTCCATGTGTCATCATACTATGTTTTTCTAGTTAAATGTTGTTCTTTCGTAATAGATGTCCAAAAGGAAGAGGGTGAGTGTAGATCCTCAAGGAGTACAAACTAGGTATTTGGAAAAGGTAGTGATACCTGTTAAATGAGATAGATCAGCAGCCACAGAAAACACATGCCCAACTGTACCACACTTTACCCCTACTCCAGTGGCCAAACCCCTATTAGAACTGCTGAGAGCCCAGCGTCAGATATTGTCTATGATATCAATTCAAAACTTGAACTCCTAAATTTCTGCATGTGCCTTACCTTCTCTCTTGCATGAAAACTAATTTCAGATGAATCTCCTTGCTCAAAGGATCATAGGATCTCACGACAATACTGGGCTCTGCATTGCTCTTGTCAGTACCTCTTGCCCTTTGTCAGCATACTTACACTCATTGCCGTTGTTTGATTATGTAGCATCACTGTAAATGTTCACTTCTTTATCCTCCCTTTGCTTGAAATTATAAGATCTATATTTACTCTTAGATAAATGTAGAATTAACACAATGGTTATGAAGTTTTGGATTGCTCATGTAAGTACTTGTTGTCATGTACTCCCTCTGTATCTAATTAATTGTTGATCAATTGGATGTATTTGGAACTTAATAGCGCTAGATACATCCATTTGAGCAACAAGTAATAACGGACGGTGATGGTATTACTGTACTTGCATCGCGAGATAGTTGATTGTCGAGCATTACTCTGCATCTTATCTGCCCTGCCTTCCACTTTCTCCAAATTATCATATCTACATTTACTCTTACCAAAATGTTGAATAAAGCCAATGCCACTACACACGTTGATGTCTGCATTCCTCTTGTCAGTATCTTTTGCCTTGTAATGTTGTACTTAATTAATTGTTATTTGATTATGTATCATCAATCTGCACCTGAGCTTCATTATCCTATGTTTCTTCCAATATTATTTGATCTATATTTACTCTTTGCAAAATGTAGAATAATGGCAACACTTATAAAGAATTTTCTTTGGGGAATTTATTGAATTATCCTTCCATCAACAGGGACAAGAGCTTTGTCCAGCCCGTGTTAACATGTAATGTAAGTTCATCCTTCTCAAGCCTTCAAACTTTGTTCTACTATAGATTTGGATAGGCATCATTTCCTCCACTTCTGCTTACTTTGTTGTTTACATCTGATTGGATGTTTGCAACAACTACCAGTTTTAAATTGTAGTTGTAGAAACATGTTCCTTATGCAGAACAGATCCATTCATTTGCTTATATAATTGTGAAACCTGTTACGTGTCTCTTTATTTCTCTTTCAGAGTCGTATCTCTTATGCCAGGTAGAACTTTAGGGAAGATAGTGAGCCAAACCATCTTGAGGATAGCGAAATGACCCCAAGGTCCTGTCTTGATGAAGACAGTGAGTTGAAGCTACTCACCAGCAGGTGCGAGACAACCTCTATGTAGTCGCTGCCTCAATCAGTTTTACTTCTTCAGTCTCAATTTAAAGCCGAAAGGCTTGCTTTAGCTCAGCTCCGACTTGAAGTCAAAGATATAATGAAGATGCTAGGGGATTGTCGTGCGCACTATGGTGCCATATAGCAAGGGATGAAGCATCTATCGTTGACACAACTTAGGTCTCATCAGCTTGTTCAGCTGCTTGCGGGGCCCGGCCTTGCCATGCCTAGAGCCTTCTGAAGTGCTCTCAGTTTTGTATATTCTTTTGTTGGCGCGTTTATATGCACTGGTGGCGACCTTTGATGCCCAGTGTATGTAATCCGCGGTCATGTTGCGCTTTATTATCACCGGTAGCGAACTTTGATTCCCAGTGGATGTAATATGCCATAATTTCTGTATTGTATAGTCTAGGTTTATTCTTTGGTCGGTATGCTGTAATTTAGGCCGGAAGGTTTAGTGGATATCAGTGTTGTTGGTCTTCAGGCCGGCCCGTTACTCATATGGGCCAAAACGTGGGCCTATAATCATCTTGGGCCATTAGCAGGTCTAAACTTGTAGTAGTTTCCCTCCTTTAACAGGCCGAGTAAAGTTCTGGCCAGCTGGCCCAGAGAATACCATGGGCTTTTAACAGGCTAAAACCTAGATTGAGCTAGCGTTGAGCCGAAAAATTTATGGGTCAATACAGGCCGAAACTACCTAAGGCCCATGTTGGGCCCAAATAGGACGAGCAGTTAACATGCTAAAATATATCTCGGGCCTGTTTGGCCCAATAAAATTATGGGCTTTAAGCAGGCTGGTATCCACGCGGGCCATAGGCCCAAAAGTGTCACGGGCCATTATCAGACGGGTTGTAAGCAGGCCAGATTCAACGCAGGCTGTAATTAGGCCCAACTGTTACATGGGCCATTAACAGGCCGATAGGCATGTTGGGCTGAAATTTATCCACGAAGACTATGGGCCATTAAGAGGCCTAAAGTTACTTCGGACAAGAAATAGCCCAGTTTCTGCATGGGCCATTAAATGGCCTAAAGTTAAACCGGGCCGACAACGTCCCAGATACTCCACGGGCCGCTAACACGCCGAAACTATTATCGGGCCGAACTGGTAAATGGGCATTTAACAAGCTGAAATACAAACCTGTCTTAGAATGGGCCCAAAGGTACAGTGGCCCGTTAACGGGCCTAATCCGATATGGGTCGTAATTTGGCCCAAAACTCGGCACGCTGTGAACGGGCGTGATCTGATATGGGCCTCAATTTGACCCAAAACATGGCAGGCTGTTAACGAGCCAGCCCACTACTGTCTAAAAAGACATCAACGCAATGGACTGACCTCTTCGATAAGCTCAACCAAGACAAGAAGACTCGTTAGAATTTCGTAACTAGAAATTCCCCTTTACTACACCTCTTAAATCTCAGGACGAGATTTCTTATAGTGGATGAGAATTGTGACGCCCGGATATTTAAGCTACACTGAACCTCTGCTAATGATGCCGCGTCACCTCAATTACTGTTGCTAATCTCGCGTTAGTTCGAAACTGGTTCGAATTCAAATTCAAAATCAAGCAAACAATAAAAAAAATTCAAATATTAAAACTAAAATGTTCGGAGTGAGCCAAATAATGCATAGGTAATTATGATGGAGAAACCACATCTTTATAAAAATATGTAAATACTATTAGATGGATAAAACATCAGTGAAAACTATTATTTAAATACTTTTAAATATTAAATAATTATGAAACTATTTTAGTTTGGGTAGCAAGTTAATGTGGCCGTGGCATATTTGGTAACAACAAATTAGGTGCCATTTTGGTATTTTGCTAAAACAAAAATAATAGGAAACTAAAAGAAAGCAGGAAATAAAATAAAGAAAAAGAAAAAAACAAAAGAAAAGATACAACCCTCCCCTGGTGGGCCCCTGTCCCATTTAGGCCAACCATACCAGCAGCCGCCCCCCCAGCTTCCCCTTATCCTGTGTAACCATAGCCCACCACCCGCAGCACCCCCCACTCCCCCGCACGATCCCCACACTCATTTCCTCTTACCCCTGATCCAGATCGGGATCGGGGCACTCACCCCCGACACCGCCGCCCGGTGCCGCCCCGGCCCCGTCGCCGGACCTCCTGCACCTCTCCCTCACGGGATCGACCCGCCGCCGCTGGAACTACGTCGACCCCATCACCTCGAGGCCGTGCCCCGTCGCCCTACGCCGTCGCCACCTCAACGCCGTCGCCTCGCCTCCTCATCGGTCGACCCTGATCCAAGCTGGCCCCCTCCCCTTCAATGCTTGTGAGCATGCTCCCCTTCTGAGGGAGTCCTGGATTAGGGGGTCCTCGGACAGCAGGACTATATACTTTGGCTGGCCTGTTGGACAATGAAGATACAAGATTGAAGACTTCGTCCCGTGTCCGGGTGGGACTCTCCTTTGCTTGGAAGGTAAGCTTGGCAATTCGGATATGTAGATCTCCTCCCTTGTAACCAACTCCGTGTAACCCTAGACCCCTCTGGTGTCTATATAAACCGGAGGGTTTAGTCCGTAGGACAACAACAATCATAATCATAGGCTAGCTTCTAGGGTTTAGCCTCTACGATCTTGTGGTAGATCAACCCTTCTAATACTCATATCATCAAGGTCAATCAAGCAGGAAGTAGGGTATTACCTCCATCAAGAGGGCCCGAACCTGGGTAAACATTGTGTCCACCGCCTCCTGTTACCATCAGCCTTAGGCGCACAGTTCGGGACCCCCTACCCGAGATCCGACGGTTTTGACACCGACATTGGTGCTTTCATTGAGAGTTCCACTATGCCGTCACGATAAGGCTTGATGGCTCGTCTTGTTGTCAAGGACAACATTACCTCTGGGGGAGCCCTGGCTGTAGGCCAAACTCTCCGATTAGGCAGCTTCGTCATGACCACCCGTTCGGCCGTCGCGCCGACAATGACTTCTCGGGTCATCAAAAACAGCCTCCACGTCGGCTCGGGATTCACTGAGCAGATGGATCCAATGGAGCTCTCTTCCTTGAACGAGATCTTGGATCGCATCGCCACCTTGGGAGTCGCTACGGACTATGATCGGATCAGGCTTAAACCCGACCAAAGGGAGATTAACTCTCCGCTGGTCATCCATCAGATAGCGGTGGTGGAGGAGCAATGCAGCGATTCTTCCTCTATTTTGAGGACAAACTATGTCCGGATTCCCAAGCTCTCCGAGCTGGATACCCATCTACGGGAGGACATGGCCCAAGCTTCAAACCTAGAATCGGACAGCGGGCCAGAACTATTGGGCAATGTCCAGGAGCCCGAACTGCCAAGCTCGGAAACTCCTGTGCCCCTGGGTCCCAGGTCGGGACAGGATTTGGACCTAAATCCACCCACCCACCCTGACATAAGTGATCTTTCCCACATTAGACAAGAGCCCCAAGAGACAGTACATCACTATTGGGCCAGATTCCTCCTTGTAATGAGCAAGGTCAAGGACTGTCGCGAGGAAGACGCAATTTCATTCTTTTGCAAAAATTGCATGGACAAGGGAATCCTCAACGCCATAAGTTGCCGTGACATAGCACACTTCACTGACTTGGCGGCCATAGTATAGAAGTATTGTGCGATGGAAAGCACCTAGAAAACCCAAGCAAAATTCTGGGATCCTCCGGCTCTCACTAAACCCCCCCATCCGAACTAAAAGGGTGTACTCTCGTAAGTCACCCGATCCAATTACAAAGAAACCAAAGCCCACTACAGGGCGTGGAACCGTATTGGAGGGATGGCTCAATGGGCCATGCAAAATTCACAGTACACCGGATACCATGCCAACACACAGCCTTAGAGCATGTTGGATACTCCGGCAGGTGGCCAAGAGCGGCGAGGATCTCCTCATCAACAATACCACATAGCACCATCCCGTGGAAAATAACAATACATTATTGACAGTCTTCGAGACTTTCGCCTCAAATAATAGGCGCAAGCGAGCACTCTGCAGCCTCGCCGAAGTCTGCCACATTGCAGCAATAAATCCATGGAACGATATGGCCATAACCTTCAATGCCAGTGATGAACCTCAATTCCGAACAGCCCGAGCACCAGCCGCTTTGGTCCTTAGTCCAATTGTGGACGGCTTCGGGCTTACTAAAGTGCTCATGGATGGTGGCAGCGGATTAAACCTCATCTACGAGGAGACTCTTAGCAAAATGGAAATAGACAAGAGCCGCATTGAGCAAAGCAGCATGACCATTAGAGGAATCATCCCTAGTCGGGAGGCACGATGTGCGGGAAAAATCACACTAGATGTGGTATTCGACACGTCGGAGAATTATAGGCCCGAAGAAATCACATTCCAAGTGGCCCTGTTTAGTAGCGGATACCACGCCCTTTTAGGGCGGGAGGCATTCACGATCTTCCAAGCTATACCCCATTACGGGTACATGAAGCTCAAGATGCCCGGGCCCAGTGGGATCATCACTCTAGCTACTGATCCGGACATAGGACTCCGCGCCGAAAATAAAACCGCCGCACTGGCCCTCGAGGCGTTATCTGAAGCCCTCACGGCCGAAGAACTAATTGCGCTACGCTCCAAAGTGGACAGGGACGATGTGATACTCGACAAAAGACCCAAATCCACCTCTTTTAAACTAGCGGACGAAATAGTCAAATTCCAGGTCCACCCAACGGACCCTATAAAAACAGCATCCATCGGGGCACAGCTGAACCCCACAACAGACGCCGCACTGCGGGAGTTCTTGCGTGACAATTGAGACATCTTCGCCTGGCATCCTTCAGACATGCTAGGAATCCCACGCAGGCTGGGTGAGCATAGCCTAAACATTCTAAAGGGATACAAGTCGGTCAAGTAGACTCTTCGGCGTTTCTCAGAGCCTAAGCGACAAGCCATGGGAGAAGAGCTAGCCAAGTAACTCGAGGCCGGATTCATTAGAGAAATAAAACATCGGGACTGGTAGCAAACCTGGTGATGGTACCAAAGAAGGACAAATCTTGGCGCCTATGTGTCGATTTCAAGGACATTAACAAGGCTTGCCCCAAGGATCCCTTCCCCTCCCCGCATCGATCAAATTATCAACGCTACAACAGGTCACGACTCATTGTGTTTCCTCGATGCATACTCCGGATACCATCAAATAAAGACGGCGGAGTCCGATCAAGCCGCAATGGCATTCATCACTCCATACGGCCCCTTCTGTTTTAACACCATGCCTTTCGGGCTCAAAAACGCCGGTGCAACCTATCAACGCATGATTCAGACATGCCTGGAAACACAAATCGGCAAAACAGTGGAGGCATACGTAGACTATGTGGTCATCAAAACCAGACACGTCGAATCTTTAATAGACGACTTGAGGCTTACGTTCGACAACCTCCGAACATATGACATCAAGCTCAATCCGGGAAAATGCGTTTTCGGCATGCCCGCCGGAAAGCTCTTGGGCTTCATCGTTTCCAATAGAGCAATTGAAGCAAATCCGGCTAAAATTCGAGCTCTATCACAGTTGGCTATCCCAACAGACCTCAAGCAAATCCAAAAATTAACTGGATGCGTGGCAGCCTTAAGCCGCTTTATCTCCCGATTGGGAGAAAAGGCATTACCTCTTTATCGCCTTCTTCGATGCACCGAACACTTTGAGTGGATGGATGCAGCCACGGCCGGATTGGAAGAAATAAAAGCCCTCTTGGCCAGCAACCCAATCTTGGCCGCGCAAAATATTGGCGGACCAATGCTATTATATATAGCAGCAACACACCAGGTTGTAAGCGCAGTGCTCGTCGTCGAACGAGAGATGGACGGACATAAGTTCCCGCTTCAAAAGCCGGTATACTACGTATCCACTATCCTCACTCCATGCAAATCACGGTACCCACATTATCAAAAGATAGCATATGCGGTCTTCATGGCATCCCGGAAACTACGACACTACTTTCAAGAATGTTCAATTACGGTGGCCTCTGAAGTACTACTCAACGACATAATAAATAACCGCGATGCCACGGGCCGGATTGCTAAATGGGCTATTGAGCTCCTCCCATTCGACATAACATACAAGCCATGGCGAGCCATTAAGTCGCAAGTACTGGCTGATTTCGTCGCCGAATGGACAGAAGCCGAACTCCCTAAAGAGTACGACGCATACTCCAATTGGATCATGCACTTTGACGGCTCTAAGATGCTGGCTGGTCTGGGGGCGGGCGTCGTCCTGACATCCCCCACCGGAGATACCGTCCAATACGTACTCCAAATATTATTACACAGACTCAAACAATGCAGCAGAATATGAGGCCCTGTTGCATGGTCTCCGGATGGCAGTCTCCATGGGCATTCAACGCCTAGAGGTGCGTGGGGATTCGAACCTCGCAATATCTCAAATAAATGGAGACTTTGACGCCAAGGACCCAAAAATGGCGGCTTATCGCAATGCCGTCCTCAAAATGTCAGCTCGGTTCGAGGGGCTCGAATTCCACCATGTGGCCCGAGAAAACAATCAAGCGATGGATATCCTCGCCCGCATCGGTGCTAAGCGTGACCCTATCCCACCTAATATCTTCTTTGCAAGGTTGTTTAAGCCATCTGTGGTGTGGGAAGGGGAGACCGGCAACAACAGTCTGGATCCGGCCACAACACCAGATCCCGAACACTCTGACGTAAACGGAGGCTCCGCCACCGAAATAACACCTTCGGCCCACGTTATTATGGCTGTCATCGCCCCGTGGACAGAACCCTTCTTGGCTTACCTAAATAGGCAAGAACTCCCTCAGGACCCAAACGAGGCATGTTGCATTGTGCGGCGGTCTAAAGCCTATAAGGTCCACGAGGGAGAGCTTTATAAGAAAAGCGCTACCGGAGTACTTCAAAGGTGCATCTCCGAAGAGGAAGGACGACAACTTTTGGTAGAAATTCATGCTGGAGTCGGCGGCCATCACGCCGCAGCTTGGGCCCTTGTAAGCAAGGCCTTCCGTACAGGTTTCTACTGGCCAACAGGCCGAGCAGATGCACAGGACCTTGTCCAACATTGCGTCGGTTGACAGCTTTTTGCAAACCAAAGCCATATGCCACCTACCGCTCTCCAAACAATCCCTATTACTTGGCCCTTTGCGGTCTGGGTGCTTGATATGGTCGGACCCCTTAAAGGAGGAAGCCATAAGAAAAAGTACCTATTGGTCATGGTGCATAAATTCACCAAATGGATAGAAACCAAACCAGTTAAAACGGCCGAGTCCGGACCAGTGATAGACTTCATATCCGGGGTTGTACACCGTTATGGTGTCCCCCACAGCATCATCACCGATAACGGCTCAAACTTCACAGCTAACGAGCTAAAAACTTGGTGCGGCAACATGGGCATTAAGCTCGATTATGCCTCCGTCTATCACCCCCAAACAAACAGTCAAGTCGAACGAGCAAATAGTCTTATTATGAGCGGCATTAAACCCAGATTAGTGTGATCCTTGAAGGAATCAGATACGCACTGGGTTGAGGAGCTTGACTCCGTACTATGAGGGCTGCGGACCATGCTGAATCGCACTACTGGATACACACTGTTTTTATGGTGTACGGCGCAGAGGCGGTATTGCCCTGCGACATCATTCATGACTCACCTCGAGTGCACATGCACGAAGAGAAAGAAGCCGATCTTGGTCGACAGGACAGTTTAGACGCCCTGGAGGAGGAGCGTGACGTTGCAGAAGCCCGCTCCGCATTCTATCAGCAACAGGCTCGACGGTTTCAAAGCAGAGAAGTACGGGCCAAAACTTATAACGTTGGCAAACTCGTTCTACGCCTACCAGAGAAGAAAAAGGACAAGCTCAAGCCCAAATGGGAAGGTCCCTTCATTATCGACAAAGTTCTAACCGGTGGAGCGTACCGTCTGCGTGATGCATCGGACAATCGACTCGAGCCAATGGAACGCGGCTAGACTCCGAAGGTTCTACGCCTAGTGCCGGACTCTGTGTTCGTCTCCTTACCTCCGCCTTTTATACATATATCCACTATCTGTCTTTCTTTTTTTCTCCCATTTTTCTTCACGGCCTTAAAAGGTTAAAATGTGTCTTGACTACACAATCTTGACGCGCCATGCGTGCTCATTATACCTGGGGGCTTCTTATACAGAAGCTTATATAATTATGTTTCGGGCTCTATGCCCCCTGCACATGTGTTACTTTTCCACATGTACCTTTCTTCGCCATTATATGCATCGATATGACTTAAGTTTTGGCCAAGATGGGTTGCCTGGCTCTTGTGTTTATGCCCTACGTTCCCGTTAATTTGGCTAGGGCATAAGGGGAGCACCTCTGTGATTTTTACTGTCGGTTCAACCGGATGTGTACCTCGGACTGGGTGAAGCCGAAAGCTAGCATTCTTAAGGGAATATTCGCTCAGTGAACAAAAGATGACTTTTACTTATTGCAACACATGCCCCCAGATGTTTATATCATGCGTCTCTTTTCGCAGTTCGGACATGCACATTAATGCACGCGTACCCAGGGAAAGGAACCCTTAACGGAACTATTCTCCCTGGAAGATGTTTCTTACTATCCATGTAATATAACATAGCTAGTTGGGTACTTGTCTGTTCAAGCACTTAATTATGACCCCTACGCCTGGTTTCCACGCGTACCCCGGTTTTTACATAACTGAGCGGGTACTCGGATACACTCTGGACTGTCTGGTCCGGAGGTCGAAGGGAAAAGGTCCGCCATGACAAATGATTTACAATCCGTCTAGGGACAAAATATGTCACTTGAAGTACACAGTCACTTAGACTGACTAAATTCTTCTTCTATGCCATCCAACAGGCTATCTAGCCTACAATCCTGTTGGGAATACTTTGCGGCTAACTTTACCTGGTCATATACCAAACTAACGGGGATCTCTTTCCCATCAGAGCCTACAGGTCCGACCTCGGCCATGTGGTTCGGGTCAGCCTTGGTATATCGCGTCTTCACCATGGCCCAGGCTTCCCTTGCACCTTGTCGGCAAGTAGATATCTTCCATAATCAGAAGCGTCACCGCGCTCCCTTGAGCATCTCTACGAGCTCACCCATGCCTCCTAGCAGGGAGGCGGATGGCCACAAGGCCTGGGCAATGCCCTGCATCACCTGCCAAACTTGTTTGTGAAGTTGTGAGAGCTCTTGCAGAAGATCGCCCGCAGATTCGGGCATCTCCTCTTCGGGACGACCCGTCAGCAAACCTACAGATATAACTCTGTTAGCCGGTTTCTTCGCCGAACTCTATAAAAGTTGTTCAAGCACTTACTAAAAATGCCACGTCGAAGCCTCTTATTCTCCTTAATGGAGTCAGCGAGCTGTGCCCGAACATCTTTCAGTTCAACGCCCAACCGGGTATTGGCATCTTGGAGATCGTTTTTCTCCCGCCTAACCCGCGTAAACACGTGCTCGCCAGACTCTAGCTGTCGTTGAGCATGTTGCTCATCCCCTCGCACGATCTTCGGATTCACTCCGGGATTATCTGCAGAATCTATTGTTAGATTTGCATGCATGCCGAATACTAACTGGTACATGTCATTCTTTTCGATCAGGACAAGTATTACCAGATGGAGCCTTCTTGGATTCCTCCATTCTGGCAACTGCGGCCCGTAGCTGGGCTTTGCACTCCTCCAGCTCTTGAGACAACTGGGTATTCTTCTCCGTAAGAACCAACGCTTATAATGATCCTTAAATCAGCTGTGCCAACTGTTTCAAGTCTCAGGGGCTACTGATATACATAATTATTAGATTTTCTTACCCGTATATCCTTTACATACCGGTCTGTGGCTCTGGCAAGGCCATTTTGAGCAGCTCGGATGTACGCGTCTCCAGAGTTTAAGGCATCGAACGCCTCTTCGGAGAAACCAGGGTCGCGAAGTACGGCCCGGCGACGCCTGTGATTCATGGCACTCTCCACTTCGGAATTCGTAGCGGACAGCATATCTGCATCCTCTGTAGGAGGAACATCCGGTGTTGTCCCCACGTTAGCATCTGCCCCTAAGTCTGGCTCTAGAGTCCGGCTGGTGGAGGCGTGGCCGGCAGGCTCTCTGGACACGGTCCGGCGAGCATTTTTTCTGCCAAGAACCATGGACATTATTATATTTTAAAGACGACAACCACGGAGCAGGGTTCTTTTTCATACCTCTGCGACAGCGTCTCAGTCCTGACCGCCTTCCTTTTAAGCTTACCCGGCTTTGGTGCCCCTTGTTGATGAGTCACCGCGGGTTCGGCATGGCGCCCCGAAGGCCTTCCCTATAAGACGCAATACGTGTGCGGTGGGTGAAGTGCAAAAAAGGGATCCTTCTCAGAAGTTGGGACTCCGATTTTAGTTACATGCGATGCAGGGAGCAGGCCAGGATAATCGGCTATGATGGCCACCAAGGCACCATTGCAGCTTAACTGATAGAACGTCCTGTCGACGAGCTCCACAAATATGTCTGGATCTTCTTCGAGTCCGGGGTCGAGGGCCCGGTCAGGATCCTCTGGCTATAGAGACAGGCTGTGGACCTCCCTCACAGCTTTTCACAGTTCCTGCTATGAAATAGCAAGGTAAATACTTATGATGAAGAATGCGGGAAGGTCTGGAGTAAAAGGTAGCAGCTCACCCAGTTTGGGGGGGTTGTACATGGAGAATCCATCCTGTTGCTTAATGCGGATGAACTTCTCTTCCTCTCCTTTGTACAAATCGGACAGTATTTTCGCTAGAGCAGCGGCGGAGTCCGGACCTTTACGACCGCAGCGGGTGGCATCATCTTCTCCATTGAAGTGCCACATGGGTTTCCCCCGATACTGAAGTGGCTGCACCCCCCGCATTATACATATTGACATAACCTCGACTATTGTCAGTCCTGATTTGGCCAGCGTTTTTATCCTGCCCATCAGGTAAAGGACCTCTCTGTTATCTTCCTCCTAGGGGCTCCGAGGGCACCAGCTGTGGCGTTTCTTCAAAGGGGCATTATTAAACTCAGGAAGGCCCATCCGAATAGGGTACGAAAGGGGGACGTCCTCCATATAAAACCACTCTGAAGGCCAGTCTTCGAATGTCTTCTTCGGAGTACCGGACAGGTATCCAGTCCCGGCGATGCGCCATATTTCAGCTCCACCCACTTGATATATTGACCCCTCCTATGTACAGGGTACGAGGCAGAATAGCCTCTTCCATAGCTCGAAATGAGCTTCGCAGCCCAGAAACAGCTCACAAAAGGCGACGTAGCCGGTGATGTGTAATATGGAGGCGAGAGTGAAGTTATGCAGCTGGAGGCCATAGAACTCCAAGAGCTCGTGGAGGAACGGATGGATTGGAAATCCGAGTCCCCTCAATAAGTAAGGGACAAGGCATACCCGCTCCCCCTGGATGGGTTGGGAAAGCTCTCCGCTTGCTCCCCGCCATTATAAGTGGCTAGTCCGGCTCGGATGGGGACCATATATGCAGGAGGGAGAAACCCCTGGGTCTGCAACTCAACTAATTGGCTATGGGGGACGGAACATGTAGCGACCCGACCCGAATGGGTCAAGTCTCTGTGCTTAAGTGTCATCCCTGGATCGGTATGCTGACACACACAGTACTCGAAGGATTTATAACAGAGGTAAATCACATGTATAAAGTAACGTAAATACTATTACCTCAATCCATATAGCGGAAGCAACAAGGTTGTGGATTCCCATCAACACCAACGACAAAGTTGAGTGTAGAAATTGTAACCCTAACGTATCACTTACTCGTCGTAAGATAATCCTGCAACATGAGACGTTGCAGCCCGAAATGGGTCAGTACATTGAATGTACTGGCAAATTCACACCATAGAGAATGATGAATAAATACTATCACTACATGCATATATGGCTGGTGGAAAAGCTCTATGGTTATAAGGTTTTGCGTAAAGCCAATTTTTCCCTACTGCAAAGGAATAAATTTATTTAACTATCATGGTGGTTGTTAAACATCGAGAATGGTTGACAGCATTCTCAATCCCAATTAAGTGAACAATTAAAACCCAACAACATTAATTAGAAGTAACATGATGAGATTCACTTGATATTCAAGTACTAGATACTCAAGTTGTCCATAACCGGGGACACGGCTAATCATGATTAGTTTGTACATTCTGCAGAGGTTTGCGCACTTTTCCCCACATGACTCGATCGCCTCCGTTTGCTTTCTCGCACTACATGGTGTTTGAGAAACGGATGACCGAGACACATTCTTTCAGAAGCACTAGCACCTTACATGTGGGGTAGACCGTACCACCTACAACCCCTACATCTGCTAGTCCACCCTGTAAGAGTTCGCACAACTTAGTCAACTATGCCAGAGCCCATAGTAGCATGTGGCTGCACACGGAAGTTTCTAGCATGAATTATCTTATGATCCCTTTGAGCCTGGGTGGCGGTCCAAAATAAAACAGGCAAGTCCTGATAGACATCAGGTGCCTCAATCCACCCAGATGTGTGTTTAAGTGGCCACCTTAGATAAACCATTAAAAATTATCAACTCACATCTGTCATGGATATCACTCACCCAATCCACGTCTACTAGCATAGCATGGCATAATAAGCAAACGTAGAAGTAGCTCCCAAAGGTTTCATAATAATACAGGTAATAGGTACTACCTCATCTACTTCCCATCCCACAATTTAATTAGATCCTAATCATGCAATATGTGAGGATTGATCTAATGCAATAAAACATGGGTTGTAGAAAAGGTATGATCAAAGTGTGAACTTGCCTGCAAGGTAGATGAAGATGATTCGTACTTAAAACTCTTGATAGATCTACTCGTCACACTCCGGTCAATCTATCGTAAGAAAACAATAGTAACCACACAATAAGTACTCATCTAAAGCACAAGTAAAACTCGAATGAGAGGATGAACTAGAAAGTTCAACTTAAGAACTCCGGTTGCAAAGAAAGAACGAACCGAACAAACGACGGAAAACAAACGGCGGAAGAAAACAACTCGGTTCTAGCAAGTTGAAACTAGGTCAAATTTTACCATAGCAAAAACTTGTTCAAGTTGATTAGACGGAACGGCGGTTTCGAGATGAAACTCCAGGCACTTGAATCACTTGATTCCGATAAACGGGCGAGAAGATAAACTAGAACGAAGATCGGATCTGAGATCGCGATCGCGGAATAAATCCGACGAAAAGAAAGAGACGAACGGTTAAACGAACGGGCGTCGTTAACCGGGAATAATCGGTGATCACGTTCGTTGAGACGAATGGTCCGAAAGAAGAACAAAAACCGATCTAGGGTTTTTCGGAAAAGAAACCGAAAAAGAAAACGGAAAACCGATCTAGGGTTTCGGAAAAGAAACTGAAACGAAGAATCAGAGAGAAAAACCGGAAAAGAAAACTGAAACGGTTTCTTTTAAAAGAAGCGAACCACAGGGGAAGAAAAAGAGAGGCGCGGGGCTACCTCCGGCGAGGCGGGGCGAACGGTGGCGACGGCGGCGTGCTAGGGCGGCGGCGGGGGCGCTATAGGGGCGGCGGCGGTGGGTGGGGGGCGCGGGGTGGGGCGCGGCTTGGGGAGGCGCGGGGTGGTGTGGGGCTTGGGGTTTGATTTGATGTTTTGGAGGGGGGGTGTTGGTATTTATATAGGTGAGGGGGGGGATTTACTTGGGGTAGGGGACAAGAAATAGAGTAGGAAAAGGAAAACGAAACAAAGGAAAAAGGGCTAGCCTAGAGTCCTAGAGGGACTCGGCTAAGAGGCGAGGCGGCGGCCTGGGCCTGGTGCCTGGCGCTGGCGCATGCGCACAGGGAGGCTGGGGCGGTGGCCGGCTGGCTGGGCCTTTGGCCCGGCTGGCCTGGCGGGAGGCTCTTTTTTTTAACTGGTTTTTCGCGCGCAGAAAACAAAAGAAAAACTATCTAAACGAACTCCGAAAAATCTAAAGTAAATTTTCCCCGACTCCTAAAAATGAGTCAAACAAAATGAACTTTTCTCCGGGCCTAAAATGCAATTTTCGAAAACGCGCATTTTTCCCTATCCAAGAAAAAACAAACAAACACCGGAAAACGAAATTTGATCTATTTATTAAATCTTCATTTTTCCTATATTTTGGGAAAGTCATATTATTCCCTCTCTCATATTTTGATATCGGAAAAATAATTGAAGATGAAATAAATAAATCAAATGATCCTCTTTTCAAATTCGGGAAAACTCTCAAATATGAAAATAACGAAATCTCCAACTCTCTCCGAAGGTCCTTGAGTTGTGTGAAATTTCTAGGATCGACCAAAATGCAAGAAAATAAGATATGCATGATGATCTAATGTATAACATTCCAAATTGAAAATTTGGGATGTTACAAACCTACCACCCTTAAAAGGAATCTCGTCCTCGAGATTCGGAGAGGCTAGCAAGAAAAGGTTGGGGTTTGGGGTCTTCTCAAAATCCATCGATCATCACATGGTGTCTGGGGTGCTACCACCCTTAGAATCATTGTTACGGTTTCATCAAAACTCATATACTCCATCCTTATTCTTGACAGTGTCGTCTTCTCAGATCGTAAGGATAATTCCTTCTCTAGGCTCTTCAGGTAGTGGCATAACCTTTTACTCAATTCTTCTGTCATTTCCTCTTAGTAAGGTTATTCCGAGATTGGGTCTTCTTAGCTGACGGGTCTAGCGCCAAAACTAAACAACTATCGATATCTCATGGTGGTCAACAATGTATGGTTTCTCCTGCAGGAAATGGGTCTTGGTTGATCCTCACCGTATAACCTACGGTTGGCACAACTGCCGTGTACAAGGGAAAAATATTTATACCATTCTAAGGTTTAAACAAGGTTTAATATCGCCGTCTCTCTACTATAGGTAAGTCACTCAGATTTACCATCCCATATAGCAAGGCGAATAATAAGAGTAAGTCGGTATGGTGATCAATCCATCCCGCACCCAAATCATTACCCTGTATATGCTTTAGTGAATCTCGCATTCTAACACTCGGTCATCCTCACAAGCATTGCAGAATTTCTCTTGTCGACGAACCAAGTTCGGATAAATCCATAGATTCTGCAAGCCAAACAACCATATATCGTTCCTTCACAACTCTCAGGTTTTGCGTAAACTCTTATAAAATCGTCTATCGACAAAGGTATATCCACTTCCAGGGTTTTTCCTTCAGCAATAATGTGCTTGCTTCTTGGCAGGTTCTGGAGTCTGTGGGTTATAGCCCATCTCCTCACTTGTAATCCTTGAACTCATCTTCGGGCAACTGATCATTAGTCCAACTTCCAACTTCCTAGTATTCTTAAATCCATCCAATTGTATTGTCTTCCTTCCTTCTATTGGCACCAAACTAGGGCATGATTACTTAGACTCATCATGGAGTTTTCCATTGATCCATATTTCTGACATCATATCTCCTTCATATCCCATAGTAATTCATCTCTTCATCCTCGTGGAATATCCCTCATATCGAGATAAAATGAATTCCATATTCACTTCGTGGAACATCATTATCCTTTCCAGGGTCAAGCGTCCTTACATGGGAATATTGGCCATCTCTGCATGGCACTTCTTCAACTGGGAAACATGAAACACATCTTGAACTCTTGACAGTCCTTCGGGTAACTCCAACTTATAGGCCACTTCTCCCATACGCTCCAAAACTTGGTATGGTCCTACAAATCTCGGGGCTAACTGTCCCTTAACTCCAATATGTTTAACTCCTCACAGAGGGTCACACGAAGACATGCTCTATCTCCAATTTCATAGACCACCTCCTTGAGTCTACATAACTCTTCTGCCTGGACTGAGCTACCTTCAGTCTATCTCGAATCAACTTAATATTCTTTTCTGACTCCTTGATCACATTTGGTCCAACGAACGGTCTCCAACTTCATCCTACTTACTCTTAGGGTATCACACATATCGAGACAAAACTCGTATTCATTTTGTCCGAAATCCACTCAGTGGAGTATGCTTATCTTTTCCAGGGGTCAACGGTTCTTACAGGGTACTACCACCCTTAAAATGCTCCAATATTTTATAGACCATATTTCTCATATCCTCAAAAATGGTCAACATCTTTCCTCATAGAGTAACTCATAAAATCCAAATCAGTACCAACACTGCTAACTTTATTGATTCTCCAATGATTACAATCTTTTGCTTTTCCATTACATGTTTCAACTCAACACCTCAATATAAAAGAAAATGTTCTCACTACTATGACTATATTTCTTCTATTACAAACTCAACTACTTATCACAAGTCTCCTTCTCCTTCGGACAATCTCTGGCAAAGTGCCCTGCTTTATTACAACTAAAACATATTACTTCTGACAAGTATCGAGGTTTCCTTTTTGGGTAATTGTTGTGGTAGTGCCCTGACTCCTTGCACCTATAACAGGTGATATGACTCAGGTCCCTCCTGGGCTCCAATCGGTTTCTCTTCCTGGTCTTTTCCATTCCAATCAGAGCTTCTATTTCCAGTGGGTCATACTCTACTTCCTCTGTCGGGAATTCTACTAAATCCCCATTCGAACAATTTTGGGAGATGTGTCCTTCTTCTCCACATGAATAGCAAGACTTAGTGCAGGGTTTACTCGGGTCTTCTTTAGGTGTGTCCTCCATCACAGCTTCTTCTAAAATTTCCATGAGGGCTCCTTTCATTTCTTCTTTCTTCTGTTGGTTGGTTCATTGTACCATGGGGTAAATGTGACACTGAGCAGGTTAGTGGGTAGTCCCTTCACACAAGAAACAAGTAATCTGCCTAGTTGGGCATTCTTCAACTGGGTGACTTCCTTCACAATAGTGCATTCATCCTTGTGTTCTTTATGGGTATGTCCTATTTCTCCATAAATCTTGCATGCACAAGGTTTCTTCATATCCTTTCCATAAGGCTTCAACTTCTGGGACACAAGTCGAGACTTTGGCAGAGTCAACTTAAATTCTCTCCAGGTGGTTACTCCTTGCCATCCATTCATGGTTTGGTATATCCTCCACCAAGTAGCAGCACCTCTTTCAAAGCACTAAAGAGCATGCTGGGTCATATCCTTTTCGACTATAGGGTTATTCTCCAAGTGATCCTCCATGTTCTGAATCCATCGGTCTGTCTCCAATTGACTCATTGGTCCCGAATATACAAGCTCATCTCCACTCATCCTCTATTGGGTCCATGGGTTTTGGGGTGAGATAAGAGAGATCAAGAGAGAGGGATGCACACAATACAAACAAAAGTTTTGAAAAGACAGATTTTTGTTGTGGCTGTCGAAAAACATCAAACAAATGACAGCTCACAATCGTCGCATCTAACGTAGGTATATAACAGGGGTTTGGTCTTATAAAGGTCAATAAATCTTCAACGTCTCCAAACTCTTCAAGCCTTGTTCATGCCTCCAATGGCTTCTTCCGATCATGCTTGTCTTCTCAAGTTCTTTTGCCAGATCAACTCGGTTGACGCAAAGTCTCTCGTGACATCCTTGAATATTCTGGAATTGCATTCCAAACTTCTAGGTTTCAACATCCTTGGCATGAGCCATGGTTATACTGTCCTTCAGTTCTTGACAAATCTCCGGTATCTCGAGGTTGTAGCTCCTCCATCTTGGCTACTTTCAGCTTTTGGTTCCTGAGTTCTTCACGAAATGCTTCCTTGTCTAATATGCTTTCATGGAGCTCCACCTTAAACTTCTTTATGTACTACTCCAGATCCTGGTGATACACCGACTAAGGTTAAAACTTCATCTTACTAATAGGTGCTCCATCAGCCTTCTTCCATCAAATCCATTCTGATGACATGCATCCTTAACTCAGCATGGTGACAATAGCATAAGCGGGCGATGACATCACGGATAACCATGTTTCTGCTCTTGTCATTCCCTATGAGCTATCATTCCATAATAGATATCTCCTGCCTTAGGGTTTTCTCGATAAAACTTTGAGTTCTCATGCTCCTTGTTTTAGTCTTTCTCCGATACACCTTGATCTCGGGTATTGACAACTTCCATAGTCTGCCAAGTTCCATAAGGGTAGCCTTCCTAGGTCATACTCAATCTGGAAATTCTATAGAGCCTTCAATTCTCCTAGTCTTCGGAGTCTTCAACCGTTGTAGTTTCCATTATTCAGATGCACAGAAAATACTCTTCATTCCGTAGTGGTCGTAGTTGTCCGATATCTTGTACTTCTTGGAGTGGTCTCATCAGTGGAATCTTCGAGTGGTCAAAAAGGGGAAGGGGTATGGTCTAACTAAAAGGGAATATTTGAATAAGCTCAGAAGAGAAGAGAGGTAAAAGATCTTTTTGAAAGGGAAAGTTGTAGAGAAAAATCTTTGCTATGGGCTTGCCAGTTTCTAGGGTCACGTCCTACAATCAACATGTGCTCTGATACCATCTTGTAGCGACCCGACCCGAATGGGTCAAGTCTCTGTGCTTAAGTGTCATCCCTGGATCGGTATGCTGACACACACAGTACTTGAAGGATTTATAACAGAGGTAAATCACATGTATAATGTAACGTAAATACTATTACCTCAATCCATATAGCGGAAGCAACAAGGTTGTGGATTCCCATCAACACCAACGACAAAGTTGAGTGTAGAAATCGTAACCCTAACGTATCACTTACTCGTCGTAAGATAATCCTGCAACATGAGACGTTGCAGCCCGAAACGGGTCAGTACATTGAATGTACTGGCAAATTCACACCATAGAGCATGATGAATAAAGACTATCACTACATGCATATATGGCTGGTGGAAAAGCTCTATGGTTATAAGGTTTTGCGTAAAGCCAATTTTTCCCTACTGCAAAGGAATAAATTTATTTAACTATCATGGTGGTTGTTAAACATCGAGAATGGTTGACAGCATTCTCAATCCCAATTAAGTGAACAATTAAAACCCAACAACATTAATTAGAAGTAACATGATGAGATTCACTTGATATTCAAGTACTAGATACTCAAGTTGTCCATAACCAGGGACACGGCTAATCATGATTAGTTTGTACACTCTGCAGAGGTTTGCGCACTTTTCCCCACATGACTCGATCGCCTCCGTTTGTTTTCTCGCACTACATGGTGTTTGAGAAACGGATGACCGAGACACAGTCTTTCAGAAGCGCTAGCACCTTACATGTGGGGTAGACCGTACCACCTACAACCCCTACATCTGCTAGTCCACCCCGTAAGAGTTTGCACAACTTAGTCAACTATGCCAGAGCCCATAGTAGCATGTGGCTGCACACGGAAGTTTCTAGCATGAATTATCTTATGATCCCTTTGAGCCTGGGTGGCGGTCCAAAATAAAACAGGCAAGTCCTGATAGACATCAGGTGCCTCAATCCACCCAGATGTGTGTTTAAGTGGCCACCTTAGATAAACCATTAAAAATTATCAAATCACATCTGTCATGGATATCATTCACCCAATCCACGTCTACTAGCATAGCATGGCATAATAAGCAAACGTAGAAGTAGCTCCCAAAGGTTTCATAATAATACAGGTAATAGGTACTACCTCATCTACTTCCCATCCCACAATTTAATTAGATCCTAATCATGCAATGTGTGAGGATTGATCTAATGCAATAAAACATGGGTTGTAGAAAAGGTATGATCAAAGTGTGAACTTGCCTGCAAGGTAGATGAAGATGATTCGTACTTAAAACTCTTGATAGATCTACTCGTCACACTCCGGTCAATCTATCGTAAGAAAACAATAGTAACCACACAATAAGTACTCATCTAAAGCACAAGTAAAACTCGAATGAGAGGACGAACCAGAAAGTTCAACTTAAGAACTCCGGTTGCAAAGAAAGAACGAACCGAACAAACGACGAAAAACAAACGGCGGAAGAAAACAACTTGGTTCTAGCAAGTTGAAACTAGGTCAAATTTTACCATAGCAAAAACTTGTTCAAGTTGATTAGACGGAACATCGGTTTCGAGATGAAACTCCAGGCGCTTGAATCACCTGATTCCGATAAACGGACGAGAAGATAAACTAGAACGAAGATCGGATTTGAGATCGCGATCGCGGAATAAATCCGACGAAAAGAAAGAGACGAACGGTTAAACGAACGGGCGTCGTTAACCGGGAATAATCGGTGATCACGTTCGTTGAGACGAACGTTCCGAAAGAAGAACGAAAACCGATCTAGGGTTTTTCGGAAAAGAAACCGAAAAAGAAAACGGAAAACCGATCTAGGGTTTCGGGAAAGAAACCGAAACGAAGAATCGGAGAGAAAAACCGGAAAAGAAAACCGGAACGGTTTCTTTTAAAAGAACCGAACCGCGGGGGAAGAAAAAGAGAGGCGCGGGGCTACCTCCGGCGAGGCGGGGCGAACGGTGGCGACGGCGGCG
>NC_041384.1:406223375-406232634 GCF_002162155.2 Triticum dicoccoides
GGCGGCGGCGGGTGAGGGGCGCGGGGTGGGGCGCGGCTTGGGGAGGCGCGGGGTGGTGTGGGGCTTGGGGTTTGATTTGATGTTTTGGAGGGGGGTGTTGGTATTTATATAGGTGAGGGGGGGATTTACTTGGGGTAGGGGACAAGAAATATAGTAGGAAAAGGAAAACGAAACAAAGGAAAAAGGGCTAGCCTAGAGTCCTAGAGGGACTCGGCTAAGAGGCGAGGCGGCGTCCTGGCGCCTGGCGCCTGGCGCTGGCGCACGCGCGCAGGGAGGCTGGGGCGGTGGCCGGCTGGCTGGGCCTTTGGCCCGGCTGGCCTGGCGGGAGGCTCTTTTTTTTAACTGGTTTTTCGCGTGCAGAAAACAAAAGAAAAACTATCTAAACGAACTCCGAAAAATCTAAAGTAAATTTTCCCCGACTCCTAAAAATGAGTCGAACAAAATGAACTTTTCTCCGGGCCTAAAATGCAATTTTCGAAAACGCGCATTTTTCCCTATCCAAGAAAAAACAAACAAACACCGGAAAACAAAATTTGATCTATTTATTAAATCTTCATTTTTCCTATATTTTGGGAAAGTCATATTATTCCCTCTATCATATTTTGATATCGGAAAAATAATTGAAGATGAAATAAATAAATCAAATGATCCTCTTTTCAAATTCGAGAAAACTCTCAAATATGAAAATAACGAAATCTCCAACTCTCTCCGAAGGTCCTTGAGTTGCGTGAAATTTCTAGGATTGACCAAAATGCAAGAAAATAAGATATGCATGATGATCTAATGTATAACATTCCAAATTGAAAATTTGGGATGTTACAGAACACTTCTCCCAATTGGCTGGCTTAGTGCTACGGGAGCGAGAGGAGGAGTTGCAATGGCCGGCCATGATGGGATGGACTTTTTCGGGCGCGCTCCGATGGATACTCGCCGTGGGAGGATGGTGTGATCTGGATTTGAGGATCCCTGATTCTTTAAATAGACGATTTACTTACATGGTTAGGGTGGCAAATGTAAAAATGCCCTGACTTCTCGCATTCGCTCGACACGTGGAAGATAGCCATTATTAAAGCACAGAAGCCGAGGAGTGCAACATTCATGGGAAGTCGGACACTACTCGTTACGACAGGTACTCGGGATTTGGAGAAGAACCCGCCTTGCAATGCCGAAGACAATCTGCGCCCCGGACTCATCGTCATTGAAGCCTGGTTCAGGGGCTACTGAGGGAGTCCTGGATTAGGGGGTCCTCGGACAACCAAACTATATACTTTGGTCGGACTGTTGGACTATGAAGATACAAGATTGAAGACTTCATCCCGTGTCCGGGTGGGACTCTCCTTTGGGTGGAAGGCAAGCTTGGCAAGTCGGATATGTAGATCTCCTCCCTTGTAACCGACTATGTGTAACCCTAGACCCCTCCGGTGTCTATATAAACCGGAGGGTTTAGTGTGTAGGACAACAACAATCATAATCATAGGCTAGCTTCTAGGGTTTAGCCCCTACAATCTCGTGGTAGATTAACCCTTGTAATACTCATATCATCAAGATCAATCAAGCAGGAAGTAGGGTATTACCTCCATCGAGAGGGCCTGAACCTGGGTAAACATTGTGTCCCCCGCCTCCTGTTACCATCAGCCTTAGACGCACAGTTCGGGACCCCCTACCCGAGATCCGCCGGTTTTGACACCGACACCTTCCCCTCTGCTCGCTCCTAAACGAACGCGCCCGCGCTCCGGGCTGCACTGGCCCCGCTCGGCGCGCCATTGCGCAAGCACATGCCTGCCTTCCCTGCCCACCCCTGTTGCTCCTCACGCGCTGCGCTGCTATTGCGGCTGTAGCGACGGCTGCTACAGCCACACCGCGCACCCTTCCCTGGTCACGCTCGCCGACCACGCCCGCTCGTGCCCGCCTGCTGTCGCCAATGCCACCAGTTGCTGCTCCGCCGCTATGCTGCTACTGCTACTTTCGCCGCCGCCGCACGACTCGTCTTGGCCATCGTCTCCGGCCACCCCACGAACCCCACGGGCTTCCCTAGATGCGAGCGAGCAAGGGCAACCTCCTGGTGCCCTTGACTCGTCCCACTACTGCCTCCAGCACTGCTCCGGCGAGCCTCTACCGCACATAGTGGCCGTCACCGTTTAGCCGCCGGCTAATCTACTGATTAGCCACTAATAACACTGCTAATTACCCCTGGGCCTATGACATATGGGGCCCACCATACAGAACGTTTCAAAAAAGAGGATTTAAAAAAAGAATTAAAAATATTAATTAATAAATAAATAACAAAATTAATTAACTTAATTAATTGTGTTTAATTAAGCTAATTAACTAATTAATCTAATTAACTAATGTTAATTAACTAAACAGTCAATGACATGCGGGACCCACACGTGAGTGACCCAGTCAATGCCCTGTTGACTGCTGACGTCATGCTGACATCATGATGATGTCAGCATACACTATTCTGGATAATGTTGATTTAAAATAATTAAGTAAATTCTAAAAATTATTAAATCTTTTAAAATTAATATAAAATAAACCGTAGCTCGGATGGGAAAACTTTATACATGAAAGTTGCTCAAAATGACGAGACGGAGTGGAATACGCAACCCATTCGTCTGCTACCCATCCCTAGCATAGCGGATACACAACTTTTCCCCTCTGGTTCATCTGTCGAAAATGCAAAACACCGGGGATACTTTCCCGGATGTTTCCCCCCCTTCGCCGATATCACCTCCTATCGCGTTAGGGCACGCCTAGCACCGTTTGTTGTCATGTCATGCATCTGTTTGCATTGTATTCATTATTTCTTCCCTCTCTTCTCTCTGGTAAACTACGAGACTGACGCCGCTACTGGTGCCCCGATCGACTACGTTGTTGACGACCCCTCCTTGCCAGAGCAACCAGGCAAGCCCCCCTTGATCACCAGATATCGCCTATTCTTCTCTCCACTACTTGCATTAGAGTAATGTAGCATGTTACTGCTTTCCGTTTATCCTATCCTGATGCATAGCCTATCCTTGCTACTACTGTTGTTACCTTTACCTACAATCCTAAATGCTTAGTATAGGACACTAGTTTACCATCAGTGGCCTTACACTCTTGTCCATCTTCCATGCTATACTAATGGGCCACGATTACTTTGGGAGGTGATCACGGGTACATATACTATATACTTTTACATACTTGTGTTACTGTTCGGAGATGGGGGCTGAAGGGGCAGGTGGTTCCATCCAGGTAGTGATGGGCCTGGGTTCCCGACAGCCCCCTGATGGTTCCTTTGTGGCGGAGCGACAAGGCAGGTTGAGACCACCTAGGAGAGAGGTGGGCCTGGCCCTGGTCGGCGTCCGTGGTTAATTCAATTAACACGCTTAACGAGATCTTGGTATTTGATCTGAATCCGGCCAATGGCCTATACGCACTAACCAACTACGCGGAAACAATTATGGGCACTCGACGTCGTGGTATCAGCCGAAGCCTTCGTGACGTCAGCGACTGAGCGGCATGCGCCGGATTGGACTGGAACGCCTGGTCTTGTATTAGGGAGGCTAGGTCTGTTTTCGGCCGCCCTCACAATGTGTAGGTGTGCAATGGGCGCTGGGCCCAGACCCCTCCGCCATAGGATTTAGACCGGCGTGCTGACCTCTCTGTTGTGCCTTGGTAGGGCTGCGACGTGTTGATCTTTCGAGGCCGGGCATGACCTAGGAAAGTGTGTCCGGCCAAAGGGGATCGAGCATGCTGGGAAATGTGGTGCACCCATGCAGGGAAGTTTATCTATTCGAATAGCCGTGTCCCTCGGTAAAAGGACGACCCGGAGTTGTTCCTTGACCTTATGACAACTAGAATCAGATACTTAATAAAATACACCCTTCCAAGTGCCAGATACAACCCGATGAATTCTCTCTCACAGGGTGACGAGGGGAGGATCGCTGGGTAGGATTATGCTATGCGATGATACTTGGTGAACTTACCATCTACTCTCTTCTACATGCTGCAAGATGGAGGCTGCCAGAAGCGTAGTCTTTGATAGGACTAGCTATCCCCCTCTTATTTTGGCATTCTGCAGTTCAGTCCACATATACTACCCCTTTCATTGATACAAATGCATATGTAATGTATCTCCTTATTTGCGAGTACTTTGGATGAGTACTCACGGTTGCCTTGCTCCCCCCTTTTTCCCCTTTCTATACCTGGTTGTTGCGACCAGACGTTAGAGTCCAGGAGCCAGATGCCACCGTTGACGACGAATCCTACTACACCGGAGGTGCCTACTACTACGTGCAGGCCGCTGACAACGACCAAGAGTAGTTTAGGAGGATCCCAGGCAGGAGCATGCGCCTCTTTCGATCTGTATCCCAGTTTGTGCTAGCCATCTTATGGCATCTTGTTTAACTTATGTCTGTACTCAGATATTGTTGCTTCCGCTGACTCGTCTATGATCGAGTTCTTGTATTCGAGCCCTCGAGGCCCTTGGCTTGTAATATGATGCTTGTATGACTTATTTTATTTGTAGAGTTGTGTTGTGATATCTTCCTATGAGTCCCTGATCTTGATCGTACATGTTTGCGTGTATGATTAGTGTACGGTCAAATCAGGGGCGTCACAAGTTGGTATCAGAGCCGACTGCCTGTAGGAATCCCCCTTCCAAACTCCTTGGCCAAAGTCGAGTCTAGTCATTGAAAAAAACTTTTACTAACATGGCTGTGTGTCTTACGGGCCCACGTCGCCATTGGGTGGTATTAGGATCTTTTATTCCTTGTCTATAATCTGGGACTCTGATCTCTCATCTATTCGGGTTAAAATGGTTTTACTAACTCTAACATTAGGATCTCGTGATCACATCCACCCGGAGAGCCCCTTGTTACAGATGATCACTTGCGGCACCAGAAGATTCTGAAGATACTCTACGATGTTCTCTCAAGACTTTGTGCCATCTCTTTTGCAATTCCCTTTCATCGATAAACCCCGTATGGATGACCCCGTACACTTGTCACTCATACAATCATTCCCCGATGATCTTATTATTACAAGATACCCGAAAATACTCTATTGTTTCGAGAATACTTTGTGCCTACCGCCTTTTAGTTCTTTGCCACATGAATACCCATACGGATAATTCCTTGCACTTGGCGAGTATCCGCTCATCCCTAGTTTTTCATGTGTTTCACAAAATTCTTCGAATTACTATCCCATCTTTCGAGAATCCTCTACATCTTATGGCTCTTGAAATTCTTGTCTGCCTGCATTATGGTAATTTCCAATTGCCTAGCATTATTCATTGACATCCTTTGTCACTATCGTTTTGAGACTGATGATTCAATATGTTGCAGATGCTCACAATCATCAGCCGCAATTGGAATTCATCCTTCCGGTTCAGACGTCATTTTAAACATGAGCTGGATCTCGACCACTCAAAATGTCGTCGATTGTACCCCTAAGCTTACTCAACTTATCCATTCTTAATTAGAGCGTTTGCTTCTGATTCCTTGATTTGGAAATCATAATTCCTTTACATTGAGCTTTGAATTAGTCAGTTGTTTCTATAATATGATCTCCTTGCATTCTTTCTCCTCTAGTTGAGTACCGATGCTCACATCAGATCCCTTGTGGACCGCCAGATCCTTTGTTGGATTTCATCCAACAACGTCCTTCATATTCAATAACCTTGTGAGTTTTCCTCGGATACATAATGCCTTTTGGTAAATTATGTCTTATGACTTCGGAGACTTGTATCCTCTGCTTGTCAACTGTGCTCTACTTTCGAGCTTGTGCTAACTACTCCTACAGTTTGTGGTATATGTTCCTAAGATGCCCCGATGGGTTGAACCTATGCCTTTCCCTAATTTGTGTGACCCCGAAGACGCTTCATCAGATAACTTTTTAACACTACACTTTGAAAACGGGAGGTAAATGTAAGGTTATGCATTGAAGAAGTGGGAGTAGGCCTTGAACTTTGTGTTCATGCCCATGGACACGATGTAGATCCTATCATGGAAGCTTCTTGTAATAATAACTCTTGATATAATATCATATGATATCGGCGAATTGACCCTTTGCAGTCGTGGTTCCGACCATGTTCTCCTTTAAATACCAATTCTCATGCAAGTTTAAGCACTTGTCTTCTAAAGAGCAATACCCCAGTCCAACCTCTACTTTGGTCTGCCATCGAGTATTACCCTCTGGTATCTCGAGAATATCACAAAACTACATAACTCCTTATGATTTTTTTCACCTACTATTATTTCTCACATTCCAATTTTTTCCCCGGGTTCCGAGTTGTTAGATACTTAAGGACACAGATAACGGAATCGAGTCCGCACTGCGATTCAACAAGTATTAGAAATCTTCATTGCTTACAATTTTAATACTCCATCATGTCATTCTTAGCCTGATCGGCTACATCATTATCGTGCTAATTTTAGTTGTGCTACCTGGTCCTTCTTCCCGGAGAACAAATTTTGACGGTGAGCTAATCTTATGTCGATCTTCCTCGTCATATCATTTCTCCTTGAACAACAAACTTGATTTCGAGTTTGTTTTGTACCCATGGTTCCAATAACCTTTCGCTTCATCATTCCTTCAACTTGATGTCATCATCGATCGACTACATCTTCGTGAAATCTCTCAACAAATGAGTCGTGATAGTCATCAGTATTCCGAGATTTTCCAGGATATCAATTGAATTCATGATGAGAAATACCATCCTTGCCTCAATGATTTGTGTTATCATCGACCATTTTATTGTCTTCCCTCCAACACAAACTTGCTCGTGTTTTGTGTTATACTTTGAGTTCCTTGCTATCCAGCATTTGTTCTTTACCTTGGAGTATTACCATCTTTTATGTCAAGAAGGTCGTGAGAATTTCACCACCTCTTAAGAATTCTTGATACAGGTGATACTTCGTGCCATATTCGTTCATTCCTTGGTCCCGTGTTGTTTCTAACCGGAAAACCGACAATTGAACTATGATGTGTGAATTCAAAACTTCTAGTAACCCTATTACTTTGAAGTTAATGGTCGATATTTCATTCTTAGACCATTGGTTAACGAATCACCATTCTAACATTGATGATGCTACCTAAGCCCATATTTCGGGTGTGCCTTTCAACCAATGTTTAACTGTGTATGTTTTCCTCAAGCATACCTCATTATATCATTTGATCTGACAAATGTTATCTCCCTGTTCACTTAAGTGTGGAAATTCATCTTTTGAAAATATCAATGAATTGTCACTGAGTTCATCAGCCACCTCCTCGTCCTCTCATTGGTTAAATGATGAACTCATGATTCGGAACTTGCTTCCATAGTTCATTTCCCGAGAATCTTGCAACTCCATCTCGTCAAATTGTGTTGCACCCCTTCCTTCTCAGGCATCCTAAGTCTGAGGTACGTATCCTGACACCAATCAGATCTGAACCTTGATCAGATATGATGGTTGAACATATTTCCAAGAGTTATAACATCGGTCTTTATATGACTCGGTAAGGTGATGTCATGCCTTGCACACCTGGCCGGAGGACCTATTGTTATTGTTTCATTTTTTTGCAAGTTTAGCCATTCTTCCATGAGGAAATTGTAAGACATATTCTATAAGTTGTTCCTGATGGATCCTTTGTGTATCCAAAGTCTGATCTTTACCCAGTGACCTTGCCAATGCTATCTTGAAGCATGTTTGAGGTACTCCGTTCATCAAAAGGAACAATTGAAGCGCAATGCTTAATTTTTCTTGATCAATTATCCAAACACCGTTGTATGAGTAATGTCATGAAATTTCTCTCCCCTTTCCGAAAGAGTTTTCTACGTTATATCCTGGCATGGATATCATTCTCTGTTTGTCCTTGGGAAGGATATACCCCTGAAATATGTGTTTAAACACATTTTCCTTTCCATTGTTCTGCTTAATCTGAAGATCACCTTTTCCTTTCCATTGTTTTATTTAACCTTTCTGTGATCTATATGGCATAAGCAATAATATCTCCCTGCTTATGTAAACACCGTGGTGTATAGCTCGGCCAGTAAGACCCTGTTACTATTGTTGATGATATTTTGGTAACCATCGATGCACGAGAACCTTGCCTATTGGTCCGCCTCGTTTCGACGAGCGGGAAAATGATTCTCTTCGTCCCTCGCCCTTGGTATCGATGTTATTGCCGACATAACTAACAGGCTATCCTCTAACATGCCTTGCTATCAAAACCGTGCAAGATGTCACCACTCCTTCTACTTTTAACCCACATGGTGGGCCCATAATCCACAGTTCCACAGGATCGAAACCTAAATCTTCTGTACACCCTTGTTTCCAAATTTATTCCACACGCTTGGCTTCGTATCTAATTCACAGGCCACCTTCCTACTGATCTATTCTAGTATCAGATGCAATACTTCCCCATTGCTCTGAAACCCTTTCACCTTCTGATTAGGCATCGAACGACTGCCTATCCATTTGGAACTTCTGATGATACCTTATTACTTTGATCTCGATATCTTCTTAAGTTTCAATTCAAGGGATACTTATGCTTCTTCCCCTGAGTTAACCGTCTGATGCTTGATCTTGTTAGAATCCGTCCTTATAGAGTTTCCCCTCTTATCCTTCGTAAGTACGATGAAGGCTCCGAAGAAAGGATGAAAACTTCGTCATGACGCCCTGATGCAGGGAAATGAAGACATCAATGCAATGGACTGACGTCTTCGATAAGCTCAACCAAGACAAGAAGACTCGTTAGAATTTCGTAACCAGAACTTCCCCCTTACTCCACCTCTTAAATCTCGGGACGAGATTTCTTGTAGTGGAGGAGAATTGTGACGCCCGAATATTTAAGCTACAATGAACCTCTGCTAATGATGCCATGTCACCTCGATTACTATTGCTAGTCTCGCGTTAGTTCGAAACCGGTTCGAATTCAAATTCAAAATCAACCAAACAATAAAAGTTTTCTAGTATTAAAACTAAAATGTCCGGAGTGAGCCAAATAATGCATAGGTAATTATCGTGGAGAAACCACACCTTTATAAAATATGTAAATACTATTAGATGGATAAAACATCAGCGAAAACTATTATTTAAATACTTTTAAATATTAAATAATTACAAAACTATTTTAGTTTGGGTAGCAAGTTAATGTGGCTATGGCATATTTGGTAACAACAAATTAGGTGCCATTTTGGTATTTTGCTAAAACAAAAATAATAGGAAACTAAAAGAAAACAGAAAATAAAATAAATAAAAAGAAAAAACAGAAGAAAAGATACAACCCTCCC
>NC_041384.1:406232760-406342577 GCF_002162155.2 Triticum dicoccoides
CCCCCTATGATCCCCATGCTCCTTTTCTCGTAACCCCGATCCAGATAGGGATCGGGGCACTCGCCCCCAACGCCGCCGCCCGGCGCCGCCCCGGCCTCGTCGCCGGACCTCCTGCACCTCTCCCTCGTGGGATCGACCCGCCGCCGCCAGAACCACATCGACCCCATCACCTCGAGGCTGTGCCCCGTCGCCCTACGTCGTCGCCTCGCCTCCTCATCTCCTCCTCATCGGTCGACCCTGATCCACGCTAGCCCCTCCCCTTCAACGCTCCCCTTTCCCCTCTGCTCGCTCGTCACTGAACGTGCCCGCGCTCCAGGCTGCACTGGCCCCGCACGACACGCCATTGCGCACACGCCCGCCTTCCCTTCCTACCCCTGCTGCAGCTCACGCGCTGCGCTGCTATTTCGGCTGTAGCGATGATTGCTACTGCCGCACTGCGCACCCTCCCCTCGTCACCGCCCACCGACCGAGCCCGCTCGCGCCCGCCTGCTGTCGCCAATGCCACCAGCTGTTGCTCCGCCGCTATGCTTCTACTGCTGCTTTCGCGGCCGCCGCACGACTCGTCTTGGCCATCGTCTCCGGCCAGCCCACGAACCCCACGGGCTTCCCTAGATGCGAGCGAGCAAGGGCAACCATCTGGTGCCCTTGACTCGTCCCACTACTGCCTCCAGCACTGCTCCAGCGAGCCTCTACCGCACATGGTGGCCGCCGTCGTTTAGCCGCCGACTAATCTACTGATTAGCCACTAATAACATTGCTAATTACCCCCTCAGCCTATGACATATGGGCCCACCGTACAGAACATTTCAGAAAAAAGAGGATTTAAAAAACAAATAAATAAATAACAAAATGAATTAACTTAATTAATTGTGTTTAATTAACCTAATTAATCTAATTAATCTAATTAACTAATGTTAATTGACTAAACAGTCAATGACATGCGGGACCCACACGTGAGTGACCCAGTCAATGCCCTGTTAACTGCTGACATCATCATGATGTCAACATACACTATTCTGGATAATGTTGATTTAAAATAATTAAATAAATTCTAAAAATGATTAAATCTTTTAAAATTAATATAAAATAAACCGTAGCTAGGACGGAAAAACTTTGTACATGAAAGTTGCTCAGAATGATGAGACGGATCCGAATACGCAGCCCGTTCATCCACCACCCATCCGTAGCATAGCGAACTCGCAACTTTGCCCCTCCGGTTCATCTGTCCAAAAATGCGAAACACCGGGGATACTTTCCCGGATGTTTCCTCCCTTCGCCGGTATCACCTCCTACCGTGTTAGGGCACGCCTAGCACCGTTCATTGTCATGTCATGCATTTGTTTGCATTGTATTCATTATTTCTTCCCCCTCTTCTCTCCGCTAGACTACGAGACTGACGCCGCTGCTAGTGCCCCGATCGACTACGTTGTTGACGACCCCTCCTTGCCAGAGCAACCAGGCAAGCCCCCCTTGATCACCAGATATCGTCTATTCTTCTCTTACTGCTTGCATTAGAGTAGTGTAGCATGTTACTGCTTTCCGTTTATCCTATCCTGATGCATAGCATGTCCTTGCTACTACTGTTGTTACCTTTACCTGCAATCCTAAATGCTTAGTATAGGATGGTAGTTTACCATCAGTGGCCTTACACTCTTGTCTGTCTGCCATGCTATACTACTGGGCCGTGATTACTTTGGGAGGTGATCAAGGGTACATATACTATATACTTTTACATACTTATGTTACTGTTCGGAGATGGGGGCTGAAGGGGCAGGTGGTTCCATCCAGGTAGTGATGGGCCTGGGTTCCCGACAGCCCCCTGATGGTTACTTTGTGGCGGAGGGACAGGGCAGGTTGAGACCACCTAGGAGAGAGGTGGGCCTGGCCCTGGTCGGTGTCCGTGGTTAATTCAATTAACACGCTTAACGAGATCTTGGTATTTGATATGAGTCTGGCCATTGGCCTATACGCACTAACCAACTACGCAGGAACAGTTATGGGCACTCGACGTCGTGGTATCAGCCGAAGCCTTCGTGACGTCAGCGACTGAGTGGCATGCGCCGGATAGGACTTGAACGCCTGCTCTTGTATTAGGGAGGCTAGGTCTGTTTCTGGCCGCCCTCACAATGTGTAGGTGTACAATGGGCGATGGGCCCAGACCCCTGTGCCGTAGGATTTAGACCGGCGTGCTGACCTCTGTTGTGCCTAGGTAGGGCTGCGACGTGTTGATCTTCCGAGGCTGGGCATGACCTAGGAAAGTGTGTCCGACCAAAAGGGATCGAGCATGTTGTGAAATGTGGTGCACCCCTACAAGGAAGTTTATATATTCGAATAGCCGTGTCCCTTAGTAAAAGGTCAACCCGGATTTGTACCTTGACCTTATGACAACTAGAACCGGATACTTAATAAAATTCACCCTTCCAAGTGCCAGATACAACCCGCTGATCGCTCTCTCACAGGGCGATGAGGGGAGGATCGCCGGGTAGGATTATGCTATGCGATGATACTTGGTGAACTTACCATCTACTCTCTTCTACATGCTACAAAATGGAGGCTGTCATAAGCGTAGTCTTCGACAGGGCTAGCTATCCCCCTCTTATTCTGGCATTCTGCAGTTCAGTCCACATATACTACCGCTTTCGTTGATACCAATGCATATGTAGTGTAGCTCCTTGCTTGCGAGTACTTTGGATGAGTACTCATGGTTGCTCTGCTCCCCCTTTTTCCCCTTTCTATACTTAGTTGTTGTGACCAGGTGTTGGAGTCTAGGAGCCAGACGCCACCGTCGACGATGACTCCTACTACACTGGAGGTGCCTACTACTATGTGCAGGCCACTGACAACAACCATGAGTAGTTTAGGAGGATCCCAGGCAGGAGGCATGCGCCTCTTTCGATCTGTATCCCAGTTTGTGCTAGCCATGTTATGGCAACTTGTTTAACTTATGTCGGTACTCAGATATTGTTGCTTCCGCTGACTCGTCTATGATCGAGTTCTTGTACTCGAGCCCTTGAGGCCCCTGGCTTGTAATATGATGCTTGTATGACTTATTTTATTTGTAGAGTTGTGTTGTGATATCTTCCTATGAGTCCCTGATCTTGATCGTACACGTTTGCGTGTATGATTAGTGTACGGTCAAATCGGGCGTCACAATCACGGAAGTGTCTTTTCTTGTAGTGATGCAAGTTCTTTTAATAAAGCATGCATGACTATTTATGGAATACATGCCTACATTATATCGATGAACTGGAGCTAGTGCCGTATCTCCCTAGGTTATAACTGTCTCATGATGAATATCATCCAACAAGTCACCAATCCAATGCCTACGAACTTTTCCATATTGTTTCTGCTAAGTTACTACTGCTATCATCACTGTTACACTTTCTACAAAATTACTGCTATCACCGTTACTGTTACTATTGTTGTTGTCACTACTATAAAAACTATCAAACTACTTTGCTACTGATCACTTGGCTGCAGATAATTAATCTCCAGCTGTGGTTGAATTGACAACTCAACTGCTAATACCTTCAAATATTCTTTGGCTCCCCTTGTGTTGAATCCATAAATTTGGGTTGAATACTCTACACCCGAAAACTATTGCGATCCCCTATACTTGTGGGTTATCAGAGTCCGACCAGGTCGCTACGGTGTTCATTACCCCATACGGGCCTTTCATAACCCACAAGTATAGGGGATCGCAACAACTTTCAGGGGTAGAGTATTCAACCCAAATTTATTGATTCGACACAAGGGGAGCCAAAGAATATTCTATAGTATTAGCAGCCGAGTTGTCAATTCAACCACACCTGGAAACTTAGTATCTACAGCAAAGTGTTTAGTAGCAAAGTAATATGATAGTGGTGGTAACAGTAATAAAAGAGTAATGAAAGCAAAGTAATATTTTTGGTATACCGTAGTGATTGTAACAATAGCAACGGGAAAGTAAATAAGCGTAAACTAGTATATGGAAAGCTCGTAGGCATCGGATCAGTGATGGATAATTATGCCGGATGTGGTTCATCATGTAACAGTCATAACATAGGGTGACACAGAACTAGCTCCAGTTCATTGATGTAATGTAGGCATGTATTCCGAATATAGTCATACATGCTTATGGAAAAGAACTTGCATGACATCTTTTGTCCTACCCTCCCGTGGCAGCGGGGTCCTAATGGAAACTAAGGGATATTAAGGCCTCCTTTTAATAGAGAACCAGAACAAAGCATTAGCACATAGTGAATACATGAAGTCCTCAAACTACGGTCATCACCGGTAAGTATCCCGATTATTGTCATTTCGGGGTTAATGGATCATAACACATAATAGGTGACTATAGACTGGCAAGATAGGATCAAGAACTCTCATATATTGATGAAAACATAATAGGTTCAGATCTGAAATCACGGCACTCGGGCCCTAGTGACAAGCATTAAGCATAGCAAAGTCATAGCAACATCAATCTCAAAACATAGTGGATACTAGGGATCAAACCCTAACAAAACTAACTCGATTACATGGTAAATCTCATCCAACCCATCACCGTCCAGCAAGCCTATGATGGAATTACTCATCCACGACGGTGAGCATCATGAAATTGGGGATGGAGGATGGTTGATGACGACGACGGCGACGAATCCCCCTCTCCGGAGCCCCGAACAGACTCCAGATCAGCCCTCCCGAGAGGTTTTAGGGCTTGGCGGCGGCTCCGTATCGTAAAACGCGATGAAATCTTCTCTTTTATTTTTCTCTCCCTAAAAGCAGATATATAGAGTTGGAGTTGGAGTCGGGAGGTCTCTAGGGGGCCCACGAGGTAGGGGGCGCACCCTAGGGGGGCGCCCCCCACCCTCGTGGACAGGGTGTGGGCCCCCTGGTCTTCATCTTTGGCGAGAATTTTTTGTTATTTATTTTAAGATATTCCGTGGAGTTTCAGGTCATTCCGAGAACTTTTGTTTTCTGCACATAAAACAACATCATGGCAATTCTGCTAAAAACAGCGTCAGTCCGGGTTAGTTCCATTCAAATCATACAAGTTAGAGTCCAAAACAAGGGCAAAAGTGTTTGGAAAAGTAGATATGATGGAGACGTATCAACTCCCCCAAGCTTAAACCCTTGCTTGTCCTCAAGCAATTCAGTTGACAAACTGAAAGAAATAAATAAAAACTTTTACAAACTCTGTTTGCTCTTGTTGTTATAAATATGTCAAGCTAGCATTCAAGTTTTCAGCAAAGATTATAACTAACCACATTTGCAATAATGCATAGGTCTCAAGTTTACTCATATCAATAGCATAATCAACTAGCGAGCCATAATAATAAATCTCGGGTGACAACACTCCCTCAAAACAATCATAATATGATATAACTAGATGCTATCTCGCTAGCCTTTCTGAGACCGCAAAACATAAATGCAGAGCACCTTTAAAGATCAAGAACTGACTAGACATTGTAATTCATGGTAAAAGAGATCCAATCATAGTCACACCCAATATAAATTAACAGTAATGGATGCAAATGACAGCTGCGCCCTCCAGCTAGTGCTTTTAATAAGAGGGTGATGACTCAACATAAAAGTAAATAGATAGGCCCTTCGCAGAGGGAAGCAGGGATTTGTAGAGGTGCCAGAGCTCGTTTTTGAAATAGAGGTGACTAATATTTTGAGCGGTATACTTTCATTGTCAACATAACAAACAAGAGATGGCGATATCTTCCATGCTACACACATTATAGGCGGTTCCCAAACATAATGGTAAAGTTTATACTCCCTGACGGTGTCCTGGACTAGGGGGTACTCACCATGTCGTCTCTCGACTGTTAGATTGGGCCGAGGACCCCCATGGCCGTATACTCATGAGCCACTTCAGACAGCTGCCGCATACATGGAAGATTCCACAAGACTTGGTGATCAAGACAATGACTCCTCCCCACCGGCGTATTCGGCTAGGACTGTTGTTATCCTAGGCCTCTGGTGCATTATATAGACCGAGGCCATGCTAGTCGATAGATATGTATACAACAATCATACCATAGGCTAGCTTTTTGGGTTTTAGCCTCTACGATCTCGTCGTATATTAACTCTTGTAATACTCAAATCATCAATATCAATCAAGCAGGACGTAGGGTATTACCTCCATCAAGAGGGCCCAAACCTAGGTAAACATCATGTCCCCTGCCTCCTGTTACCATCGATCCTAGACGCACAGTTCGGGACCCCCTACCCTATATCCGCCAATTTTGACACCGACATTGGTGCTTTCATTGAGAGCTCTGCTGTGTGATCGGCAAAAGGATCGATGGCTCGTGTGCAGATTAACTGCGACGTCGACATCTTCGTCACCGGCTCGACTGGTCACCTTGGCTTGACCGAGGACTGTGCCATGCCTCCGATCGTCATGTTCGGACGAGGACCTTCATCAACATCAACTCCGATCTCTATCAAGATTATGAAGGAATCATCCATGGAGCTCGGGGGCTCAACGTCAACATTGCCCTCGGGCGACCGTGCTGTTTTTTCGAACAGCGAACTTGTATTCGCTGCCACCACCTCTTTGAGCATCGCTTTGACGATCTCTTTGGTGAAATTGTGTGGAATTAAGTCTACAACAACCATGCAAAATTTGATCATGTTCCGATGGAGGAATCTCTGGCAATCTATGATATACCGGAGCCCAGTCAAATCTGGACGGGAATCTGGACGAGTTTAGGGCATGGTCTCTAGAGCCCAGCTCAGAGGTCCTTTGGAAGATCCAACCGTTCATCTACTGCGGAATTCCCATATATACCACCCACCCAATTTCAGCTTGATCCGACGGTTCAAACTCCGGGAACCTTCCGATGAGTGGACCAATTTTCAGATCTGTTTTGTGCGTGAATACAGATCCGACCCGAATTCATGTTTCTTTATGAACGTGATATTGGACAACCTTTTTAGAGGAGTTCTCTTCTAGGGTATTGTGCGTCCTTTTTAAACACGTACCCGTAAAATTTTAAGCCTCCCCTGAGGTCATCTTCATCATTATGCTGGTGTCAAACCAGTCCGGCAATATTGCTCCAAGGCTGCCGACCTGCGGTAAACACGTCGTCACTTTGTTGAGCCGAGCTCAGCTTCTTCGGATCATCATCTCGGCGAGCAAACAAGAGTTCGGAATCACCAAGGATAAATCATCACCAACATCGCCTCCCCACAGATTACACGAAGCGGGAACACAGGCATCGCCGCATGGTCACTTCATCAAACCGGCATTGACCGTGTCACAAGTTATGACCTGTGTCGGCATGGCCGCATTGTTGCTTCTTCAAGCCGATGTCCATCATGCCGAACTGCTTCAACACCTCGACTGACACAGCAGCTACAACATCTCCTTACCGACCTGCTCCATCTTCTCGGCTAGACCGAGGGCTTCACCTTCTCTTCGTCAACTTACTTTGGAGACTTCGGCGTCACCAGCCGACCAGCTTCATCACATTAGCTGGACCACGGGCTTTTCCTCGGTGAGCTAACCTTTTCCAGCATCGCCATGCCACCACTTCATCACCCATCGAGTCACATGTCTGGGAGTAACTTTTCTTCAGATTGCTACAATAGACAAATCAGGTGCTATTAATCCTAGTTTTTTTTCTTCTTCTTGCCTGGGTTTATTTTTCCCAAGGAATTATTACTCCGGTTTGTTTCATCATATATACACAGGTCTATCAAATGGTGGCCGCATTAACAACGGTGGCATAGAGGTTTGGTCAGTTTCCGTATATAGTTCAGCGAATGCCGCATCCGGAACTCACATCAGCCTGCGAATTCGGGCTTGGCCACGCCTTCACTGCGTCACGCCGACGCCCTGCATCGACATGACTTCGGCGCCAGGCCACATCTCTTTCAATAAATTATTTTTTGCGAAAAGCAATTATCCTTTTTTGGACCGCACTATTTTATGTGTGTAGGTGATCGACTTCGACTGCGTCACGTGGTCTCTTCGGCTAGCCGACGCCATCGTCCCAATCGGCGTAAATCGCCTCGCGTGATCACCTTGTTCATCGTGTTGCCATACCGACGTGTTCGGTTGCCTCGGGGACTTCAGCATCGCCGATAGAGCTCTACCTCATCGAGTGTTCGGCGCACATGCCATATTTCTTTTATTACTCACTTTGCGTAAATTACTAATTATGCAAGAAATTTTTTCCTATTATCTCCGGCTTGCACTATTTTCTGTGCATAGGTAGATAATACGGGCCGGGAAGCACTGTCACCTCGGCTGGTCGGGGGCTTCTTCATCACTTCATTAACACACGCTGGGGGCTTCAGCATCACACTGCTAGCCTGCTCCTTCGCTGCGGTAGGACTGGGGTTTTCACCTCGCCCATCGACTATGCTGCGTCACCACTTAATCAAGCCGAGCTCTTTACTTGGACATCTCGGGACTAGCTTGGGTGCTGGGATCTCGTCGCGCCACAATCTCGGCTTGCATCATCAACATCGAGCACATTAACCAGCTAAGTCGCTTTCATGCTCAAAAACTTTTAGTTTTAAATTTTGTTTGGTTCGACCAAGCATTATATTTTTTGGCAAAAAGTTGTTTGTGACAAAATTCTTTGTCAAAGCCTTGTCTATTGCAAGCAAATTCAAATACCTCGTTTACTTGGGGGCTTCCTTCATGGAGCTTTTCCTCTTGCATATGATTATACTTGTACGGCTTCGTTCCTTGTTCGTGTATTACGCCACAATATGCACCATATTGACTTAAGCAATTTGCAAGCTGGGTTGCCTCGCTCCTGTGCTTACCCCTACGTTCCCGATTGTTCAGCTAGGAAGTAAAGGGAGCACCTCTGCGATTGTCACGACCGGGTCATCCGAGCTCTGACCTCAGACTGGGTGAAGCTGAAAGCTAGCGCTCTTATTGTTTTCAATAATGGTCGGCACACAACGGAACTCATGAGTACAAAAAATCTATTGCACAAGTCTCATAATAATAATATTGAGCACCGAAGAAAGGTATCGGTGGGGGTACTATTTTCTTCGAAGATGCTTCTTACACTTCGTCAGTAATATAGCATAAGTTCCCTGAGCGCGCTTTATCTGTTACAGCCTTATGGCCTGATTGCTTGGTCATCGGAAACAGCGTCGATACTCTCGACAGGTGGAGTACATGACACTTTTCAGCCCTTGGCCGAAGAGGTAGAAGCCGACGGTCGGTTAAGATGCGTTTAAAGTTCTGGTGAACACAGATATGATATAAGTACTTCAGTACATACAATCATTATACATAAAATTCTTTTACCCAAGTGACTTGGGGGCTCTTAAAATTTATATGAGCTATTTTATAGTAAATGTGTTTTCTTCTTGGTCGTTGCAAAGTCTTTTTCTACCGCTCCTTTTTTGACTCGAGTTTATGGTCAATAGCCGGATAGAAGCTATAGGCTGACCCCCGTGAAGTCTTGAGGTCGGATGTGTCATGTTAAAGCACGATAGAAGCACAATTTTTTTTCCAATTTTTGGATTGGCACCGAGCACTTGATCTTGTTCGGACGTCAAGTTTTTACTGAAGTTTTTTGGTTTTCCAAGCTTATGGCACTTTTAAACTATTTGTGTGTTTTTAGCACAAGTCTCGTAGTGCAACGCTAGACACCTTTAGAGATTCGGCAAAAACATTCTCGGATATTGCTATATATGCATCGGTTTCGAATTGTGTCTTCGGTCAATGGTTGGGTTGCCCGGCTCCTACACTTGCCTCCTAAGTTCCGCTTTGTTTGGCTAGGTGTGCAAAGGGAGAACCACTGCGATTGTGCTTCTAGCTCACATGGTTAAGCACCTCAGTGGAGAAAGCCGAAAACTGACTGTCACAATAAGCGTAAACTGGTCAGCGATCCGATGACTGTGTTAAATGACGGGCCATTCATAACATTGGCCGAAGTTTTTACGGCTTGACCTCGACTGTCATCGAACACTACCGAGGGCTAGTAACTGGCCCCCCAAACTAAATCCTCAATATTTTGCTCTTACATTAGGGCTGAGGTTTCATGATCATGCTTAGCATGACAACCCAAAGAAAGGAACCAATAGCGGGACTATTTTCTATGGAAGACATTTCTTATGTTAAAATATAACATATCTCTCTGCGTACCTTTGTTTATAAAACCGTATGGCCAGATTGCCTTGTTTGTCGTAAATCTTTGCCCTCATAAAGGATTTAAAAAGTAGGACAAACACTCCTCGGCTACTGGCCGAGGAGGTGGAAGATGATGGTCGGTCACCAAAGTTTTGTACAATGCGGATCCGAGCGTTAATGACGAAAAGTCATTACACATAATTTGTGATTTTACTATGGATATCGATCCTTAATTCGGCCACCCGTGCCCGCATTAAGGCTCGGGGGCTACTGGGCTTCGGGCTTATTATTTACAAATATTAAAGGGGCACATCGATCCCCTAATCTGGTGTTGCCACCCGACCAGTGTCTCGGGGGCTACTGCATTGCCTATCCAATGCAGAAAATTTTAAGTACAGTACAGTTTCTGAGGAGATTATGATCCTCAGGTTGGTCGGCCGCACCCAACCTGAGTCTCGAGGACTGAGCACACCGCTTTTTGTGTCCCGAAGTATTCTGCCAAGCTAGGACTTGATCCTCAGGCCGATTTTGCAAATCAACCTGAGTCTCAGCGGCTACTGGGATCAGCGGTCTTACATCATCCTTCAAGTGCATCTTGGGTTTTAAACCGATACACGCCTTGAGGGCTACTGGCTATATATGTCGGCAGAGAATAAATTGCACCAATCAAAAATATTGACAAAAATTGGCCCATAGTCGGGGTGGTGCACCACCTCGGAAGCAGTCCGGCATAAAGCTCGAGCGCTAGTGGCTGGCTCATAGAGGGTATTTCAAGCATTAAGCTCGGCTAAACTCCTTCAACTTTTTTGAACCAAGGTGATATGACACCTTGGATATAGTCTGGCGTTGGAGCCCGGATACAGTCCGGCGTTGGAGTTTGGACATAGTCCGGCATTGGAGCTCGGATACATTCCGGCGCTGGAGCTCGGAAAGCGGTCCGGCGTTGGTGCTCGGCTGCAAAAGATACCTCGAATGCAGTCCGGCGTTAGAGCTCGAACGCAAGAGGACACTGCCTCCTGGGAATAACTTCAAACTCGAGGTGTGGCATAAAAATAACAAGGCATTGATAAAGGCCGGAAACTTAAAGGGGCTCCTCAGATACCCGATGTGTAAACTCGTCGAATGCATTTCGGCGATCCTGAAGATCGAAGATGAGAAGATTTGTTGAACCAGTTTTCAAGACCGACAACCGAAGATGAAAAACAGTTCGGAAGAATCGAGGAGCGTCCCTAACTTGAAGACCGGTTTAGGGGGCTACTGACGGTGTCCTAGACTAGGGGGTACTCACCACGTCGTCTCCCGATCTGTTAGATTGGGCCGAGGACCCCCGTGGCCGTATACTCATGGGCCAGTTCGGATAGCTGCCGCATACATGGAAGATTCCACAAGACTTGGTGATCAAGACAATGACTCCTCCCCACCGGCGTATTCGGCTAGGACTGTTGTTATCCTAGGCCTCTGGTGCATTATATAAACCAAGGCCAGGCTAGTCGATAGATATATATACAACAATCATACCATAGGCTAGCTTCTAGGGTTTTAGCCTCTACGATCTCGTGGTAGATCAACTCTTGTAATACTCATATCATTGATATCAATCAAGCAGGACGTAGGGTATTACCTCCATCAAGAGGGCCCGAACCTGGGTAAACATCGTGTCCCCTGCCTCCTATTACCATCGATCCTAAACGCACAGTTCGGGACCCCCTACCCGAGATCCGCCGGTTTTGACACCGACACTCCCCCTCCACCAACAAACATCAATCCATGGCTTGCTCGAAACAACAAGTGCCTCCAACTAACAATAGTCCCAGGGGGAGTTTTGTTTTGCAATTATTTTGATTTAGTTTACATAAAGCATGGGACTGGGCATCCCGAAGACCAACCATTTTCTCGTGAGTGAGGAGCGGAGTCCACTCCTCTTGAGAATAACCCGCCTAACATGGAAGATATGGACAGCCCTAGTTGATACATGAGCTATTCGAGCATACAAAACAGGATGATTATTTGAAGGTTTAGAGTTTGGCACATACAAATTTACTTGGAACGGAAGGTAGATACCGCATATAGGAAGGTATAGTGGACTCATCTGGAATAACTTTGGGGTTTAAGGGATTGGATGCACAAGCAGTATTCCCGCTTAGTACAGGTGAAGGCTAGCAAAAGACTGGGAAGCGACCAACTAGAGAGCGACAACAGCCATGTACATGCATTAAAATCAATAAACATTGGATGCAAGCATGAGTAGGATATAATCCACCATGAACATAAATATCATGAAGGCTATGTTGATTTGTTTCAACTACATGCGTGAACATGTGCCAAGTCAAGTCACTTAAATCATTCAGAGGAGGATACCATCCTATCATACCACATCATAACCATTTTAATAGCATGTTGGCACGCAAGGTAAACCATTATAACTCATAGATAATCAAGCATGGCACAAGCAACTATGATCTCTAATTGTCATTGCAAACATGTTTATTCATAACAAGCTGGATCAAGAACGATGAACTCATCATATTTACAGAAATAAAAGAGGTCGAGTTCATACCAGCTTTTCTCATCTCAGTCAGTCCATCAGATTGCCTTTCACTTGCACGACCGAACAATGTGAATAATAATAAGAGTGCACGTGCATTGGACTAAGCTGGAATATGCGAGCATTCAATAAACAGGAGAGGACAAAGCAATATGGGCTCTTGGTTAAATCAACAATAAAGCATATAAGAGCCACTTCAACAATTTAATCATGGTCTTCTCCTACTGACCCCCAAAAAAAGAAATACAACTATTTACACGGGAAAGCTCCCAACAGGCAAAAGAAGAACGGGAAATATTTTTGGGTTTTCTTTTTAATTATTACTGCAGCAAGAAAAGTAAACTACTACTATTTTTTTTGGTTTTTCTTAAGGTTTATCAAACACATAAGAAGAAAGCATAAAAGGAAATAAACTAGCATGGATGATACAATGAAAAAGTATGAGCACCGACATCTAGCAATGAGTGTGTGTGAACATAAATGTAATGTCGGGAGAAATACGTACTCCCCCAAGCTTAGGCTTTTGGCCTAAGTTGGTCTATGGCCACAGCTGGCCTGGCTGGTATCCATAATAATAGTTGTTAGGGTCATACTATGATGCAGCGGCTATCGCCTCCTGAGCTGCAGTGTGGCGACTAGCGGCCTCCGCCCTCCTCTCGTACTCATCTGCCTCCTCTCTGGTAATAGTATATCCTCCTCTTGCCTGATAATCAAAGAAGGCAGGAGCAGGGAGAGTAATACGGACAGCACGGCATCTGTCAAAGATTAGTCGATACTGGAGAGGTGATTCGTTCCTCTCGACAAACTGGTGGTGAACCATAGCATTAAAATCTAGATAGGCAGGAGGTGATTCAATATCATCTTCGCGCACATCTATACCAAAAAAATTAGCTACGCGGGTTGCATAAATTCCACCAAAGAAATCTCCATTGCGTCTATTAAGATGCAACCTACATGCAACAATGGCTCCCAAATTATATGACTTGTCTCCTAACACAGCACTCCTAAGAATACTAAGATCAGGGACACACATGTGACATGCCTCATCTTACCATTTATGCATCTACCTATAAATAGAGCAAAATAATGTATAGCAGGAAAGTGGATGCTCCCTATGGTAGCTTGTGTAATATCTCTAGATTCTCCCATAGTTATATTAGCAAGAAAATCTCTAAATTCAGATTTGTGAGGATCCCTTATACTACCCCATTGTGGAAGTTTGCATGCAGTGGTAAAATCCTCTAAGTCCATGGTATAAGATTTATCAAAAAGATCAAACAGGACAGTTTGAGAATTACGTGAAGTGGAAAATTCAAACCTCCTCACAAAGGAACTAGTGAGGTTATGATACTGACTGCACTTCTCTTCCTCGAAGCTCACAAGATCAGCATTACGCAAATATGCGTTGAATTCTTCTTTTATTCCCGCTCGATCCATAAAATTTTCAGAAGGCCACTCACAAGGACGCACTGGAGCGTCTCTTGGTGGCTCTTCGTCAGCATCACACATTGCAAGCCTGGGTCCTTGCTTCTTTGAAGAACCACCTTGGAACATCTTCCTAAGCATTTTCTTCCTCTGAAAAATTCTGAATTTTTTTAGTAACTTCAAAATAAAAGTAAACCAAACTCAATAATATTGATAGTAACTACTCCTACAAGTGCCTAGAGCCTATATCATGCATCAAAACTACTTTTGACCATATAAATTTGACATGCAAGCTGAAGAACAGGGTCACCTAAGCAGCAAAGATTTGCAATGAATAAAGCACTAGAACAAAAACTAATGGGACCAATGGAGGAGTCACATACCAAGGAACAATCTCCCCAAGCAGTTTTGTGAGAGGTGCTTTGAGCAAGGAGATCGAAAATGGCAGCAAAGAGGGTTGGAACTCATGCTTTAGTTGGTTTTTCGTGTTTGTGGGAGGAAGAAGAAGAGGATGGGTGCAGGAATAAGTGGAGGAGGGCCACCGTGGGCCCATGAGGGAGGGGGCGCACCCTAAAGGGGTAGGCGCGCCCTCCACCCTCGTGGCAAGGTGGCTGGCCCCCCTAGTGTGTTCTTTGTTCCATAAATCCTCAAATATTCTAGAAAAAATCATATTTAGTTTTCAGGGCATTTGAGAACTTTTATTTTCGAGGTATTTTTATATTGCACGGATAATTAGATAACAGACAGAAAATTATTTGTTTTCACTTTATTTCAACTAAATAACAGAAAGTATAGAGAGGGTATAGAAGGTTGTGCTTCTAGTTTCATCCATCTCATGATCATCAAAAGGAATCCACTAACAAGGTTGATCAAGTCTTGTTAACAAACTCATTCCGATTAACATGAAACCGGAGAAATTTCGAATAACACTAGGTTCCCTCAATGGGGATATGCACATCCCCAATAATAAGTATATCATATTTCTTCTTGACAGTAGGAAGAGGAAATTCAAAACCTCCAAATATAATCGATGGAATTTTTCTGATAGAATTGATACTATGAACTTGAGGTTGTTTCCTCGGAGAATGTACCATATGCTCATTACCATTAACATGAAAAGTGACATTGCCTTTAGTGCAATCAATAACAGCCCCTGCAGTATTCAGAAAAGGTCTTCCAAGAATAATAGACATACTATCGTCCTCGGGAATATCAAGAATAACAAAGTTCATTAAAATAGTAACGTTTGCAACCACAACAGGCACATCCTCACAAATACCGACAGGTATAGCAGTTGATTTATCGGCCATTTGCAAAGATATTTCAGTAGGTGTCAACTTATTCAAGTCAAGTCTACGATATAAATAAAGAGGCATAACACTAACACCGGCTCCAAGATCACATAAAGCAGTTTTAACATAGTTTCCTTTAATGGAGCATGGTATAGTAGGTACTCCTGGATCTCCAAGTTGCTTTGGTATTCCACCCTTAATAGTATAATTAGCAAGCATGGTCGAAATTTCAGCTTTTGGTATCTTTCTTTTATTTGTAACAATATCTTCCATGCACTTAGCATAAGGATTCATTTTGAGCATATCAGTCAATCGCATACGCAAAAAGATAGGTCTAATCATTTCAGCAAAGCGCTCAAAATCCTCATCATCCTTTTTCTTGGATGGTTTGGGAGGAAAAGGCATGGGTTTCTGAACCCAAGGCTCTATTTCTTTACCATGTTTCCTAGCAACAAAGTCTTTCTTATCATAACGTTGATTCTTTGATTGTGGGTTATCAAGATCAACAGCAGGTTCAATTTCTACATCATTATCATTACTAGGTTGAGCATCATCATGAACATCATCATTAACTTTTTCATTAGGTTCATGTTCAGTGTCAGATTGTGTTTCAGCATCACACGTAGAGATATCATTTGGATTATCAGGTGGTTCAACAATAGGTTCACTAGAAGTTTGCACAGTTCTATCATTTTTCTTTTTCTTCTTTTTAGAAGAACTAGGTGCATCAATTTTATTTCTCTGAGAATCTTGCTCAATTCTCTTAGGGTGGCCTTCAGGATACAAAGGTTCCTGAGTCATTCTACCAGTTCTAGTAGCCACTTTAACATCATAATTATTTTTCTTAATATTCATCTCATTGAGCAATTCCTTTTGAGCTTTAAGTACTTGTTCTACTTGAGTGGTAACCATAGAAGCATGTTTGCTAACAAGTTTAAGTTCACCTCTAATATTAGCCATATAATCACCCAAGTATTTAATCATATCAGCATCTTGTTTTAATTGTCAACCAAAATAAGCATTGAAGTCTTCTTGCTTAAACATAAAATTATCAAACTCATCCAAGCACTGACTAGCAATTCTAGTAGGAGGGATTTCAGCTTTATCGTATCTATAGAGAGAATTTACCTTTACTACCCGTGTCGGGTTATTAAGGTCTGGAGGTTCTTCAATAAATAAAGGATTAAGATCATATGTTTCTTCAATAGGCGGTAAATTAAGACCATGTATTTCTTCAATAGGAGGTAAATTCTAAACATCTTCAGCTTTAATACCTTTTTCTTTCATAGATTTCTTTGCCTCTTGCATATCTTTGGGACTGAGAAATAGAACACCTCTCTTCTTCGGAGTTGGTTTAGGAATAGGATAATTAATTGGAGCAGGAGCTGGCTCAGGAGGTGCCCAATTATTTTCATTTGTCAACATATTATTCAATAAGATTTCAGCTTCATCCGGTGTTCTTTCCCTGAAAAGAGAACCAACACAACTATCCAGGTAATCTTTGGAAGCATCAGTTAGTCCATTATAAAAGATATCAAGTATTTCGTTTTTCTTAAGAGGATGATCAAGCAAAGCATTAAGTAACTTGAGAAGCCTCCCCCAGGCTTGTGGGAGACTCTCTTCTTTAATTTGCACAAAGTTGTATATTTCCTTTAAAGCTGATTGTTTCTTATGAGCAGGGAAATATTTAGCAGAGAAGTAGTAAATCATATCCTGGGGGCTACGCACACAACCAGGATCAAGAGAATTAAACCATATCTTAGCATCACCCTTTAATGAGAATGGAAATATTTTAAGGATATAAAAGTAGCGAGATCTCTCATCATTAGTGAACATGGTGGCTATATCATTTAATTTAGTAAGATGTGCCACAACAATTTCAGATTCATAGCCATGAAAAGGATCAGATTCAACCAAAGTAATTATATCAGGATCAACAGAGAATTCATAATCCTTATCAGTAACACAGATAGGTGAATTAGCAAAAGTAGGGTCAGGTTTCATCTTGGCATTTGGAGATTGTTTATTCCATTTAGCTAATAACCTTTTGAGTTCATATCTATCTTTGCAAGCTAAAATAGCTAAAGAAGCTTCTTGATCTAATAAATAACCCTCAGGAATAACAAGTGATTCTACATCATCACTTTCATCATCATAATCAGATTCAATATTTTCAATCTCTCTAGCCGTAGCAAGTCGTTCCTCGAGAAAATCACTAAGTGGCATAGTAGTATCAGGCATAGAGGTAGTTTCATCATAAGTATCATGTATAGCAGAAGTAGCATCATCAATAACATGCGACATATCAGAACGAATAGCAGAAGCAGGTTTAGGTGTCGCAAGCTTACTCATAACAGAAGGTGAATCAAGTGCAGAGCTAGATGGCAGTTCCTTACCTCCCCTCATAGTTGAGGGATAGATTGTTGTCTTAGCGTCTTTCAAATTCTTCATAGTGTCCAGCAGATATAAATCCCAAGTGACTCAAAGAATAGAGCTATGCTCCCTGGCAACGGCGCCAGAAATTGGTCTTGATAACCCACAAGTATAGGGGATCGCAACAGCTTTCGAGGGTAGAGTATTCAACCCAAATTTATTGATTCGACACAAGGGGAGCCAAAGAATATTCTCATGTATTAGCAGCTGAGTTGTCAATTCCACCACACATGGAAACTTAGTATCTGCAGCAAAGTGTTTAGTAGCAAAGTAATATGATAGTGGTGGTAACGGTAATAAAAGAGTAATGAAAGCAAAGTAATATTTTTGGTATTATGTAGTGATTGTAACAATAGCAATGGGAAAGTAAATAAGCGTAAACCAGTATATGGAAAGCTCATAGGCATCGGATTAGTGATGGATAATTATGCCGGATGTGGTTCATCATGTAACAGTCATAACATAGGGTGACACAGAACTAGCTCCAATTCACTGATGTAATGTAGGCATGTATTCCGAATATGGTCACACGTGCTTATGGAAAAGAACTTGCATGACATCTTTTGTCCTACCCTCCCATGGCAGTGGGGTTGTCGTGGTTTTGTCACGGTAGATGTCCTAGAGAAAGGACTTAGTCGTGGAGCCATCGCGACGGGTTAGCTTGAAGGGGTTAAAGCGGACACAAGGACACAAGAGAGTTTATACTAGTTCGGCCCCTTCGATGAAGGTAAAAGCCTACGTCTAGTTGTGATGGAATTGATGGGTGTTTCGATGACTAGGGAGCAAACAAGCTTTGCATATGTCTCGAGTTGTTGCCTGTTGTTTTTTGAACCACCGCCGGGTCGTCCCCTTATATACATGGGTGACGCCCGTCGGTTTACAGAGTCCCAACACCGGCTCATAGATGTGTCTGGTTTGGTCTCTACTTATTCCTAACTTACAATACAAGTTACATATTGACGCCGGTTTACGGCTACAGGCTCTCAACCGATTATGGGTCTTGAGCCCTCATCTATCTTCATGGGCTTTAACATACTTAACTACTGATGAAGTTAACCTGGCCCAGATAGGCCGGTTTACGCCCAGTAGTAATATCCCCAACATTAGGCCCCAGATTGATTTGAACAGGTTCATGTCAATCCTTAGCAAAAACTTCATCTTCAACATCTTCTTGTAGTTTGGTGAACCGCCGTGATGTCATCTTCTCTGATTGTTGTAAACCGGCGTGACGTCATCTGTCATAAAGAAACTATCCATGATACCTTCTTGTTTAATAGATCTGCGATAATCGAGGCAACAGCTCTGTTTCCAAACTTGCGGCCCCTTGATTTTCGCGTCTGACCCATGTCCCTTGCTTTATAAATAGGACCGAAGGGTCATTCCTTTTTCCCCTTCATGCCCTTCTGCTTTGTCTTCCTCGTATCGCCCCGCCTCAGAGCTCTGCCGTCGTCGTCGACCTCTGCACCAACTTTGGCCGCTGCATCAACCTGAGCATACCAGAGCACCGCGGCGACCTTCTGCTCCTTCCTCAGCTCCGGTAAGTCTTCTATCCTTTTTGTCATAGATCTGTTCTAGGGTTTCCATGTTCTCTAGCGTTCATCGCTTGCTTCTTGTTCATATGATAGATCCTTAGACAAGTCTGTGAATCTTCGCTCTGTGTAGCAGTAGTGTTTATCCTCCGTTTTCACTTTCGCATATTAAGGCCATAGATCTTATCCGTACCTCTGCTTATTGATTCGGCACTGCTCCTTTTGGGCCTTGAATATTTATCTCCTTTATGAACATGTTCCAGATCCAAAGCTGTAGTATAATCTTGTGAAATCTATTTTTGCATACTTACTCATCTGCAGTCTTGACTATTCAATGCTTAGATCAGGCGGTTTAACTTTGTAGAAAAATTTGACAAACCGGTATATACCATTAGTCCCCTTGTTGAACCGCCAGATGTTGGTTGCTTCATGAAACTCCGGTTCAGATAGTTCTGTCTCCGATTTAACAGTGCCCATACCAACGTACCTTGATCAAATGCATTTTTGAACCGGGATCTTCTACCTTGTAGATTCCATCATGGCCAATCAAGTATATGAGTGCAATTGGGTCCCTTCTCGCATCACAGAGGATCAACTGGACGATTTAGTCCTGATCGGCGTCTTGGGCAGCAAAGATACCATCCATTGGAGGGCTCCTGGCAAAGAATGCCCCCCAAACCTCGAGAAGGAGAGATTGTTGTTTTCGTAGATCACTTAGCCCGGGGCTTTAAGCCACCCGGTTCTAAATTTTATCGGGATGTTTTAGCCGATTTCCAACTCCATCCGCAAGACACTGGCCCCAACTCTGTTACAAATATGTGCCACTTCCAAGTGCTCTGTGAGGTGTTCTTTCAAGAGGAGCCCATAGTGGAATTATTCAGAGATGTTTTCGATCTAAACCGCCGTACTGAGTTTACTGATGGCTCTAATACGGAGTTGGGTGGCATGGCGATTCAAAAAAGGAAAGAGGTCACATACCCTCACGCCAAGCTGCACAGTCATCCCAAGGAGTGGAATCAGACATGGTTCTACTGCAAAGACACCTCCCATGCTGGCGAGAATCCCTTGCCTGACTTTCGTCCGGAGCGGCTTAGCAACACACACCCTTTTCCTCAAAGATTGACTGCCCAGGAGAGAAGCAAATATGCTCCCCAGCTGTCAAACCTCAGAGCCTTTATGGCCAACGGTTTAACAGGGGTTGATCTCGCTCGTTGTTGGATATCATGGAGCATACTGCCCCTTAGTCAACGCTCCGGTTTGATGTGCGAGTATACTGATAGCGTTGATGACCCACTGCGACATTCAAAACTCCAGCTCTCCGGTGAAGAAATCACAGAGGCTGTGCGTAAGATACTGAATGAACCGGAACACGTCTGCGCTAGAATCGGCCTGCTTCCGTTCTGTGCCACCAACAAACCGCCAGCTATAAGACTTTGATTTTTCTCTTTGCTGACTCTGTTATTGATATGTCTGGTCATTGTTTTTAATATCAATGTCTGCATAATCAGGGCGATGATCCGTTTTGGAGCAAAAAGCTGCCGCAGGAGAAACCAGAGAAAACAGACAAACCGGAAAGAGCAACCCGGCAAAAGACTAAAGTTGTGAAGAAGACTGCCCACCGGAAAAGAACCACTGCATCTTCTAATCCAGCCCCTGATGATGAGGTGGATAATCCGGACTTTGAGGTAGAGCTTGAATCACTTGCCTTATTTTTCATGCGTCTTATTGATGATGATATTTGTCAGGATGATGCCGAAGCCAGCCACGCGGATGTTGCAGAGGTAATTATTCTCTCTTCCGATTCAGAAACTTTGCCTTCACAAAAAATCCGTCAGGCAAACCGGAAAGTTAAATTTTCTCATCCTCTTGCTTATTTGGATCCTAAACTTCTTATGAAGACTCAACAACACGAAGCTCGCCGCACCACCCGGCACAGCGGACAGGTAGTTACCTCCGCCGGTTTACCGAACAGTCCGGTTCGGAAACGTCATTCCGAGGTCTCTAATTCGCTTGTCAGTGCTTGTCCTAAAGCGGGCTACTTTCGTTAACCTCTTAATCCGTCTGACTCCAATTACCAGGTTATTTCCCACTCATCTTCTGGTGAGTCATCGACTACTCAGCTCCCACCGCTCAAAACGGTGCTTGGGTAAGCTATTTTTATTGTGATGTTTGCAGTACATTGCCTTAGAACATATGTTGTATTTAATTTTGTTATTCTTCTCAGGGCCAAACCTAGGCCAAGCAAGAAGGCCCGCCTGGACAAAGCGGCCGAAGAAGATGTCATTCTTGAACCAGGCAAGACACCCAATCTTGAAGCGGCTATCTTTGAGGATATTCCCAACAATCCACCGCAGCCAGATGATGATCTTATTGCTGAAGAGAGACCTACTGATACCTCAGGTCCTATCCATCAGCCCACAGGTTCCATCCGGATTGAAAGCTCCACCGGTCCAGCAAAACCTACTGACAAGCCAACAGCTCCAGTGCAAACCGGCGGTACCAAGGATGATGAGGTTGTCATTACTAGCACTGGCCATACTGAGCCAAGCAATCCTGTCGCTTTATCCAAACATTCTGCCAAGGAAGAATTTGCTGCTTTTGGCAAAGGCAAGTGGAACGCTGATCTGACGACTTACGCTGCTCTGAACGCCCAAGATATCCATTCCGGCTATCTGAACCGGCTATATACCAGCCGTGACTACGAAGCCGGTCTGGTTAATATGATGAAAGATAAATATGAGGTAACTTCCATATGCTCCTTCCTGCTTGTATGCTTCCATTCTTGCTGACTCTCCTAGCCCCCAAGGGCCGGTTTGAACTATTCTTTCAAACCGGGACTTAATAATATAAATCTTGATGCTTTGAAATTTGCTGATGTAGCCCCCAAGGGCCGGTTCAACTTAGCGTAGTTAAACCGGTACTTTAAGTAATTGAAACTACCGCATCAGAATACATATGATCAAATAGCCATTAGCCCCCAAGTGCCAAGTTGAATGCTTGTATTGATCTTGGGACTTTGTAAACAATTGAAAGATGAAAATCAAATACGCATTAGCCCCCAAGTGCTAAGCGCATAACTTGTTATGTGGTTGGTACTTGAATCCTTCTACCGATTTGTTGAAACATATATCTGTATGCCTGCAGGCGGAGCTGAAGGCGAAAGAAAACCAAGTCGTCGATCTTCAAGAAAACTTGAAAACCCAACAGGCTGAAACCTCCAAAGCAAAAGAGGAATTGGCCAGTGCCTTAAGTGCCATGGAACAACTTAAGGAGAACTTCAAGAAGAAATGGGCAGATTGGGCCACTGAAAAGTCCGCTTTGATCAAACGAGCAGAGGATGCCGAGGCTGCACTAAAACCAGTAACAGATGAACTGACCAGCATAAAGCGGCACGTTCATGCCATGACCACTGCTATCTTTGGTAAGCCAACTTGCCTTCTGAATTGGTTCTGCCTTCTTACAGAGTCGCCGGTTTATTAACCCTTTATGGTATTTCAGGGACACGCATTGGTCACTTGGGGTCAGATGTGCGGAAGAAATTGAAAGCCGCCTATACATTGGTTGAACAATTGTATACTGGTGCCCAGCGGATCATCTGTACCGCGTCTCATAACAAACTGGCGCCCACTTTGATTCAAGATACTCTGATGAAACTGTCAGTGCTTCTTGCCCGGGTTGAAGAGCTGAAGAAATCTGCTGCTCGAACTGGTGCAATCAATGCTTTAATCCGAGCAAAAGCCTGGGTGCCGGATTTTGATCCTATTGAAGCGGCTCAGGGCTATCCCAGCTTGAAGGAAGACGGGTCAGAATTTGGTGAAGCGTATTTGCGAGCAATAAACCGGGAGGTATGTCCGCTAGCTTGTCAACTGGCTGAGGAAGCAGACGTGTCTCATTATCAAGCCAAATATGACAGTCAGAACAAGCGAATAGCTGCACCAATCCATGAATCGGAAAATCTGATCCCTCCAATCTGTAAGCATACTTACTCTCCCGATATTGACCCATCATTGCTAATCCATGATGAGGCTGTTTTTCAAGCATTAATGGGAATCGACTGGACAACTGTGGATTTCCAGCCACTGGGTAGAGAAACGGAAGCTGAAGCGGCGCAAGATGACCCACAACCATCCAGCCAGGCTGGTGGCCAAGCTTAAACCGGAAGCCGGTTTAAAAACTGCCTCTCCTTTGTGAAAAACAATTATGTTATTATGGGCACCATGTTGCCTTGTAATAGGCTAGCTGATACCTTTGATGTTGATATGCCTTCGTGCATAACTTGTTCTTCCTGCGGTAATGAACTTTCCAAAACACTTTCTGAAATAAGAAATTCGTCAAGTGCCACCGCGGTTGTACCGTCAGGCGGAGTATGATGTCTGTATATATAAAATCAAAACATCCAAAACAAAATTTTAAGTATATGATCAAATTTTTGAGATACATAATACCTGCCATCGTTGAGTGTGAAGTTGGCTTGGCCAACCTTGAAGCGGAGTTTTGCAAACCCACACTGTTGGAGGAAATAACAACTCCTGTATATATATATGACGCTGTTTATCATGTAAACCATGCCGGGTTATAATAAACACCGTGTTACTCCATAAGAGGATGTTAACAACAAGGATCAAACCAGACAAATAGTCTCCGGATTGACGTGGACTGTGTTCCGTCAATTGATTGGTTTAAAAAACTTTGTCGGTTTAAAAACACAATGAAAAGCAAAAAAAAACTTCAAAGAAAAGTATGATGCAAAAGCAACGACAAAAACGTTTGCCAAAAAAGATTTATTTAAGCTGATCAAATGGTGTTACCATGGCCAAACACGACCAAGCTCCCGTTAGGTGTAACTATGGTTCTAGTCAGCCAGGTCCCCTAGTGATTCTGTGGCATTTATGCCGACCAAATGGCGTGGTCATGGTTCGGGTTCGACCAAGCCCCCAAGTGATTCTATGGCCTTAGGCCGATCAAGAGGCATGACTGGTTCAGACATGACCAAGTCCCCAAGTGATCTGGTGGCTCTCGCCTATCAAGAGGCATGGTATTGGTTCGGACACGACCAATCCTCCAAGTGATATAACACGATGCTTTTAGCAAAGCGAACTCAAGGGGTAAACCGGAGGCCGCTTTAGAGCAACTCCGTGTAACCTCGCATGATGTAAAAGAACAGATACCCCGCTTTAGCTGAGGTTCCGGTTTATTATATTTAATCATGATATATACATTGTCGTAATATGTACATAAGTATAGCCAATGGCTCAGGTATAGTAAGGCCGAAGATGAGCTATATTCCACGTCCTGTTAGTCTCCACTTCTGATGTACGTGAGTCCTTATGCTCTCGAATATCGATCAGATAGTAAGACCCGTTCTGCAGATTCTTGCTGACCACGAAAGGCCCCTCCCAAGGTGGGGATATCTTATGCATATCATTCTAATCTTGGATGAGCCGAAGCACCAAATCTCCTTCCTGAAAGGCTCTGGTTCTGACTCGGCGACTGTGATAACGACGAAGATCCTGCTGGTAAATCACCGATCGGGCGGCTGCGATGTCACGCTCTTCATCCAACAGGTCCAAAGCATCTTGCCGTGCTGTCTCGTTGTCCGCTTCAATATAAGCCATGACACAAGGTGAATCATGACGGATATCACTGGGGAGAACCGCCTCCGCTCCATAAACCATGAAGAACAGTGTGCATCCCGTTGATCTGTTGGGTGTCGTATTGATGCTCCATAACACAGATGGTAATTCTTCTACCCAACAACCCGGCGTTCTCTGCAAAGGAACCATGAGCCGGGGCTTGATGCCTCTCAAGATCTCTTGATTAGCTCTTTTTGCTTGACCATTGGACTGTGGATGTGCCACTGATGAAACGTCGAGCCGGATGTGATCCCGTTCGCAGAATTCCTTCATAGCACCTTTGGACAAATTGGTACCATTATCTGTGATAATACTGTGCGGAAAGCCAAACCGGAAAATCACCTTTTTGATGAACTGAACCGCCATAGACGCATCACACTTGCTAACAGGTTCTGCCTCCACCCACTTTGTAAACTTGTCAACCGCCACCAGGAGGTGGGTCTTCTTATCTTTGAACCTTTTGAAAGGCCCAACCATATCCAGCCCCCAAGTCGCAAACAACCAAGTAATTGGAATCATTCTCAATTCTTGAGCCGGTACATGAGGACGTCTTGAAAACCTTTGGCAACCATCACATCGTCTGACCAGATCCTCCGCATCAGCATGAGCAGTTAACCAATAGAAACCATGGCGAAACGCTTTAGCCACCAGAGACTTTGAACCGGCGTGGTGACCACAATCTCCTTCGTGGATCTCACGCAAAATTTCACGGCCTTCTTCAGGAGACACGCAACGTTGAAAAGCTCCTGATACACTGCAATGATGCAACTCACCGTTGATGACAGCCATGGATTTGGATCACCGGATTATCTGTCGGGCCAGAATCTCATCTTCTGGCAACTCGCCCCGGTTCTTGTACACCAGGTAAGGAAGCGTCCAATCCAGAATAATATGAAGAACTGCCACCAATTGAGCCTCCGGATCAGGAATAGCCAAATCCTCTTCACCAGGGATCTTCACCGACGGGTTGTGCAGCACATCTAGAAAAACATTGGGCGGGACCGGTTTGCGCTGAGAGCCCAGCCGGCTTAAAGCGTCCGCCGCTTCATTTTTCCGCCGGTCCACATGGTCCACCTAATAGCCTCTGAAATGACCTGCAACAATATCCACCTCACAACGATATGCTACCATAAGTGGGTTTGGAGTCCCAAGTGCCAGACATTTGCTGAGCCACAAGGCCCGAGTCACCGAAGCACTTAACTCGACTTAGATTCATCTCCTTAGCCATCCGGAGACCATGGAGCAAGGCTTCATACTCAGCAGCATTGTTAGTACAAGGGAACATTAAACGGAGAACATAACAAAACTTATCACCTCGTGGGGAAGTTAATACGACTCCAGCCCCCGAGCCTTCCAACTGCCTGGATCCGTCAAAATGGATGGTCCAATACATATGATCCGACTTTTCTTCAGGTTCTTGCATTTCCTTCCAATCATTGATGAAATCAACAAGTGGTTGAGACTTAACCGCTGTCCGAAGCACATACTTCAAACCGTACGGCCCCAGCTCTATGGCCCACTTTGCAATCTGGCCAGTTGCTTCCCGGTTCTGGATGATATCTCCCAAAGGAGCAGAACTGACTACCGTAATTGAGTGTCCTTGGAAATATTGTTTAAGCTTCCGGCTTGCCATAAAAACTCCATACATCGGCTTCTGCCAATGCGGATACCTTTGCTTGGACTCAATGAGCACCTCGCTGATATAATAGACCGGATGTTGAACCGGATGCTCTTTACCTGCCTCTTTTTGCTCCACCACAATAGCTACGCTGACCGCCCGAACATTAGCAGCAACATATAGCAGTAACGACTCCTTGTCAATGGGAGCGGCAAGCACAGGCGGATTGGCCAATTGCCGCTTTAAGTCCTCAAATGCTTCATCAGCAGTAGAACTCAAGATAAACTAATCCGTCTTTTTCAACATCTGATACAAAGGGATTGCCTTCTCACCCAGGCGACTGATAAACCGGCTTAGCGCAGCAATCCGGCCTGCCAAGCGTTGAACATCGTTGATACACTTCGGTTTAGCCAGGGAGGTGATAGCCGTGATCTTCTCCGGATTAGCCTCAATTCCCCTGTTGGACACTAGAAAACCCAATAGCTTGCCCGCCGGTACACCAAAGACACATTTGTCCGGATTAAGCATCATCTTGTATGTTCTCAGGTTATCAAAGGTTTCTCTCAAATCATCAAGCAGAGTCTCCTTCTCCCTGGATTTAACCACGATATCATCCACGTAAGCATGTACATTACGGCCAATCTGCTTGTGAAGACAATTTTGTACACACCGTTGGTAAGTTGCCTGGGCACTCTTGAGCCCGAAGGGCATAGACACATAGCAGAAGGCTCCAAAGGGAGTTATAAATGCTGTCTTTTCCTGGTCCTTAACTGCCATTTTGATCTGATGGTAGCCAGAATACGCATCCAAAAAACTTAAACGCTCACAACCCGCCGTGGCATCAATAATTTGATCAATACGGGGGAGGGCAAAAGGATCTGCTGGACAAGCTTTACTGAGATCTGTGTAATCCACACACATGCGCCAGGTGCCGTTTTTCTTGAGGACCAGCACCGGATTGGCTAGCCACTCGGGGTGAAAAACTTCAACAATAAAGCCAGCTGCTAAGAGTCTGGCTACCTCTCTCCTATCGCCTTGCGTCTTTCTTCATTAAACTGGCGGAGGAACTGTTTCACCGGTTTATATTTAGGATCCACATTAAGTGTGTGCTCAGCGAGTTGCCTCGGTACACCTGGCATGTCGGATGGCTTCCATGCAAAAATGTCCCGATTCTCACGGATGAACTCGATGAGCGCGCTTTCCTATTTCGGATCCAAGTTGGCACTGATGCTAAACTGCTTGGACGAATCGCCAGGTACGAAGTCAACAAGCTTAGTTTCTGCTGCCGATTTGAACTTCAGGGCCGGATCATGCTCCGTAGTTGGCTTCTTCAACGGAGTCATGTCCGCCGGATCAACATTGTCTTTATAGTACTTCAACTCCTTGGTGGCACAAACCGACTCTGCATAAGCCGCATCTCCTTCCTCGCATTCCAAAGCGATTTTGCGGCTTCCATGAACCGTTATTGTCCCTTTGTGACCCGGCATCTTGAGCTGCAAATACACATAACAGGGCCGAGCCATAAACTTGGCGTATGCCGGTCGCCCAAACAGGGCATGATATGGACTTTGGATTTTCACCACTTCAAACGTCAATGTCTCCGACCTGGAATCATGATCATCCCCAAAGGCCACTTCGAGAGCTATCTTACCAACGGGATATGCTGATCTGCCAGGCACTACACCATGGAATACTGTATTAGACGGTTTTGAGATTCTTATCTGATAGTCCCATACGACGGAAGGTCTCATAGTACAGGATGTTAATACTGCTCCCTCCATCCATGAGCACCTTGGTGAACTTATAACCTCCCACCTAAGGCGCCACCACCAGAGCCAACTGACCCGGATTATCGACCTGGGGTGGGTGATCCTCTCTGCTCCATATGATTGGCTGTTCAGACCAACGTAGATAACGGGGTATGGCCGGTTCAACAGAGTTGACTGCCCGCCTCTGAACCTTCCGGTCTCGCTTGTCCAATCTAGTGGTGAAGACATGGTACTGCCCACTACTCAACTGCTTTGGGTTGCTTTGGTAACCTGATTGTTGCTGCTGTTGGTTGTAACCACCCTGGTTGTTCTAACTATTTTGACCATTATGTCCGCCCGGATTTACCATTAAATCCTGAACCGGAACTTCCTCCACCGTAACCCGGCCCGGACCCTGAGCCACCGCCAGATCCGTGATCATACCGGAAATTATTAGAATTCTTGAGCTCCTACATAATAAAGCAATCTTTCCAAAGGTGGTTTGCTGGCTCCTCCTTCGTCCCATGTCTTGGACAGGGCTAGCTTAGCAAATAGTTCAGGCGGTTTGGGTGCTCCACTACGATTTTTCGGCCTACCCTTGCGTCGTTGGCCATTGTCCTGTGCGTTAGTATTAGCCACAAAATCCATGTTACCATCCGCTTTACGCTTGCCTCCTCCGCCATTGCCTACCCAGTGATGCTGCTGACCTTTGGAGCTGTTGTTCTTCTTCCCTTTCCCTTTCTTGTCATCATCAGATTCACGATCCTTGGTACTATCAGAATCAACATATTTTACCAAAGTGGCCGTGAGGGTCCCCATGTCGGTGCAATGACGCTTCATCCGCCCCAATTTCAACTTCAGGGGCCCAAACCGGCAGTTGCCTTCTAGGGTTAATACTGCGGTGTCAGCGTTGATGCGGTCTGAGGAGTGCAACACTTGTGAAACCCGGCGCACCCAATGAGTCGTTGATTCTCCTTCCTCCTGGACGCATGCAGCTAAGTCCACTATCGACATAGGCTGTTTACATGTATCCTTGAAATTGTTGATAAACCGGGCTCGTAATTGGGCCCATGAACTGATAGAATTAGCTGGCAAGCTTTTTAACCAAGTACGGGCCGTTCCTTCAAGCATCATGGTGAAGTATTTTGCACACGCCGTGTCATCCACATCCAGCATCTCCATGGCCATCTCATAGCTCTCCACCCATGTCTCTGGAGGTTGATCCGCCGTGTAATTTGGTACCTTGCGCGGGCCTTTGAAATCCTTTGGCAGGCGCACGTTGCGTAAAGTGGGGATAAGGCAAGGCACCCCCAAAGAACTAGAAGTAACACCAGGTTCGATCGAGATGGTTGGACGAACCGGCATGAGCTGTCGAGCCTGATGCTGTGCGGCTAACTCGGCCTCCCTGCGCGCTCGGGCCCGGTTCACCACTTCCTGAGCGTCATCAGCACCACCCGTCGGGTTGTTGCCACGGGGTGCTCCGCGTCGTTCATTACTTGACACTGTTGGCTCATCCATATGTCTGCTATAGCTCCGGCTTGGACGGGGGGTCGAGTGGATCCGGTCGCGGCTGTACGAGTACGCTTCCTGTTGGGCTAAAGCTGTCCTCAGAAGTTCCTTGACCCGTCGCGTCTCTACTGCCTGCGGTGAGTCACCTTCAATTGGAATGGCCTCCAATCGTGTAGCAGCGGCAACAAGATTGTCCATTGGGTTGGAGTAGTGACCCGGAGGTGTTAAAGCATCCTGAGGTATAACGGTGTTTTGACGAGGCGGGTCCATCTGACGGGGCTGAACCGGTGCACCGGTCCCAGGGGCTTCTGCCCGGTTCACCTCCAGCGGATTGCCGGCTCTTGGTCCTGGAGTGTTGAAAAGGTCTCTGGCCTCGAAAACCGGAGGTAAGAGGGATCGGTGCTTCCTCCTCATGACTTCATGCGACGCGCTCTGGTCCAACATAAGCCTGTAGGCATGTGCGTCTAAAGCGGCCCGCTCTGCGGCCATCCTGGTATCCTCAGCTGCTAGATCCGTCTTGGCCTGAGTGATTTGCTCCTTTACCTTTGCAATCTCCGTGTTGTGAACATCTTGATCTGGCGGATTAACTTCCGCCATAAGCACAGCCAACGCATCAAATAGTTCTGATAGAACCTGAGCCGGCGGGCGCACAGGGCCTCCTGCCCCGGCAGCCGTCACCGCTGCTGAACCGGAGATCGTTGCCACGGCTGTCGAAGAATGAAGCGTTGATTGTGTTGCGGTCATGAATATTCCAACCCGGTTAGGCAGATCGGAGGGGTCCGGAATACTGTCACCATCGGAACAGCTCTCAATCCGGCCATCTTGTAGCTGATAAAGAGATTCAGTTTCTCCGGTCGAAGATTCGTCACTGGAACAAACGACAGTCGCCCCGCGAAGCTTCGATCTGTCCTCATAACTTCCTCCATGGATCACTCCCACGAAAGTACGCTTCATGGCCGGTTTAACCCGGGCGGATTGCGCATGCTGAGCCGTCTCGACGAGGTCGGTGCAGATGTCCGGCTCAGGGCCCGGTTCTCCGATCTTGCCAATGAAAACGTGAATGCTACCAAAGGGGACCCGGTACCCGTACTCAATTGAGACGGCCTCGGGGCCCCAGCCTACGTCGTCGATGTAGAGCTTGCCGCGACGACTCTTAGTCATCCGGCCTACAGCGTAGCCCTCGAGTCCTTCAAAGCGGCCCTCCAAGAACCGGAAACCATCATGCGATAGCCCCACGGTGGGCGCCAACTGTCGTGGTTTTGTCATGGCAGATGTCCTAGAGAAAGGACTTAGTCGTGGAGCCATCGCGACGGGTTAGCTTGAAGGGGTTAAAGCGGACACAAGGACACAAGAGAGTTTATACTAGTTTGGCCCCTTCGATGAAGGTAAAAGCCTACGTTTAGTTGTGATGGAATTGATGGGTGTTTCGATGACTAGGGAGCAAACAAGCTTCGCTTATGTCTCGAGTTGTTGTCTGTTGTTTTTTGAACCGCCGCCGGGTCGTCCCCTTATATACATGGGTGACGCCCGTCGGTTTACAGAGTCCCAACACCGGCTCATAGATGTGTCCGGTTTGGTCTCTACTTATTCCTAACTTACAATACAAGTTACATATTGACGCCGGTTTACGGCTATAGGCTCTCAACCGATTACGGGTCTTGAGCCCTCATCTATCTTCATGGGCTTTAACATACTTAACTACTGATGAAATTAACCCGGCCCAGATAGGCCGGTTTACGCCCAGTAGTAATATCCCCAACAGGGGTCCTAATGGAAACTAAGGGATATTAAGGCCTCCTTTTAATAGAGAACTAGAACAAAGCATTAGCACATAGTGAATACATGAACTCCTCAAACTATGGTCATCACCGGTAATTATCCCGGTTATTGTCACTTCGGGGTTAACGGATCATAACACATAATAGGTGACTATAGACTTGCAAGATAGGATCAAGATCTCTCATATATTGATGAAAACATAATAGGTTCAGATCTGAAATCATGGCACTCGGGCCCTAGTGACAAGCATTAAGCATAGCAAAGTCATAGCAACATCAATCTCAGAACATAGTGGATACTAGGGATCAAACCCTAACAAAACTAACTCGATTACATTGTAAATCTCATCCAACCATCACCGTCCACCAAGCCTACGATGGAATTACTCACGCACGGCGGTGAGTATCATGAAATTGGTGATGGAGGATGGTTGATGACGACGACGGCGACAAATCCCCCTCTCCGGAGCCCCAAACGGACTCCAGATCAGCCCTCCCGAGAGGTTTTACGGCTTGGCGGCGGCTCCGTATCGTAAAACGAGATGAAATCTTCTCTTTTATTTTTTTCTCCCCGAAAGCAGATATATAGAGTTCGAGTTGGAGTAGGGAGGTCTCTAGGGGGGCCACAAGGTAGGGGGCGCGCCCTAGGGGGGCGCACCCCCCCACCCTCGTGGACAGGGTGTGGGCCCCCTGGTCTTCATCTTTGGCGAGGATTTTTTATTATTTATTGTAAGATATTCCATGGAGTTTCAGGTCATTCTGAGAACTTTTGTTTTCTGCACACAAAACAACATCATGGCAATTCTGCTGAAAATAGCGTTAGTCCGGGTTAGTTCCATTCAAATCATACAAGTTAGAGTCCAAAACAAGGGCAAACGTGTTTGGAAAAGTAGATACGATGGAGACGTATCAGCCTTTCCGTTTCAACACTATGCCTTTTGGGCTTAAAAACACTGGTGCCACTTACCAACGCATGATTCAAACATGTTTGGAAAAACAAATCGGCAAGACAGTGGAAGCATATGTGGACGACATGGTCATCAAGACTAAACAGTTTGAATCATTGGTGGAAGATCTCCACCTCACACTAGACAACCTCCGAGCATATAACATATCGCTCAATCCGGAAAATGTGTTTTCGGCGTTCCAGCCAGAAAGCTACTAGGGTTCATTGTCTCCAATAGACGAATTGAAGCAAACCCAGCCAAAATCCAAGCCTTTTCGCAACTGGCCATACCAACAAACTTAAAGCATGTCCAAAAACTAGCAGGGTGAGTGGCAGCTTTGAGCCGCTTCATCTCTAGATTAGGAGAAAAATCATTTCCACTTTATAGACTACTTAGATGCACCGACAACTTTGAGTGGACGGATACGGCTACAACCGGATTGGAAGAAAAAAAACCTTATCAGGCAACCCAATCCTAGCAGCCCCAAGTATTGGCGAGCCTATGTTGCTTTATATATCCGCAACTCACCAGGTAGTGAGTGTTGTACTTGTCGTCGAGCGAGGGGAAGAGGGACATAAATTCCCCATCTAGAAACCAGTGTATTATGTATCGGATGTCCTTACCCCATGCATATCTCAATACACGCACTACCAAAATATAGCGTACGCGGTCTTTACGGCATCCCGAAAACTCTGACAATATTTTCAAGAGTATTCGGTCACGGTGGCATCCGAAGTACCACTTAACGACATTATTAATAACAGGGATGCCACTGGTTGCATAGACAAATGGGTGATTGAGCTCTTACCATTTGAAATAACATACAAGCCGCGCCAAGCTATTAAATCTTAGGTGCTGGCCAACTTCGTCATCGACTGGACGGAAGTCAAGCTCCCCAAAGAGTACAATTCATACTCCAACTGGATCATGTACTTCGACGGCTCTAAAATGCTAACCGGACTGGGGGCTGACATCATCTTGACATCCCCTATGGGGGACACAGTCTGCTACATGTTGCAGATCATGTATACGGACTCCAATAACATAGTCGAATACGAGGCACTTCTACATGGCCTCCGCATGGCTGTCTCCATCGGCATACAACGCCTAGAGGTGAGCGGGACTCAAACCTCACAATATCTCAGGTAAATGGAGAATTCTATGCAAAAGATACAAAAATGGCAGCATATCAAAATGTCATATTAAAAATATCGGCTCTGTTCGAGGGGCTTGAATTTCATCACATCGCTCGAGACAGTAATCAGGCAGCAGCATACTCGCTCGAATGGGCACCAAGCGCAACCCCGTCCTGCCTAATACCTTTATGAAAAGGCTCTTCTAGCCATCCGTGGTATGGCAGGACAAGAGCGGAGACGCCAGTGCGGACCTGATCACGCCCCCATCAGCCGAACACAATACAGATATCATCAGGGGTTCGAAAACTGAATTAACACCCTCTGCTCATGAGATCATGGCTGTTATTGCTCCATGGACCGAACCCTTCTTGTCCTACCTTGGAAGGAGCTTCCTGATGATCAAAATGAGGCCCGCTGATAACCCACAACTATAGGGGATAGCAACAGTTTTCGAGGGTAGAGTATTTAACCAAATTTTATTGGTTCGGCACAAGGGGAGCCAAACAATATTCTCAGGTATTAGCAACTGAGTTGTCAATTCAACCACACCTGGAAACTTAATATATGCGGCAAAGTAATATGATAGTAGTGGTAACGGTAGCAAAAGTAATATTTTTGGTTTTATAGTGATTGTAACAATAGCAACGGAAAAGTAAATAAGCGAAGAACAATATATGAAAAGCTCATAGGCAATCGATCAGTGGTGGATAATTATGTCGGATGCGATTCTTTGTGCAATAGTTATAACATAGGGTGACACAGAACTAGCTCCAGTTCTTCTATGTAATGTAGGCATGTATTCCGAATATAGTCATACGTGCTTATGGAAAATAACTTGCATGACATCTTTTGTCCCACCCTCCCGTGGCAGCGGGGTCCTATTGGAAACTAAGGGATATTAAGGCCTCCTTTTAATAGAGTGCCAGACCAAAGCATTAACACATAGTGAATACATGAACTCCTCAAACTACGATCATCACCGGTAAGTATCCCGATTATTGTCACTTCGGGGTTAACGGATCATAACACATAATAGGTGACTATAGACTTGCAAGATAGGATCAAGAACTCACATATATTCATGAAAACATAATAGGTTCAGATCTGAAATCATGCCACTCGGGCCCTAGTGACAAGCATTGAGCATAGTAAAGTCACAGCAACATCAATCTCAGAACATAATGGATACTAGGGATCAAACCCTAACAAAACTAACTCGATTACATGATAAATCTGATCCAATCCATCACCGTTGTAACACCCACAATGCGGCTATATCTCCCACGTGTCGGGGCACGACTTAGAGGCATGGCCGCATGGTAGGCTTGTCGTAAGAGGGGTAATCTTCACACATCCCATGTACTGAATAAGAAAGTGATAAAGAGTTGGCTTACAATCGCCACTTCACACAATACATAAATAATCCATACATCATCCAAGGTACAATCAAAGGTCCAACTACGGAACCAAAACAAAAGAAGACAACCCCAAATGCTAGATCCCTGATCGTCCCAAGTGGGCTCCACTACTGATCATCAGGAAAAGAAACATAGTAACGGCCCGAATCCTTGTCAAACTCCCACTTGAGTTCGGTAGCGTCCCCTGCATTGGCATCATCGGCACCTGCATCTGTTTGGAAGTAACCGTGAGTCACGAGGACTCAGCAATCTCACACCCACGAGATCAAGACTATTTAAGCTTAAGGGTAGGAAAGGGTAGTGAGGTGGAGCGGCAGCAAGCACTAAGCATATATGGTGGCTAACATACGCAAATAAGAGCGAGAAGAGAATCAACGCACGGTCAAGAAGCTATAAGTGATCAAGAAGTGATCCTGAAGCTACTTACATTCAAGCATAACACGAGACCATGTTCTCTTCCCGGACTCCGCCGAAAGAGACCATCACGGCTACACACGCGGTTGATTCATTTTAATTAAGTTAAGTGTCAAGTTCTCTACAACCGGACAATAACAAATTCCCATCTGCCACATAACCGTGGGCACGGCTCTCGAAATTTTATACCCTGTAGGGGTGTCCCAACTTAGCCCATCACAAGCTCTCACGGCCAACGAAGCATATTCCTTCTCCCGAAAAGACCCGATCAGTCTTGGAATCCCGGTTACAAGACATTTCGACAATGGTAAAACAAGACCAACAAATCCGCCCGATGTGCCGACAAATCCAGATAGGAGTCACACATATCTCGTTCTCAGGGCACACCGGATAGGTCATGCTACGAGTAAAACCAACCCTCAAGTTGCCCCGAGGTGGCCCCGCAGGTTGCCCGTTTCAGACCAACACTCAGAGGAGCACTGGCCCGGGGGGGTTTAAAAGAAAGATGACCCTTGGGTCTGCAGAACCCAAGGGAAAGGTATATGGTGGTAGGTAGGGAAATGGTAAAACCAAGGATGTGCCTTGCTGGAGGAGTTTTATTCAAGGCAAACTATCAAGGGGTTCCCATAACACCCAACCACGTAAGGAACGCAAAATCAAGGAACATAACACTGGTATAACGGAAACTAAGGCGGCAAGAGTGGAACAAAACACCAGGCATAAGGCCGAGCCTTCCACCCTTTACCAAGTATATAGATGCATTAAAGTAAATAAGAAATAATAATGATATCCCAACAAATATGCATGTTCCAATAGGGAACAAACTTCATCTTCACCTAAAACTAGCAACGTTATAAGAGGGGCTGAGCGAAAGCGATAACATAGCCAACCAACGGTTTGCTAGGAAAGGTGGGTTAGAGGCTTGACATGGCAATATGGGAGGCATGATAAACAAGTGGTAGGTAGCGCGACATAGCAATAGAGCAAACAACTAGCAAGAAAAGATAGAAGTGATTTAGAGGTATGGTCATCTTGCCCACAAAGTTCTTAGAGTTGTTGAAAGCTTGATCCTCGTAAGCGTACTCAATAGGTTCCTCGTTCACGTACTCGTCTCCCGGCTCTACCCAAAGCAAGAACACAAGCAAAGGACCAACAATCAATCACGGTGCAATGCACAAGCAACATGATGCAATACATGGCATGATATGCGAGATGTGATATACAATGCATATGCGTGCTCCGAAAGGAAAAGAGATATCAAGGCATCAACTTGGCAAACCAATTATTCCACTGGAAAGATGAGATGATTTCGGTTTAAATCGATATAAAGATCATCGGAAACGGATGCACGGTTTGCAAATGGCAAGCAAAACAAGAATGGTACTATTCTGCGATTAACAGCATGATGCTACTTAGAATGCAACAAGAAACTAAGCTACTGCACCCCAACATAACAACAAAGCATATGGCAGTGATGTACACGAAATGCTTGACAAAACATGAACACTGAGCTACGGCCAAATCACAGAAGAACAGGTTCAAAGAAGCATGGCAAAAGTGCAAAAGATATCAGCTTCACAGACTAGTGAAAATACTAACACGTCAAAAACAACATCAGGAAGCAATGTTTAGAGCAAGCAAACATTATGCTACAGGAACATAACATAGAAAACCAAGGCATTGAATGATTATACTAAAATCATAGATCAAAAGTCCCTTACTGGTCATGAGCCAAAAAGGCACAGAAGATATGATGGCACCCATGTAAACATAGCAAGTTTTATTAACAGTTTCAGACTTAGCAGAAAAAACAGAGCATGTCAAAAACAGAATTATGATAGCAACTTTGCGAGCTCAAACCAGTCACCACAAAGCATTTCATGACAAAACAAGCATACCAACAGCAAGATGACAAGTTCATGAAGCTAACCATGGAGAGAGCAAGTTCATGGTATGCACGGATCACTAGCAACAACCATGGCAAAATTGATTAACATGTTAACATTCTGCCAGGAACATTTTGTAGCAAAAGTAGAGAAATAACAAGACATGCTAAAGCACTCCATAATTACAAACAATAGCATAGATGGATAGAGCATAACCGCATGTTCAAAACATCCTTACTGAAGTATCCCAAAATAAGCATGGATATCACTGTAGCATTAAGTTTACATGGCATCAAAATAACATCAGGAAATGGACTTAGCAAAATCCTAAGTACCTGAAAACAGCAATATTGTGGAGGCTACTTTGCATGCTTGTGCTAGTCACCACATAGATCACAAAAATACAAGACAAGCACCCCTGTAAATATGGCATGTTGTAGACCAAAACACATGTAGACCTCATACTCATATGATGCACACATCAAATGCAACAAAATTAACAAAACCTCATGATCCGATAAGTACCAACAGTTAACATTTTATAGCACTCTTGCATCAATGAAAATGGCATCATAAAGGGTAGCAACATGCATGGAAATGCTTCTATCATGGAGAGCTTAACGAGATGAACATTCGACATATCATATGCATTATTCGGAGCTACGGTCACCGAGATATGATGCAATGAACATGGCATAGAAATGTTAGGGATTTTCGGGACTTCGAAGAATTTCATCACCTCCCAGAAAATTGATCTAGGGTTCGGGGCGCGTGGATCGAGGTTCGCCGGAGATGGAGTGGGGAGGCGGCCGGAGGTGAGGAGAGGCTCGCCGGAGCGCGGGGGGTGCCGGCGAGGTCGGGCCGGGCCGGATCCGGCCGGACCTGACGCAGGCGACGGCGGACGCACGGCGAGCGTGGTCGGCGGCGGCAGAACCGAGGCGCGGGCGGCGGGGAGCGGGACGATAGACGGCGGCGAGGCGCGGCCCGATCGGCGCGCGGGAGGGCCGGCCGCGGGCCGGCGCGGTGGGAGGTGGCGGCGGCCATGTGGCAGCACGTCAGTGGCTGCAGGGCGGCGGCGACCTCGTCCGGTGTGGCCGGACGTGTCCAGTGGTGACGAGGAATGTTTCTAGGGTTTCGGGACCCGGGATTTCGGAGGGAGACACACATTTATAGGTGGAGGGAGTTTGGGGTGTCCAAATGAGGTGTAGTTTTCCCCCACACAATCGTGATCCAACAACGGAGGGCATGGAAGTAGTTTAGATGGGTTATTGGGCTGTTTTGGAGGGGTGTTGGGCTGCAACACACAAAGGGCTTTTGCGGTCACCTGGTTAACCGTTTGAGCATCAAACGGACTCCAAATGGAACGAAATTTGACAAACGGTCTACCGGTGGTGTACCAAGGCCACTTGGCAAATGTCGGTCCATTCCAAGAACGTTTAACACCCTCTCACGAAAATAGACAAGAGGGGTGCGCTGGTGCACGTGGGAGTGTGGGATTGCGAAACAGACAACGAGGAAAATGCTCGGATGCATGAGATGAACACGTATGCAAATGCAATGCACAAGATGACATGATATGAAATGCATGACATGAACAAAATGCAAAACGAAGAAAAAAACCAACCACAAAGGGAATCTCATAAATTAAAGCTAAAAATGGCAAGAGTCGGAGTTACAAATATGGCAAGTTACATTTGGGGTGTTACAACACTCCACCACTACGAGAGGATCTCGTCCCGAGATCTAGGACCGAAAGAATTCCAAATATTCGGAACGGAGGTGATCCTCGCGTTCCCAGGTGGCTTCTCGGTCGGAATGGTGTGACCACTTCACTTTCAGGAACTTGATTGATTTGTTGCGAGTCTTGCGCTCGGTTTCTTCAAGAATAGCAATGGGATGCTCACGATAAGACAAATCTTCTTGAAGATCAATCTCTTCGAAGTTGATGGTGCGCTCAGGAGTCTTGAAGCACTTGTGAAGCTGTGACATGTGAAACACATCGTGCACATTTGCGAAGTTGGACGGAAGCTCAAGTTGATAGGCGAGATCGCCTCTTTTGCCAATGATCTTGAAAGGACCCACATATCTAGGGGCAAGCTTCCCTTTGATACCGAAGCGACGAGTGCCTTTCGTTGGAGAGACGCGGAGGTAGACATGGTCTCCTATCTCGAAAGCTAAGTCACGGTGCTTGCTATCATAGTAACTCTTCTGGCATGATTGCGCGGCTTTGAGATTTTCATGGATGACTTTACACATTTATTCAGCTTCTATGATTAAGTCGTTGCCAAGAAGTTGGCGTTCACCAATCTCTAACCAATTGAGAGGAGTACGACACTTTCTGCCATAGAGAATCTCGAATGGGGCCTTGCCCGAACTCGCTTGGAAGTTGTTGTTGTAGGAGAACTCGGCATATGGAAGACAATCTTCCCACTTCGTACCGATGGAATGACACAAGCCCTGAGCATATCTTCAAGGATTTGATTGACTTTATCGACTTGGCCACTAGTTTGAGGATGGAAAGCTGTGCTAAAGCGAATGTTGGTACCCATGGCCTTCTGGTAGGAGTCCCAAAACTTAGAAGTGAAGATGCTTCCACGATCTGAAGATATCAATTGTGGAATGCCATGCAAAGAGATAATCCTGGAGGTTTATAGCTCTGCCAATTGAGCTGCGGTGATAGATTCTTTGATTAGAAGGAAATGAGCCACTTTAGTAAGCTTGCCGATGGCAACAAAGATTGCATCATTTCCACACTTGGACTTGGGGAATCCAGTCATGAAGTCCATTTCAATATGGTCAAACTTCCATTGTGGAATAGCAAGAGGTTGGAGGAGACGAGCTGGCCCTTGGTGTTCTGCTTTCGCCCTTCTGCAGACATCACATTCATTCACGAATTGAGCAATTTCTCGCTTCATTCGAGTCCACCAATACGACTGCTGAGGTCATGGTACATCTTCGTACTTCCAGGATGAATGGATAGAAGGGAATTGTGCGCCTTGTTCATAATGACTTTCCTTAGACCGCCTTTAGTAACCACAATTCGATCCTCGAAGAATAGAGTGCCTTTGTCATCAATGCGATAGCACTTGTATTTGGGTTGGCTCTTAGCAATCCCATGTTTCACCTTCTTCACCATGGAATCCAGAAATTGTGCCTCACGAATTTGATCTTCCAAAGTAGGGGAGACTTGAATATTGGCAAGAAAGCCTTGAGGAACAACTAGGAGATTCAGTTTGTGGAAAGCTTCACAAAGGTCCGATTGGAAGGGCTTGAGAATTAAGCTGTTGCAGTAAGCCTTCCTGCTCAAAGCATCTGCAATGACATTGGCCTTGCCTGGAGTATATTCAATAATCGGATTGTATCCCCGAATCATTTTGACCCATCGAGTCTGCCTGAGGTTGAGGTTGGGTTGAGTGAAGATGTACTTGAGGCTCTTATGATCTGTGAAGATGTCCACTTTCCTTCCCAACAAGAGATGTTTCCATGTTAATAATGCATGGACAACTGCCGCCAACTCAAGATCATCAGTGGGGTAGCTCCTTTCGTTGGGCTTCAACTGACAAGAGGTATAGGCCACAACTTTCTTCTCTTGCATTAACACAGCACCGGGACCTTGCAGGGAGGCATCACAGAAAACTTCAAATGACTTGGATTCATCAAGAGGAGTCAAGACAGGAGCTGTGACTAACTTCTCTTTGAGGGTGTTGAAAGCAAGGTCACATTCAGGCGTCCAGACATACTTGACATGCTTCTGGAGGAGGTTGGAAAGAGGCTTTGCAATCTTAGAGAAATTCTCAATGAATCTTCGACAATAGCTTGCAAGCCCAAGAAAACTGCGGAGCTTCTTGACATTCTGAGGAGGTTCCCAATTCACAATTGCAGACATCTTCTCAGGATTAACAGCGATGCCCTTGGCGGAGATGATATGACCAAGGTAGAGAACCTCATCAAGCCAAAACTCACACTTTGAAAACTTCGCATAGAATTTATGCTCTCTGAGTTTGTCGAGCACCAATCTCAAATGCTTGGCATGCTCCTCCTTATTCTTGGAAAAGACCAAGATATCATTGAGATACACCAGGATGAAATCATTTGTGTAGGGGTTGAAGATGAAGTTCATCATGCGAGAGAACGTTGGAGGAGCATTGACAAGGCCGAAAGACATGACAGTATATTCATAAGAACCATAGCTTGTTCTGAATGTTGTCTTGGGGATATCTTGCTCATGAATGCGAATCTGATGATAACCCATACGGAGGTCAAGCTTGGAGAATACTTTAGCACCTTTAAGTTGCTCGAATAGCTCATTGATGTTGGGAAGTGGATACTTGTTCTTTATTGTCTTCTTGTTCAATGGGCGGTAGTCGACACAAAGTCGGTCCATGCCATCCTTCTTCTGGACAAAAAGAACACCACAACCCCATGGAGATGAACTCGGTCTGATCAGACCCAGACGCTCTTGTTCATCGAGCTGTTTCTTCAATTCCTTCAATTCCTTTGGTCCAAGCTTGTAAGGACGCTTGCAAACGGGTTCCGTGCCAGGCTCAAGATCGATAATGAATTCAACTGGCCGGTGAGGAGGCATTCCTGAAAGCTCTTCTGGAAAGACGTCTTGATATTCACAAACGACTGGAATCTGAGAGATGGAATTCAACTCGCCCTTCTCATTGAGAGAAAACAGCCTGGTTTCGTCACGAGCGGCATAGATGATCACATCCTTAGACGAGTGTGTCAATTGAATCTGCCTGGCAGCATAATCAAGCTGAGCCTTGTGCTTAGAAAGCCAGTCCATCCCGAGAATTAGATCAATATCCGAGTCACCAAGAATAATTGGAGAAGACAGAAATTTATAGTTTCCCATCTCGATTGACACATCAAGAGCTATCAAACTAGAGCTCAAATGTTTACCAGGAGAAATGATAGCCATGGGTTTAACCAAAAGTGAAGTAGTGAAGTCATGCTTGGCAAAAAAAGGTCTTGACATGAAACAATGCGATGCACCAGTGTCAAAAAGAACTTTTGCAGGAATAGAGTTAACTGGAAGGTTACCCATGATCACTTTTGAAGAATCCTCTGCCTGAGCCGCGTTCATCATGTTGACCTTAGCATGCTTGGGATTATGCTTGACCACTTCATTGCTTGAAGATCTCACGGGAGGAGGAGGCGGAAGGCGCCTTTGGTTGAAGCATTTGTTTGCATAGTGCCCTTTATGTTGACACTTGTTGCAAGTAACCTCTGAGAGCGGATGATGATAAGGACCACTTGACCTTGGAGCTTGAGGCTGAGCTTTGTTCTGATAGACTGGGTTGGGTGGGTGGGAAGATCCATTGCCACCTTTGCTCTTCTGCTGGTAAGGCTGATGAAACGGAGGAGGAGGAGGCAACCAGAACTTCTTTTGCTTAGCTACAACTTGTGATGAAGAAGAAGATTGAATTGCATCCCTGACTCTCTTCTTAGATGCCTCACACTTGAGCTGAGTAGCTTCTTGATTTAGTGCCATGTTATAGAATTGATCGAACTTGGTTGGCTCAAGAAGCACGAGAGCCAAATGCAGATCTTCTCTGAGGCCACCTCTGAATTGATAGATCATACTCTTTTCATCAGGAACGTCTTGTTTAGTGAAGCGAGCAAGTTTCTGAAACTGGATATTGTATTGATACACGGACATGCTGCCTTGCTTGAGATTGCGGAACTCCTCACGCTTGCTCTCAGACACACCTGGTGGAATGTGATGAGCTTTGAAGTCTCGATGGAAATCATCATAGGTAATCAAATGACCTCCTCTGGAATCTCTGTATTGTTGATACCACTCGGCAGCTTGATCCTTGAGTTGAAACGAAGCAAACTTGACAAAGTCCTCAGGCCTGACATTGCTACATTCAAAATGTTTGCAAATGTCCATGAGCCAATCGTCGGGGTCTATGGCCTCGGCACACTTGCTGAAGGACTTCGGCTGGTTTGCGAGGAACTGGTTGAGGGTAGCAAACTGAGGCTGGTTGTTGCCTTGGCCTTGATTTCCTTGGTTGCCTTGCCCTTGGTTGAGCTCTTGCAAGAGTTGCAAAAGCATCTGAGTGTTGGCATTGGTGGCTGCCATGACAGCTTGCCATGCCTCAGGAGGTGGAGGTGGTGGCGGAGGGTTCGACTGATCCCCATCATTGTGGTCTGGATTCTGGCGCGTTGGAGTTGCCATCTTGGAGAGGGTGACATCCGTTAGCATCTTGAAAGCCAGATATTCAAGATGAATCAATGGATCGAAATTGCAACATAAAGTCTTAACATTAAACATTCGAACAAGGATGAATGAATGAATTCCAAAGTAAATCATCACACGTCCATTAAGTTGAGAAGCCACTTTGATAAGGTAGATGAATAAAGCAACACGGTATGGATATGAACAAATAAGAGGTAAGGATTACCCAATCACAAACCAAACATCAGCGGGAAGAAATACTAGAGCTACTTGAATTCCCACCTATAAAACTCCCGAAACTTTCTGGTTATGCAATCAGGTGTTGGGGATACAGGGGAAGCATAATATCTCACCCAAACTAGCAAATCCTACATTTAGCTGTATCCATCCTTCAACACATAACCAAGAAACCTTCGGAAATCATGTACCTCGACCTTCGAAAAGCATTCGTTATACGAGTTATGGCAATACTCCCGAACTCCCGCCCCAGTACTGGGTGGCGTCAAGGTTATCTCACCAACAACTGCATAAAAGAGATTTTCGATGTCAGCGAACTCAGGTATTCCAGAACTGCAACGATAAAATTTTGACGACAACACCTCGGAGCTCAACTCCCCGGGACACTACCACAACCCCTAAATGTCAGGAGGCACCAAGAACAATGTTCTCGTCACAAGACTATCGGAACGATTCCAAGATAACCGCGTGATCCTAAAAACAATTCATGAAATTTTAGGAGAGAAGAGTCAAAACTTCTACATCAGGAGGCCTCACCAGAGCGATGAAGGGACAGAGGAGTAAAAAGAATCCAACTCTCTGATATAAATAATCCTAAGACTCAAAACATTTTGTTCTAGACTCAACAACGCCATCGATTCGATCAAGCAAGGGGCTCCTAAGTCGAGGATGGCTCTAATTACCAACTTGTAACACCCACGATGTGGCTATATCTCCCACATGTCGGGGCACGACTTAGAGGCATAGCCGCATGGTAGGCTTGTCGCAAGAGGGGTAATCTTCACACATCCCATGTACTGAATAAGAAAGGGATAAAGAGTTAGCTTACAATCGCCACTTCACACAATACATAAATAATCCATACATCATCCAAGGTACAATCAAAGGTCCGACTAGGGAACCAAAATAAAAGAAGACAACCCCAAATGCTAGATCCCCGATCATCCCAAGTGGGCTCCACTACTGATCATCACAAAAGGAAACATAGTAACGGCCCGAATCCTCGTCGAACTCCCACTTGAGTTCGGTAGCGTCCCCTGCACTGGCATCATGGGCACCTGCATCTGTTTGGAAGTAACCGTGAGTCACGAGGACTCGGCAATATCACACCCGCGAGATCAAGACTATTTAAGCTTAAGGGTAGGAAAGGGTAGTGAGGTGGAGCTGCAGCAAGCACTAAGCATATATGGTGGCTAACATACACAAATAAGAGCGAGAAGAGAAGCAACGCACGGTCGAGAAGCTATAAGTGATCAAGAAGTGATCCTGAAGCTACTTACGTTCAAGCATAACACGAGACCATGTTCTCTTCCTGGACTCCGCTGAAAAGAGACCATCACGACTAGACACGCGGTTGATTCATTTTAATTAAGTTAAGTGTCAAGTTCTCTACAACCGGATATTAACAAATTCCCATCTGCCACATAACTGCGGGCACGGCTCTCGAAAGGTTATACCCTGCAGGGGTGTCCCAACTTAGCCCATCACAAGCTCTCACGACCATCGAAGGATATTCCTTCTCCCGGAAAGACCCGATCAGTCTCGGAATCCCGGTTACAAGACATTTCGACAATGGTAAAACAAGACCAACAAATCCGCCCGATGTGCCGACAAATCCCATAGGAGTCGCACATATCTCATTCTCAGGGCACACCGGATAGGTCAAGCTACAAGTAAAACCAACCCTCAAGTTGCCCCGAGGTGGCCCAGTAGGTTGCCCGTTTCGGACCAATACTCAGAGGAGCACTGGCCCGGGGGGGTTTAAAAGAAAGATGACCCTTGGGTCTGCAGAACCCAAGGGAAAGGTATATGGTGGTAGGTAGGCAAATGGTGAAACCAAGGTTGGGCCTTGCTGGAGGAGTTTTATTCAAGGCAAACTATCAAGGGATTCCCATAACACCCAACCGCGTAAGGAACGGAAAATCAAGGAACATAACACTGGTATGACGGAAACTAAGGCGACAAGAGTGGAACAAAACACCAGGCATAAGGCCGAGCTTCCACCCTTTACCAAGTATATAGATGCATTAAAGTAAATAAGATATAATAATGATATCCCAACAAATATGCTTGTTCCAACAGGGAACAAACTTCATCTTCACCTGCAACTAGCAACACTATAAGAGGGGCTGAGCAAAAGCGATAACATAGCCAAACAACGGTTTGCTAGGAAAGGTGGGTTAGAGGCTTGACATGGCAATATGGGAGGCATGATAAGCAAGTGGTAGGTAGCACGACATAACAATAGAGCGAACAACTAGCAAGCAAAGATAGAAGTGATTTCGAGGGTATGGTCATCTTGCCTGCAAATTTCTCAGAGTTGTCGAAATCTTGATCCTCGTAAGCGTACTCAACAGGTTCCTTGTTCACGTACTTGTCTCCCGGCTCTACCCAAAGCAAGAACACAAGCAAAGGACCAACAATCAATCACAGTGCAATGCACAAGCAACATGATGCAATACATGGCATGATATGCGAGATGTGATATACAATGCATATGTGTGCTCCAAAAGGAAAAGAAATATCAAGGTATCAACTTGGCAAACCAAGTATACCGCTGGAAAGAGGAGATGATTTCGGTCAAAATTGATATAAAGATCACCGGAAATGGATGCACGGTTTGCAAATGGCAAGCAAAATAAGAATGGTGATATTCTGCGATTAACAACATGATGCTACTTAGAATGCAACAACAAACTAAGCTACTGCACACCAACATAACGACAAAGCATATGGCAGTGATGTAGACGAGATGCTTGACAAAACATGAACACTGAGCTACGGCCAAATCACACTAGAACAGGTTCAAACAAGCATGGCAAAAGTGCAAAAGATATCAGCTTCACAGACTTAGTGAAAATACTAACATGTCAAAAACAACATCAGGAAGCAATGTTTAGAGAAAGCAAACATCATGCTACAGGAACATAACATAGCAAACCAAGGCATTGAATGATTCTACTAAAATCATATATCAAAAGTCCCTTACTGATCATGAGCCAAAAAGGCACGGAAGAAATGATGTCACCCATGTAAACATAGCAAGTTTTATTAACAGTTTCAGACTTAGCAGAAAAAACAGAGCATGTCAAAAACAGAATTATGATAGCAACTTTGCGAGCTCAAACCACTCACCACAAAGCATTGCATGACAAAACAATCATACCAACAGTAAGATGACAAGTTCATGAAGCTAACCATGGCAAGAGCAAGTTCATGGGATGCACGGATCACTAGCAACAACCATGGCAAAATTGATTAACATGTTAACATTCTGCCAAGAGCATTTTATAGCAAAAGTATAGCAATAACAAGACATGCTAGAGCACTCCATAATTGCAAACAGGGGCATGGATGGATAGAGCATAACCGCATGTTCCAAACATCCTAAAGTATCCCAAAATAAGCATGGATATCATTGTAGCATCAAGTTTACATGGCATCAAAATAACATCAGGAAAAGGACCTAGCAAAATCCTAAGTACCAGAAAACAGCAATATTGCGGAGGCTACTTTGCATGCTTGTGCTAGTCACCACATAGATCACAAAATACAAGACAAGCACCCCTGTAAATATGGCATGTTGTAGACCAAAACACATGTAGACCTCATACTCATATGATGCACACATCAAATACAACAAAAATGACAAAACCTCATGATTTGATAAGTACCAACAGTTAACATTTTATAGCACTCTTGCATCAATGGAAATGGCATCATAAAGGGCAGCAACACGCATGGAAATGCTTCTATCATGAAGAGCTCAACGAGACGAACAATTCGACATATCATATGCATGATTCGGAGCTACGGTCACCGAGATATGATGCAATGAACATGGCATAGAAATGTTAGGGATTTTTGTGACTTAGAAGAATTTCATCACCTCCCAGAAAATAGATCTAGGCTTCGGGGCACATGGATCGAGGTTCGCTGGGGAGCTCGCTGGATCTTCGCCAGAGATGGAGCGGGGAGGCGGCCGGAGGTGAGGAGAGGCTCGCCGGAGCGCTGTGGGGCGCCGGCGAGGTCGGGCCGGGCTGGATCCGGCCGGACCTGGCACATGCAACGGCGGACGCGCGGCGGGCGCGGTCGGCGGCAGCGGAACCGAGGCGCGGGCGGTGGGGCGCGGGAGGAGAGGCAGCGGCGAGGCGCGGCCCGGTCGGCACGCGGGAGGGCTGGCCGCGGGCCAGGCGGGCCGGTGTGGTGGGAGGTAGCGGCGGCCACATGGCAGCACGCCAGTGGCTGTCCAGTGTGGCCGGACGTGTTCGGTGGCGACAGGGGATGTTTCTAGGGTTTCGGGACCCGGGATTTCGGAGGGAGACACACATTTATAGGTGGAGGGAGTTTGGAATGTCCAAATGAGGTGTAGTTTTCGCCCACACGATCGTGATCCGACGAGGAAGGACATGGAAGTGGTTTAGATGGGTTATTGGGCTGTTTTGGAGGGGTGTTGGGCTGCAACAGACAAGGGGCTTTTGCGGTCACCCGGTTAACCGTTGCAGCATCAAACGGACTCCAAATGGAACGAAATTTGACAGACGGTCTACCAGTGGTGTACCAAGGCCACTTGGCAAATCTCGGTCCATTCCGAGAACATTTAACACCCGCTCACGAAAAGAGACAAGAGGGGTGCGCCGGTGCACGTGGGAGTGTCAGATTGCGAAACAGACAATGGGGAAAATGCTCGGATGCTTGAGACGAACACGTATGCAAATGCGATGCACAAGATGACATGATATGAAATGCATGACATGAACAAAATACAAAACGAAGACAAAAACCCAACCACGAAGGGAATCTCATAACTTAAGGCCGAAAATGGCAAGAGTTGGAGTTACAAATATGGCAAGTTACATCCGGGGTGTTACAACCGTCCAGCAAGCATACGATGGAATTACTCACACACGGAGGTGAGCATCATGAAATTGGTGATGGAGGAAGGTTGATGATGGCGATGGAGATAGATTCCCCTCTCCGGAGCCCCGAACAGACTCCAGATCAGCCCTCCCGAGAGAGATTAGGGCTTGGCGGCGGCTCTGTATCGTAAAACATGATGAATCCTTCTCTCTGGTTTTTTCTCCCCGAACGTGAATATATGGAGTTGGAGTTGAGGTCGGTGGAGCATCAGGGGGCCCACGAGGCAGGGGGGCGCGCCCAAGGGGGTAGGCGCGCCCCCACCCTCATGGATAGGGTGTGGGCCCCTGATGTAGATTCTTTCGTCAGTATTTTTTATATATTCCAAAAACATTCTCCGTTGATTTTCAGGTCATTCCGAGAACTTTTATTTCTGCACAAAAATAATACCATGGCAATTCTGCTGAAAACAACGTCAATCCGGACTAGTTCCATTCAAATCATGCAAGTTAGAGTCCAAAACAAGGGCAAAAGTGTTTGGAAAAGTAGATACGTTAGAGACGTATCAACTCTCCCAAGCTTAAACCTTTGCTTCTCCTCAAGCAATTCAGTTGATAAACTGAAAGTGATAAAGAAAAACTTTTACAAACTCTGTTTGCTCTTGTTGTTGTAAATATGTAAAGCCAGCATTCAAGTTTTCAGCCAAGATTATGAACTAACCATATTCACAATAACATTTAGGTCTCATGTTTACTCATATCAATGGCATAATCAACTAGCGAGTAATAATAATAAATCTCGGATGACAACACTTTCTCAAAACAATCATAATATGATATAACAAGATGGTATCTCACTAGCCCTTTCTGAGACCGCAAAATATAAATGCAGAGCACCCCTGAAGATCAAGGGCTGACTGGAAATTGTAATTCATGATAAAAGAGATCCAGTCAAGTCATACTCAATGTAAACTAATAATAATACATGCAAATGACAGCGGTGCTCTCCAACTGGTGCTTTTTAACAAGAGGATGATGACTCAGCATATAAGTAAATAGATAGGCCCTTCGTAGAGGGAAGCAGGGATTTGTAGAGGTGCCAGAGCTCGATTTTATAATAGAGAACAATAATATTTTGAGTGGTATACTTTCATTGTAAACATAACAACCGAGAGATCTCGATATCTTCCATGCTACACACATTATAGGCAGTTCCCAAGCAGAATGGTAAAGTTTATACTCCCCCACCACCAACAAGCATCAATCCATGGCTTGCCCGAAACAACGGGTGCCTCCAACTAACAACAATCCTGGGGGAGTTTTGTTTGCAATTATTTGATTTGATTTGAGCATGGGACTGGGCATCCCGGTGATCAGCCATTTTCTCGTGAGTGAGGAGCGGAGTCCACTCCTCTTGAGAATAACCTGCCTAGCATGGAAGATACAAACAGCCCTAGTTGATACATGAGCTATTCGAGCATACAAAATAGAATTTTTATTTGAAGGTTTAGAGTTTGGCACATACAAATTTACTTGGAATGGCAGGTAGATACCGTATATAGGAAGGTATGGTGGACTCATATGAAATAACTTTGGGGTTTATGGAGTTGGATGCACAAGCAGTATTCTCGCTTAGTACAAGTGAAGGCTAGAAAGATACTGGGAAGCGGCCAGCTAGAGAGCGACAACAGTCATGAACATGCATTAAAATTAATCAACACTGAATGCAAGCATGAGTACGATATAATTCACCATGAACATAAATATCATGGAGGCTATGTTGATTTTATTTCAACTACATGCGTGAACATGTGCCAAGTCAAGCCACTCGAATCGTTCAAAGGAGGATACCACCCTATCATATCACATCACAACCATTTTAATAGCATGTTGGCACGCAAGGTAAACCATTATAAACTCCTAGCAAATTAAGCATGGCATGAGTGATGTCTACTACACAACCTTCTTCTTGTAGATGTTGTTGGGCCTCCAAGTGCAGAGTTTTGTAGGACAGTAGCAAATTTCCCTCAAGTGGATGACCTAAGATTTATCAATCCGTGGGAGGTGTAGGATGAAGATGGTCTCTCTCAAACAACCCTGCAACCAAATACCAAAGAGTCTCTTGTGTCCCCAACACACCCAATACAATGGTAAATTGTATAGGTGCACTAGTTCGGCTAAGAGATGGTGATACAAGTGCAATACGGATAGTAGATAATGGTTTTTGTAATCTGAAAATATAAAAACAGCAAGGTAACTAATGATAAAAGTGAGCACAAACGGTATTGCAATGTGTTGAAACAAGGCCTAGGGTTCATACTTTCACTAGTGCAAGTTCTCTCAACAATAATAACATAGTTGGATCATATAACTATCCCTCAACATGCAACAAAGAGTCACTCCAAAGTCACTAATAGCGGAGAACAAACGAAGAGATTATGGTAGGGTATGAAACCACCTCAAAGTTATCATTTCTGGTCGATCTATCATAGAGTTCGTACTAGAATAACACCTTAAGACACAAATCAACCAAAACCCTAATGTCACCTAGATACTTCAATGTCACCTCAAGTATCCGTGGGTATGATTATAAGATATGCATCACACAATCTCAGATTCATCTATTCAACCAACACAAAGACCTTCAAAGAGTGCCCCAAAGATTCTACCGGAGAGTCAAGACGAAAACGTGAGCCAACCCCTATGCATAAGTTCACGAGCTCACAGAACTCGCAACTTGATCACCAAAACATACATCAAGTGGATCACGTGATATCCCATTCTCACCACAGGTAAGCACATGCAAGACATACATCAAGTGTTCTCAAATCCTTAAAGACTCAATCCGATAAGATAACTTCAAAGGGAAAACTCAGTTCATCACAAGAGACTAGAGGGGTAGAAACATCATAAGATCCAAATATAATAGCAAAGCTCACGATACATCAAGACCATTCCGAATCAAGAACACGAGAGAGAAAGAGATCAAACACATAGCTACTGGTACATACCCTCAGCCCCGAGGGTGAACTACTCCCTCCTAGTCATGGGGAGTGCCGGGATGATGAAGATGGCCACCAGAGAGGGATTCCCCCCCTTCGGCGGGGTGCCGGAACGGGTCTAGATTGGTTTTCGGTGGCTACGGAGGCTTCTGGCGGAACTCCCGATCTAGGTTATTTTCTGGAAGTTTTGGGTTATATAAGAGGTGTTGGAGTCGGGAACAAGTCAGGGGGTCTCCGGGCTGTCCACAAGGCAGGGAGGTGCACCTAGGGGAGCTGGGCACGCCCCCCACCCTCGTGGGCAGCCTGAGACTCTTCTGGCCCAATTCTTTTACTTCCTGGCCTTCTTCTGGTCCAAAAATAAGTTCTGTGAAGTTTCAGGTCAATTGGACTCCATTTGGTTTTCCTTTTCTGTGATACTCAAAAACAACGAAAAAACAGAAACTCACACTGGGCTCTAGGTTAATAGGTTAATCCCAAAAATCATATAAAATAGCATATAAATGCATATAAAACATCCAAGGTTGATAATATAATAGCATGGAACAATCAAAAATTATAGATATGTTGGAAGCGTATCAATGAGCAACTATAATCTATAATTTTCATTGCAAACATGTTTCATTCATAATAGGCTGAATTGGGAACGATGAACTAATCATATTTACAAAAAAAGAGGTCGAGTTCATACCAGCTTTTTTCATCTCAATCAGTTCATCATATATCGTCATTATTGCCTTTCACTTGCACGACTGAATGGTGTGGATAATAATAATAGTGTGTGTGCATTGGACTAAGCTGGAATCTGCAAGCATTCAATTAAAGGGAGAAGACAAGTAATATGGGCTCTTGGTTAGATCAACAATAATGCGTAAGAGAGCCACTCAACATTTTCATCATGGTCTTCTCCTCTCGACCCCAAAGAAAAAGAAAAGAAACAAAACTATTTACACGGGAAAGCTCCCAACAAGCAAAAGGAGAACGAGAAATCTTTTTGGGTTTTCTTTGTATTACTACTACTAAGCATGGAAAGTAAACTAGCTAAAAGCTACAACAATTTTTTTTTGGTTTTTCTTAAGTTTTTTCAAACACACAAAAAGAAAGCTTAAAAATAAAATAAACTAGCATGGATGATACAATGAAAAAGTATGAGCACCGACAACTGGCATGAGTGTGTGAACATGAATGTAATGTCGGTGGGAAATACGTACTCCCACAAGCTTAGGCTTTTGGCCTAAGTTGGTCTATGACCATGGATCAAAGTTGTAGCTTGGGTCGTACTGAGAAGGGTCTTCGGGGTGCCACTGGTTGGCAATCTCCTCCGAATCCCACTGATAAACAAACTAAGAGTGAGGATCAGATAGTGGCTCCGGCTCTGGAGCTGATGTCAGGCTCTGGTATGCTTGAACGGCCTCCGGCAAAACAAGGTATGTGCCTCGTTTCCCCTATAGCAATCGTATCAATAAATCCCTCCACATCATTACGATGTGGTTCCTCTATGCTGCCCTCAAAGGGTATCCTACGAACCCGACAAAAATCATAAAGTGACATCTCCTTATGCTCATCATATAAATAAAATTCCACTGAAGGTGGTGATCCCCTAGCATGGAAATGAAAATTTTGCACAAAAATATTGGTGAGTAAGAGATACTGTTCGCACTGGTCATGGAGGAAGTCGGTGAGGCTTGTATTCTCAGAAAAATAATAAAAATCTTCATAAATCTCGGCTTCTCTCAAGAACTCATCACAAGTCTCTCTTACCATAACGTTGATTCTTTGATTGTGGGTCATCAAGATCAATAGCAGGTTCAATCTCTACATCATTATCATTGCTAGGTTGAACATCAACATGAACATCATCATTGACATTACCACTAGGTTCATGTTCATTACCAGATTGTGTTTCAGCATCAGAAATAGAAATATATTGGGATTAACAGGTGTGTCAACAACAGGTTCACTAGAAGCATGCAAAGTCCTATCATTTTTCTTTTTCTTCTTCTTAGAAGAACTAGGTGCATCAACATTAATTCTCTGAGAATCTTGCTCAATTCTCTTAGGGTGGCATTCAGGATACAAAGGTTCCTGAGTCATTTTACCCCCTCTAGTCATGACTCTAACAGCATTATCATTCTTCTTATTATTAAATTCATTGAGCAAATCATTCTGGGCCTTAAGTACTTGTTCTACTTGAGTGGTCACCATAGAAGCATGTTTACTAATAAGTTTAAGTTCACCTTTAACTCTAGACATATAATCGCTCAAGTGTTCAAGCATATCAGCATTGCATTTCAATTGTCTACCAACATAAGCATTGAAGTTTTCTTGTTTAACAATAAAATTAGCAAACTCATCTAAGCATTGGCTAGCAGACTTATTACGAGGAATATCACCTTCATCAAATCTATAGAGAGAATTTACCTTTACTACATGTGTTGGGTTATCAAGACCATGTATTTCTTCAATAGGTGGTAAATTCTTAACATCTACAGCTTTAATACCTTTTTCTTTCATAGATTTCTTTGCCTCTTGCATATCTTCAGGACTGAGAAATAGAATACCCCTTTTCTTCGGAGTTGGATTAGGAGTTGGTTCAGGAAGTTTCCAATCATTTTCATTACTCAACATATTATTCAATACCAATTCAGCTTGATCAACAGTTCTTTCCTGAAAACACAACCAGCACAACTATCCAGGTAGTCTCTGGAAGCATCGGTTAGTCCATTATAAAAGATATCAAATATTTCATTTTTCTTGAGAGGATGATCATGCAAAGCATTAAGTAATTGGAGAAGCCTCCCCCAAGCTTGTGGGAGACTCTCTTCTTCAATTTGCACAAAATTATATATTTCCCTTAAGGCAGCTTGTTTCTTATGAGTGGGCAAATATTTAGCAGAGAAGTAATAAATCATATCCTGGGGACTACGCACACACCCATGATCAAGAGAATTAAACCATGTTTTAGCATCACCCTTTAATGAGAACGGAAACAACTTAAGCATAAAGTAATAGCGAGTTTTCTCATCATGAGTAAACAGGGTGGCTACATCATTTAATTTAGTAAGATGTGCCACAACAGTTTCAGATTCATAGCCATAGAAAGCATCAGATTCAACCAAAGTAATTAACTCAGGATCGACAGAGAAATCATAATCCTTATCAGTAATAAAGATAGGTGAAGTAGCAAAAGTGGGGTCATATTTCATTCTAGCATTCAAAGACTTTTCTTTAAGCTTAGCTAATAATTTCTTAAGATTAGATCTATCATTGCAAGCTAAGAAGTCTCTAGCAGTTTCTTCATCCATAACATAACCCTCAGGCACAATAGGCAATTCATATCTAGGGGGAGAATCTTCATCATCACTTTCATCAATATTATCAGTTTCAATAATTTCATTCTCTCTAACCCTAGCAAGTTGTTCATGAAGAAATTCACCTAATGGCACAGTATTATCAAGCACAGAGTTTCATCATAAGTATCATGCAAAGCAGAAGTGGCATCATCAATAACATGCGACATATTAGAATGAATAGCAGGAGTAGGTGTCGCAAGTTTACTCAAAACAGAAATTGAATCGAGTGCAGAGCTACATGGCAGTTCCTTACCTCCCCTCGTAGTTGAGGGAAAATTCTTGGTTCTTTGATCTTTCAAATTCTTCATAGTGATCAACAGATATAAATCCCAAGTGACTCAAAGATAGAGCTATGCTCCCCGGCAATGGCTCCAGAAATAAGTCTTGATAACCCACAAGTATAGGGGATTGCAACAGTTTTCGAGGGTAGAGTATTCAACCCAAATTTATTGATTCGACACCAGGGGAGCCAAAGAATGTCTCGAGTATTAGCAGCTGAGTTGTCAATTCAACCACACCTAGAAACTTAATATCTGCAGTAAAGTATTTAGTAGCAAAGTAATATGATAGTAGTGGTAACAGTAGCAAAAGTAATATTTTTGGTTTTATAGTGATTGTTACAGTAGCAACGGAAAAGTAAATAAGTGAAGAACAATATATGAAAAGCTCGTAGGCAATGGATCAGTGATGGATAATTATGTCGGATGCAATACCTCATGCAATATTATAACATACAGTGACACAAAACTAGCTCCAGTTCATCTATGTAATGTAGGCATGTATTTCGAATATAGTCATATGTGCTTATGGAAAAGAACTTGCATGACATCTTTTGTCCTACCCTCCCGTGGCAGCGAGGTCCTATTGGAAACTAAGGGATATTAAGGCCTCCTTTTAATAGAGTACCGGACCAAAGCATTAACACATACTGAATACATGAACTCCTCAAACTACGGTCATCACCGGTAAGTATCCCGATTATTGTCACTTCGGGGTTAACGGATCATAACACATAATAGGTGACTATAGACTTGCAAGATAGGATCAATAACTCACATATATTCATGAAAACATAATAGGTTCAGATCTGTAATCATGCCACTCGGGCCCTAGTGACAAGCATTAAGCATAGAAAAGTCATAGTAACATCAATCTCAGAACATAATGGATACTAGGGATCAAACCCTAACAAAACTAACTCGATTACATGATAAATCTCATCCAACCCATCACCATCCAGTAAGCCTATGATGGAATTACTCACGCACGGCGGTGAGCATCATGAAATTGGTGATGGAGGAAGTTTGATGATGACGATGGCGGCAGATTCCCCTCTCCGGGGCCCCGAACGGACTCCAGGTCAGCCCTCCCGAGAGAGATTAGGGCTTGGCGGCGGCTCCGTATCGTAAAACACGATGAATCCTTCTCTCTGGTATTTTCTCCCCGAATGTGAATATATGGAGTTGGAGTTGAGGTCGGTGGAGCGTCAGGGGGCCCACGAGGCAGGGGGCGCGCCCCACCGTCGTGGACAGGGTGTGGGCCCTTGACGTGGATTCTTTCGCCAATATTTTTATATATTCCAAAAATATTCTCCGTTGATTTTCAGGTCATTCCGAGAACTTTTATTTCTGCACAAAAATTATACCATGGCAATTCTGCTGAAAACAGCGTCAGTCCGGGTTTGTTCCATTTAAATCATGCAAGTTAGAGTCCAAAACAAGGGCAAAAGTGTTTGGAAAAGTAGATACATTGGAGACGTATCACACGCCGCATTGTTCAGCGCTCTAAAGCCTACAAAGTTCACGAGGGTGAAATATACAAGAAAAGCACTACAGGAGTCTGATGTCTACCATGCAACTTTATCCTTGTAGACGTTGTTGGGCCACCAAGAGCAGAGTTTTGTAGGATAGTAGCAAATTTCCCTCAAATGGATGACCTAAGATTTATCAATCTGTGGGAGGCGTAGGATGAAGATGGTCTCTATCAAACAACCCTGCAACCAAATAACAAAGAGTCTCTTGTGTCCCCAACACACCCAATACAAAGGTAAATTGTACAGGTGCACTAGTTCGGCGAAGAGATGGTGATACAAGCGTAATATGGATGGTAGATATAGGTTTTTGTAATCTGAAAATATTAAAACAGCAAGGTAACAAGTGGTAAAAGTGAGCAAAAACGGTATTGCAATGCTTCGAAACAAGGCCTAGGGTTCATACTTTCACTAGTGCAAGTTCTCTCAACAATGATAACATAATTAGGTCATATAACAATCCCTCAACATGCAACAAAGAGTCACTCCAAAGTTACTAATAGCGGAGAACAAACGAAGAGATTATTGTAGGGTACGAAACCACCTCAAAGTTATTCTTTCTGATCGATCTATTGGGCTATTCCTATAAGTGTCACAAACAGCCCTAGAGTTCGTACTAAAATAACACCTTAAGACACACATCAATCAAAACCCTAATGTCACCTAGATACTGCAATGTCACCACAAGAATCTGTGGGTTTGATTATACGATATGAATCACACAATCTCAGATTCATCTATTCAAACGAACACAAAGAACTTCAAAGAGTGCCCCAAAGTTTCTACCGAAGAATCAAGACGAAAACATGTGCCAACCCCCATGCATAAGTTCACAAGGTCACAGAACCCGCAAGTTGATCACCAAAACATACATCAAGTAGATCATTTGAATATCCCATTGTCACCACAGATAAGCACATGCAAGACATACATCAAATGTTCTCAAATTCTTAAAGACTCAATCCGATAAGATGACTTCAAAGGGAAAACCCAATCCATTACAACAAGGTAGTGGGGGAGAAACATCATAAGATCTAACTGTAATAGCAAAGCTCGCGGTACATCAAGATCGTGCCATATCTAGAACACAAAAGAGAGAGAGAGAGAGAGAGAGAGAGAGAGATCAAACACATAGCTACTGGTACATACCCTCAGCCCCGAGGGTGAACTACTCCCTCCTCGTCATGGAGAGCGACGGGATGAGGAAGATGGCCACCAGTGATGATTTCCCCCCTCCAGCAGGGTGCTGGAACAGGGTCCCGATTGGTTTTTGGTGGCTACAGAGGCTTGCGATGGCGGGATTTCTGGGGTTTCTGGGATTTATAAGAGGCATTGGCGTCGGGAACAAGACAAGGGGGCCCACGAGGAGCCCACAAGGACGGAGGGCACGCCCTAGGGGGGTCGCGCCCTCCACCCTTATGGACGCCTCGTGGCTCTTCTCCGATATCTTTTTGTTCCAGTATTTTTTATATTTTCCAAAAATAATCTCCGTAAATTTTCAGGTCAATTGGACTCCGTTTGATATTCCTTTTCTGTGAAACTCAAAAACAAGGAAAAACAGAAACTGGCACTGGGCTCTAGGGTAATAGGTTAGTCCCAAAAATCATATAAAATAGCATATAAAACATCCAAGATGGATAGTACAATAGAATGGAATAATAAAAAACAATAGATATGTTGGAGATGTATCAAGCATCCCCAAGCTTAATTCCTGCTCGTCCTCGAGTAGGTAAATGATAAAAACTGAATTTTTGATGTGGAATGCTACCTAACATATTTATCAATGTAATCTTCTTTATTGTGGCAAGAATATTCAGATCCATAAGATTTGAAACAAAATTTAATATTTACATAAAAACAATAATACTTCAAGCATAGTAACAAGGCAATTATGTCTTCTCAAAATAACATGGCCAAAGAAAGCTTATCCCTACAAAATCATATAGTCTGACTATGCTCCATCTTCATCACACAAAATATTCAAATCATGCACAACCCCGATGACAAGCCAAGCAATTATTTCATACTTTTGATGTTCTCAAACCTTTTCAACTTTCACACAATACATGAGCGTGAGCCATGGACATGGCACAATAGATGGAATAGAATATGGTGGTTGTAGAGAAGACAAAAAGAGGGAGATAGTCTCGCATCAACTAGACGTATTAACGGTCTATGGAGATGCCCATCAATAGATATCAATGTGAATGAGTAGGTATTTCCATGCAATGGATGCACTAGAGCTATAAGTGTATGAAAGATCAAAAAGAAACTAAGTGGGTGTGCATCCAACTCGCTTGCTCATGAAGACCTAGGGAAATTTGAGGAAGCCCATCACTGGAATATACAAGCCAAGTTCTATAATGAAATATTCCCACTAGTATAAGAAAGTGACAACATAGGAGACTCTCTATCATGAAGATCATGGTGCTACTTTGAATCACAAGTGTGGTAAAAGGATAGTAGCATTGCCCTTCTCTCTTTTTATCTCATTTTTTGTTTTTTGTTTTTTGGGCCTTCTCTTTTTTTGGCCTCCTTTTTATTTTTATTTTTTGTCTAGAGTATCATCCCGACTTGCAGGGGAATCATAGTCTCCATCATCCTTTCCTCATTGGGACAATGCTCTAATAATGATGATCATCACACTTTTATTTACTTACAACTCAAGGATTACAACTCGATACTAGAACAAAATATGAGTCTATATGAATGCCTCCGGCGGTGTACCCAGATGTGCAATGAATCAAGAGTGACATGTATGAAAGAATTATGAACGGTGGCTTTGACACAAATACAATGTCAACTACATGATCATGCAAAGCAATATGACAATGATGGAACATGTCATAATAAACGGAACGGTGGAAAGTTGCATGGCAATATATCTCAGAATGGCTATGGAAATGCCATAGTAGGTACATATGGTGGCTGTTTTGAGGAAGGTATATGGTGGGTTTATGGTACTGGCGAAAGTTGCGCGGTACTAGAGAGGCTAGCAATGGTGGAAGGGTGAAAGTGCGTATAATCCATGGACTCAACATTTGTCGTGGTTTTGTCATGGCAGATGTCCTAGAGAAAGGACTTAGTCATGGAGCCATCGCGACGGGTTAGCTTGAAGGGGTTAAAGCGGACACAAGGACGCAAGAGAGTTTATACTAGTTCGGCCCCTTCAATGAAGGTAAAATCCTACGTCTAGTTGTGATGGAATTCATGGGGTTTCGATGACTAGGGAGCAAACAAGCTTCGCCTATGTCTCGAGTTGTTGTCTGTTGTCCTTGAACCGCCGCCGGGTCGTCCCCTTATATACACGGATGACTCCCGTCGGCTTACGGAGTCCCAATACCGGCTCATAGATGTGTCCGGTTTGGTCCCTACTTATTCCTAACTTACAATACAAGTTAATTACTAACGCCGGTTTACGGCTACAGGCCTTGAACCGACCATGGGCCTTGAGCCCTCCTCTGTCTTCTTGGGCTTTAACATACTTAACTACTGACGAAGTTAACCCGGCCTAGATAGGCCGGTTTACGCCCAGTAGTAATATCCCCAACATTAGGCCCCAGATTGATTTGAACGGGTTCATGTTAATCCTTTAACAAAAGCTTCATCTTCAACATCTTCTCGTAAATTGGTAAACCGCCATGATGTCATTTTCTCTGATTGCTGTAAACCGGAGTCACGTCACCTGTCATAACGAAGCTATCCATTATGCTTCTTTGTTTAATAGATCGGCGGAAATCGAGGCGACAGCTCCGTTTCGTGGCCCCTTGATTGTCGCGCCTGACACATGTTCTTTCGCCTTATAAATAGGACCGAAGGGTCATTTCTTTTCTCCTTCCGTGCCTTCTTCGTCTTCCTCACGTCGCCAGCCTCGGAGCTCCACCGCCGCCATCGACCTCTGCCTCAACCTTGGTTGCTGCATCAACCTGAGCGCACCAGAGCATCGTGGCAACCTTCCGCATCTTCCTCAGCTCCGGTAAATCTTCCATCCTATCCCCTGCAGATCTGACCTAAGGTTTCGCAGTTCTTTAGCGTTCATCGCCTGCCTCTTGCTCATACGGTAGATCTTTAGATGGCTCCGCAAATCTTTATTCGGTGTAATGGTAGTTGTTTATCCTTCGCCTTCGCTTGCACATCTCAAAACCATAGATCTGTATGTGCGTCTTGTTCATTGATTCGGTACTGCTATGTTTGGACCTCTGAATATTTATCTTTTTTCCGAACTTGCTTCAGATCCATCGCTGTAGAGAAATCTTACGAAATCTGTTTCTGTGAACTTACTCCTCCGCTTCAATGTTTAAACCCGGCGGTTTAACCTTGTAGGAAAAAATTGCCAAACCGGTTTATACCATTAGTCCCCTTGTTGAACCGCCAGATGTTGTAGCTTCATAAAACTCCGGTTCAGATATATCTGTCTCCGGTTTAACATTGCACATACCAATATACCTTGATCAAATGTATTTTTGAACCGAGATCTTCTACCTTGTAGATTCCATCATGGCCAAGCAAGTATATGAATGCAATTGGGTTCCTTCTCGCGTCACAGAGGCTCAGCTGGACAATCTAGTCTTGATCGGCGCTTTAGGCAACAAAGATACCATTCATTGGAGGGCTCCTGGCAAAGAATGCCCTCCCACTCCTCAAGAAGGAGAAGTTGTTGTTTTTGTAGATCACTTAGCTCGGGGCTTTAAACCAGCCGGTTCTAAATTTTACCGAGATGTTTTGGCCGATTTCCAACTCCATCCTTAAGATACTGGCCCCAATTCTGTTACAAATATGTGTCACTTCCAAGTGCTCTGTGAAGCGTTCTTTCAAGAGGAGCCCACAGTGGAATTGTTCCGAGACCTTTTCCATCTAAACCGCCGTACTGAGTTTACTGACGGCTCCAATACGGAGTTGGGTGGCGTGGCGATCCAGAAAAGGAAAGAGGTCACATACCCTCATGCCAAACTGCACAGCCACCCCAAAGATTGGAATCAGACATGGTTCTACTGCAAAGATACCTCCCCTGCTGGTGAGAATCCCTTGCCCGGCTTTCGTCCGGAACGGCTCAGAAATACACACCCTTTTCCGCAAAGATTGACTGCCCAGGAGAGAAGCAAATATGGTCCTCAACTGTCGAAGCTTAGAGCCTTTATGGCCAACGGTTTAACAGGGGTTGATCTCGCTCGCTATTGGATATCATGGAGCATACTGCCCCTTAGTCAGCGCTCCGTTTTGATGTGTGAATATACCGGCAGTGTTGATGACCCACTACGACATTCCAGAATCCAACTCACCGATGAAGAAATCACAGAAGCTGTGAATAAGATGCTGAATGAACCGGAACATATATGTGCTAAAAACGGCCTGCTTCCCTTCTGTGCCACCAAAAAACCACCAGCTATAAGACCTTGATTTTTCCTTTTGCTGAATCTATTGTTGATATATCTGGTCATCGTTTAATATCAGTGTCTGTGTAATCAGGGCAATGATCCGATTTGGAGCAAGAAATTGCCGCAGGAGAAACCGGAAAAACCAGACAAACCTGAACGAGCAACCCGGCAAAAGATTAAAGCTGTAAAGAAGACTGCCCACAGGAAAGAACTACTGCATCTTCTAATCCGGCCCCTAATGATGATGTGGATAATCCGGACCTTGAGGTAGATCTTGACTCACTTGGCTTATTTTTCATGCGTCTTATTGATGATGATATTTGTCAGGATGATGCCGAAGCCAGCCAAGCTGATGCTGTAGAGGTAATTATTCTCTCTTCCGATTCAGAACCTTTGCCTTCGCTAAAAATCCGTCAGGCAAACCGGAAAGTTAAATTTTCTCATCCTCTTGCTTATTTGGATCCCAAATTTCTTATGAAGACCCAACAACACGAGGCTCGTCGCAAAACCCGGCACAGTGGCCAGGTAGTTACCTCCGCCGGTTTACCGAACAGTCCGGTTCGGAAACACCGTTTAGAGGTCTCTAATTTGCTTGTCAGTGATTGTCCTAAAGCGGGCTGCTTTCGCCAACCTCTTAATCCATCTGACTCTAATTACCAGGTTACTTCCCACTCATCCTCTGGCGCGTCATCGGCTACTCAGCTGCCACCGCTCAAAACGGTGCTTGGGTAAGCTATACTTATTATGATACTTACAGTACATTGCCTTAGAACATATGCTGTATTTGATTTTGTTATTCTTTCCAGGGCCAAACCTAGACCAAGCAAGAAGGCCCGCCTGGACAAAGCGGCCGAAGAAGATGCTGATCTTGAAGCGGCTATTCCTGAGGATATACCCAACGATCCACCGCAGCAAGACGACGATCTTATTGCTGAAGAGAGACCTACTGATGCCTCAGGTCCTGTCAATCAGCCCACAGGCTCCATTCAGATTGAGATATCCACCGGTCCAGCAAAACCTACTGACAAGCCAATAGCCCCAGTGCAAACCGGCGATACTCAGGAGGATGAGGTTGTCGTTACTGGCACTGGCCATACCGAGCCAAGCAATCCTGTTGCTTTGTCCAAACATTCTGCCAAGGAAGAATTTGCTGCCTTTGGTAAAGGCAAGTGGAATGCTGATCTGGCAACTTACGCTGCTCTGAACACCCAAGATATCCATTCCGGCTACCTGAACCGGCTGTATGCCAGCCGTGACTATGAAGCCAGTCTAATTAATATGATGAAAGATAAATATGAGGTAACTTCCATACGCTCTTTCTTGCTTGTACGCTTCAATATTTACTGACTCTCCTTAGCCCCCAAGGGCCGGTTTGTAATCTTCTTTCAAACCGGGACTTACTAACATAAATCTTAATACTTTGAACTTTTGCCGATGTAGCCCCCAAGGGCCGGTTCAACTTAGAGTAGTTAAACCGGTACTTTAAGTAATTGAGATTGCCGCATCAGAATAGACATACGAGCAAATAGCCATTAGCCCCCAAGTGCCAAGTTGAATACTTGTATTGATCTTGGGACTTTGCAAGCAACTGAAAGATGAAGATCGAATATGCATTAGCCCCCAAGTGCTAAGTGCATAACTTGTTATGTGATTGGTACTTGAATCCTTATACCGATTTGCTGAAGCATATATCTGTATGCATGCAGGCGGAGCTGAAGATGAAAGAAAACCAAGTCACCGATCTCCAAGAAAACCTGAAAACCCAACAGGCTGAAACCTCCAAAGCAAAAGAGGAATTGGCCAGCGCTTTAAGCGCCATGGAACAGCTTAAGGAGAGCTTCAAGAAGAAGCGGGCGGATTGGGCCACTGAAAAGTCCGCTTTGATCAAACGAGCAGAGGATGCCGAGGCTGCACTAAAACCAGTAGCGGATGAACTGACCAGCATAAAGCGGCACGTGCATGCCATGACTACTGCTATCTTTGGTAAGCCACTTTGCCTTCTGAATTGGCTCTGCCTCCTTACAGAGTCGCTGGTTTATTAACCCTTTATGGTATTTCAGGGACACGCATTGGTCACTTGGGGTCAGATGTGCGGAAGTAACTGAAAGCCGCCTATACATTGGTTGAACAATTGTATACTGGTGCCCAGCGGATCATCTGTACCGCATCTCATAACAAACCGGCGCCCACTTTGATTCAAGATACTTTGATGAAACTGTCGGTGCTTCCTGCCCGGGTTGAAGAACTGAAGAAATCTGCTGCTCGAACCGGTGCAATCAATGCCTTAATCCGGGCAAAAGCCTGGGTGCCGGATTTTGATCCTATTGAAGCGGCTCAGGGCTATCCCAGCTTGAAGGAAGACGGGTCAGAATTTGGTGAAGCGGATGCGCGAGCAATAAACCGGGAGGTACATCCGCTAGCTTGTCAATTGGCTGAGGAAGCAGACTTGTCTCATTATCAAGCCCAATATGACAGTCAGAACAAGCGAATAGCTGCACCAATCCATGAATCGGAAAATCTGATCCCTCCAATCCATAAGCATACTTACGCTCCCGATATTGACCCGTCATTGCTGATCCATGATGAAGCTGTTTTCAAGCATTAATGGGAATCGACTGGACAACTGTGGATTTCCAGCCACTGGGTAGAGAAACGGAGGCTGAAGCGGCGCAGGATGACCCACAACCATCAGGCCAGGCTGGTGACCAAGCTTGAACCGGAAGCCGGTTTTAAAACTGCCTCTCCTTTGCGAAAAACAATTATATTATTATGGGCACCATGTTGCCTTGTAATAGGCTAGCTGATACCTTTGATGTTGATATGCCTTCGTGCATAATTTGTTCTTCCTGTGGTAATGAACTTTCCAAAACACTTTCTGAAATGAAAAATTCGTCAAGTGCCACCGCGGTTGTACCGCCAGGCGGAATATGATGTCTGCATATATGAAATCAAAACATCCAAAACAAAATTTTAAGTATATGATCAAATTTTTGAGATACATAATACCTGCCATCATTGAGCATGAAGTTGGCTTGGCCAATCTTGAAGCGGAGTTTTGCAAACCCACACTGTTGGAGGAAATAACAACTCCTGTATATATATATGACGTTGTTTATCATGTAAACCGTGCCGGGTTATAATAAACACCGTGTTACTCCATAAGAGGATGTTAACAACAAGGATCAAACCGGACAAATAGTCTCCAGATTGACGTGAACTGTGTTCCGTCAATTGATTTCTTAAAAAACTTTGTCGGTTTAAAAAACACAAAAAAAGCAAAAAAAACCTTCAAAGAAAAGTGTAAATCAAGTGCAGTGACAAAACGTTGCAAAAAAGGTTTATTTGAGCTGATCAGATGGTGTTACCATGGCCGAACACGACCAAGCTCCCGTTAGGTGTAACTATGGTTCTAGTCAGCCAGGTCCCCAAATGAAACCGTGGCATTTATGCCGATCAAGTGGCATGGTCATGGTTCGGGTTCGACCAAGCCCTCAAGTGATTCTGTGGCCTTAAGCCGATCAAGAGGCATGACTGGTTCAGACATGACCAAGTCCCCAAGTGATCTGGTGGCTCTCGCCTATCAAGAGGCATGGTATTGGTTCGGACACGACCAATCCTCCAAGTGATATAACAAGATGCTTTTAGCAAAGCGAACTCAAGGGGTAAACCGGAAGCCGCTTTAGAACAACTTCGTGTAACCACACATGATGTAAAAGAACATATGCCCCGCTTTAGCTGAGGTTCCGTTTATTATAGTTAACATATACATCGTTGTAATATGTACATAAGTAGAACCAATGGCTCAGGTATAATAAGGCCGAAGATGAGCTATGTTCCACGGCCTGTTGGTCTCCTCCTCTGATGTACGTGAGTCCTTATGTTCTCGAATTTCGATCAGATAGTATGACCCATTGTGCAGATTCTTGCTGGCCACGAAAGGCCCCTCCCAAGGTGGGGATAACTTATGCATATCAGTCTGATCTTGGATGAGCTGAAGCACCAAATCTCCTTCCTGAAAGGTTCTGGTTCTGACTCGGCGACTATGATAATGACGAAGATCCTGCTGGTAAATCGCCGATCGGGCGGCTGCGATATCACGCTCTTCATCCAACCGGTCCAAAGCATCTTGCCGTGATGTCTCGTTGTCCGCTTCAATATAAGCCGTTACACGAGGTGAATCATGACGGATATCACTAGGGAGAACCGCCTCCGCTCCATAAACCATGAAGAACGGTGTGTATCCTGTTGATCTGTTGGGCATTGTATTGATGCTCCATAACACAGATGGTAATTCTTCTATGCAACAACCCGACGTTCTCTGCAAAGGAACCATGAGCCGGGGCTTGATGCCTCTCAAGATCTCTTGATTAGCTCTTTCTGCTTGACCATTGGACTGTGGATGCGCCACTGATGAAACGTCGAGCCGAATGTGCTCCCGTTTGCAGAACTCCTTCATAGCACCTTTGGACAAATTGGTACCATTATCTGTGATGATACTGTGTGGAAAGCCAAACCGGAAAATCACTTTTTTAATGAACTGAACCGCCGTGGCCGCATCACACTTGCTAACAGGTTTTGCCTCCACCCACTTTGTAAACTTGTCAACCGCCACCAGGAGGTGGGTCTTCTTATCTTTGGACCTTTTGAAAGGCCCAACCATATCCAGCCCCCAAGTCGCAAACGGCCAAGTAATTGGAATCATTCTCAATTCTTGAGCCGGTACATGAGCACGTCTTGAAAACCTTTGGCAACCATCACATCGTCTGACCAGATCCTCCGCATCAGCATGAGCAGTTAACCAATAGAAGCCATGGCGAAACGCTTTAGCCACCAGAGACTTTGAACCGGCATGGTGACCACATTCTCCTTCGTGTATCTCACGCAAAATTTCACGGCCTTCTTCAAGAGACACGTAGCGTTGAAAAGCTCCTGATACACTACAATGATGCAACTCGCCGTTGATGATAGCCATGGACTTGGATCGCCGGATTATCTGTCGGGCCAGAATCTCATCCTCTGGCAACTCGCCCCGGTTCTTGTACGCCAGGTAAGGAAGCATCCAATCCGGAATAACATGAAGAGCCGCCACCAATTGAGCCTCTGGATCAGGAATAGCCAAGTCCTCTTCACCAGGGATCTTGACCGACGGGTTGTGCAACACATCCAGAAAAACATTGGGCGGGACCGGTTTGCGCTGAGAGCCCAGCCGGCTTAAAGCGTCCGTCGCTTCATTTTTCCACCGGTCCACGTGGTCCACCTGATAGCCTTTGAAATAACCTGCAACAGTATCCACCTCCCGACGATACGCTGCCATGAGTGGGTCCTTGGAGTCCCAAGTGCCAGACACTTGCTGAGCCACAAGGTCCGAGTTACCGAAGCACTTAACTCGACTTAGATTCATCTCCTTAGCCATCCGGAGACCATGGAGCAAGGCTTCATACTCAGCTGCATTGTTAGTACAAGGGAACATTAAGCGGAGAACATAACAAAACTTATCACCTCGTGGGGAAGTTAATACGACTCCAGCCCCCGAGCCTTCCAACTGCCTGGATCCGTCAAAATGGATGGTCCAATACTTGTGGTCCGGCTTTTCTTAAGGTGCTTGCATTTCCGTCCAATCATTGATGAAATCAACAAGTGCTTGAGACTTAACCGTTGTCCGAGGCACATACTTCAAACCGTACGGCCCCAGCTCTATGGCCCACTTTGTAATCCGGCCAGTTGCTTCCCGGTTCTGGGTGACATTTCCCAAAGGAGCAGAATTGACCACCGTAATTGGGTGCCTTTGGAAATATTGTTTAAGCTTCCGGCTTGCCATAAAAACTCCATACACCAGCTTCTGCCAATGTGGATACCTTTGCTTGGACTCAATGAGCACCTCGCTGATATAATAGACTGGACGTTGAACCGGATGCTCCTTACTTGCCTCCTTTCGCTCCACCACAATAGCCACGCTGACCGCCCGAGCATTAGCAGCAACATATAGTAGTAACGGCTCCTTGTCAATTGGAGTGGCGAGCACAGGCGGATTGGCCAATTGCCGCTTTAAGTCCTCAAATGCTTCATCAGCAGCAGAACTCCAGACAAACTGATCCGTCTTTTTCAACATCTGATACAAAGGGATTGCCTTCTCACCAAGGCGACTGATAAACCGGCTTAGTGCGGCAATCCGGCCTGCCAGGTGTTGAACATCGTTGATACACTTCGGTTTAGCCAGCGAGGTGATAGCCGTGATCTTCTCCAGATTAGCCTCAATTCCCCTATTGGACACCAGAAAATCCAATAGCTTGCCCGCCGGTACACCAAAGACACACTTGTCCGGATTAAGCATCATCTTGTATGTTCTCAGGTTATCAAAGGTTTCCTTCAAATCATCAATCAGAGTCTCCTTCTCCCTGGACTTAACCACGATATCATCCACGTAAGCATGTACATTACGGCCAATCTGCTTGTGAAGACAATTTTGCACACATCGTTGGTAAGTTGCCTGGGCACTCTTGAGCCCGAAGGGCATAGACACATAGCAGAAGGCTCCAAAGCGAGTTATAAATGTTGTCTTCTCCTGGTCCTTAACTGCCATTTTGATCTGATGATAGCCAGAATACGCATCCAAAAAACTTAAACGCTCACAACCCTCCGTAGCATCAATAATTTGATCAATACGGGGGAGGGCAAAAGGATCTGCTGGACAAGCCTTATTAAGATCTCTGTAATCCACACACATGCGCCAGGTGCCGTTTTTCTTCAGGACCAGCATCGGATTGGCAAGCCACTCCGGGTGAAAAACTTCAACAATAAAGCCAGCTGCTAAGAGCCTGGCTACCTCTTCTCCAATCGCCTTGCGTCTTTCTTCGTTAAACCGACGAAGGAACTGTTTCACCGGTTTATATTTAGGATCCACATTAAGTGTGTGCTCAGCGAGTTGCCTCGGTACACCTGGCATGTCAGAGGGCTTCCATGCAAAAATGTCCTGATTCTCACGGATGAACTCGATGAGCGTGCTTTCCTATTTCGGACCCAAGTTAGCACTGATGCTGAACTGCTTGGACGAATCGCCAGGTAAGAAGTCAACAAGCTTAGTTTCTGTTGCCGATTTGAACTTCAGGGCCAGATCATGCTCCGTAGTTGGCTTCTTCAACGGAGTCATGTCCGCCGGATCAACATTGTCTTTATAGTACTTCAACTCCTTGGTGGCACAAACCGACTCTGCATAAGCCGCATCTCCTTCCTCGCATTCCAAAGCGATTGTGTGGCTTCCGTGAACCGTTATTGTCCCCCTGTGACCCGGCATTTTGAGCTGCAAATACACATAACAGGGTCGTGCCATAAACTTGGCGTAAGCCGGTCGCCCAAACAGGGCGTGATATGGACTCTGGATTTTCACCACTTCAAACGTCAATGTCTCCGACCTGGAATCATGGTCATCCCCAAAGGCCACTTCCAGAGCTATCTTACCAACGGGATACGCTGATCTGCCTGGCACTACGCCGTGGAACACTGTATTAGACGGTTTGAGATTTTTATCTGTTAGTCCCATACGACGGAAGGTCTCATAATACAGGATGTTAATGCTGCTCCCTCCGTCCATGAGCACCTTGGTGAACTTATAGCCTCCCACCTGAGGCGCCACCACTAAAGCCAACTGACCCGGATTATCGACCTAGGGAGGGTGATCCTCTCTGCTCCATATGATTGGTTGTTTCGACCAACGTAGATTACGGGGTATGGCCGGTTCAACAGAGTTGACCGCCCGCCTCTGAACCTTCCGGTCTTGCTTGTCCAAGCTAGTGGTGAAGACATGGTACTGCCCACTACTCAACTGCTTTGGGTTGCTCTGGTAACCTGACTGTTGCTGTTGTTGGTTGTAACCACCCTGGTTGTTTTGACTATTTTGACCATTATGTCCGCCCGGATTACCATTGAATCATGAACCGGAACTTCCTCCACCGTAACCCGGCCCGGATCCTGAGCCACCGCCAGATTCGTGATCATACCGGAAATTATTAGAATTCTTGAACTCCTGCATAATAAAGCAATCCTTCCAAAGGTGGTTTGCTGGCGCCTCCTTCGTCCCATGTCTTGGACAGGGCTGGCTTAGCAGATAGTTTAGGCGGTTTGGGTTAGGGTTGGGTGCTCCATTACGATTTTTCGGTCTACCCTTGCGTCGCTGGCCATTGTCCTGTGCGTTGGTATTAGCCACAAAGTCCATGTTACCATCCGCTTTACGCTTGCCTCCACCACCGTTGCCTGCCCAATGATGTTGTTGACCCTTGGAGTTGTTGTTCCTCTTTCCCTTCCCTATCTTGTCATCCTCAGATTCCGGATCCTTGGTACTATCAGAATCATCATATTTCACCAAAGCGGCCATGAGGGTCCCCATGTCAGTGTATGACGCTTCATCCGTCCCAACTTCAGCTTCAGGGGCCCAAACTGGCAGTTGCCTTCTAGGGTTAATATTGCGGTGTCAGCGTTGATGCGGTCTGATGAGTGCAACACTTGTGAAACCCGACACACCCAATGAGTCGTTGATTCTCCTTCCTCCAGGACGCATGCAGCTAAGTCCACTATCGACATAGGCTGTTTACAGGTATCCTTGAAATTGCTGATAAACCGGGCTCGTAATTGGGCCCATGAACTGATAGAATTAGCCGGCAAGCTTTTTAACCAAGTACGGGCCGTTCCTTCAAGCATCATGGTGAAGTATTTCGCACACGCCGTGTCATCCACATCAAGCATCTCCATGGCCATCTCATAGCTCTCCACCCATGTCTCTGGAGGTTGATCCGCCATGTAATTTGGTACCTTGCGTGGGCCTTTGAAATCCTTGGGCAGGCGCACGTTGTGTAAAGCGGGGATAAGGCAAGGCACCCCCAAAGAACTAGAAGTAACACCAGGTTCAGTCAAGGTGGTTGGACGAACCAGCGTGAGCTACCGAGCCTGATGCTGTGTGGCTAACTCGGCCTCCCTGCGTGCGCGGGTCCGGTCCACCACTCCCTGAGCGTTATCAGCACCACCCGCCGGGTTGTTGTCACGGGGTACCCCACGTCGTCCATTACTCGACACTGCTGGTTCATCCATATGTCTGCTATAGCTCCGGCTTGGACGGGGGGTCGAGTGGATCCGGTCGCGGCTGTACGAGTACGCTTCTTGTTGGGCCAAAGCTGTCCTCAGAAGTTCCTTGTCCCGTCGCGTCTCTACTGCCTGCGGAGAGTCACCTTCAATTGGAATGGCCTCCAGCCGTGCAGCAGCGGCAACAAGATTGTCCATTGGGTTGGAGTAGTGACCCGGAGGTGTTAAATCAGCCTGAGGTATAACAGTGTTTTGACGAGGCGGGTCCATCTGACGAGGCTGAACCGGTGCACCGGTCCCAGGGGCTTCTGTCCGGTTTCCCCCCAGCGGATTGCCGGCTCTTGGCCCTGGAGTGTTGAAAAGGTCTCTGGCCTCGAACACCGGAGGTAAGCGGGATCAGTGCTTCCTCCTCATGACTTCATGCGACGCACTCTGGTCCAACATAAGCCTGTATGCCTGTGCGTCTAAAGCGGCCCGCTCTGCGGCCATCCTGGTATCCTCCTCAGCTGCCAGATCCGCCTTGGCCTGGGTGATCTGTTCCTTTGCCTTTGCAATCTCCGTGTTGTGAACGTCCTAATCCGGTGGATTAACTTCCGCCATAAGCACAGCCAACGCATCAAATAGTTCTGACAGAACCTAAGCCGGCGGGCGCACAGGGCCTCCTGCCCCGGTAGCCGTCGCCGCCGTTGAACCGGAGATTGTTGCCGCAGTTGTCGAAGAATGAAGCATTCCTTGTGTTCCGGCCATGAATATTCCAACCCGGTTGGGCAGATCAGAGGGGTCCAGAATACTGTCGCCATCGGAACAGCTCCCAATCCGGCCATCTTGTAGCTGATAAAGAGATTCGGTTTCTCCGGTCGAAGATTCGTCACCGGAACAAACGACGGTCGTGCCGCGAAATTCCGATCCATCCTCATAACTTCCTCCATGGATGACTCCCACGAAGGCACGCTTCATGGCCGGTTTAACCTGGGCGGATCGCGCACGCTGAGCCGTCTCGACGAGGTCGGTGCAGATGTCCGGCTCATGGCCCAGTTCACCGATCTTGCCAATGAAAACGTGAATGCTACCAAAGGGGACCCGGTACCCGTACTCAATTGAGCCGGCCTCGGGGCCCCAGCCTGCATCGTCGATGTAGAGCTTGCCGCGGCGACTCTTAGTCATCCGGCCTACAGCATAGCCCTCGAGTCCTTCAAAGCGGCCCTCCAAGAACCGGAAACCACCGTGCGATTGCCCCACGGTGGGCGCCAACTGTCGTGGTTTTGTCATGGCAGATGTCCTAGAGAAAGGACTTAGTCGTGGAGCCATCGCGACAGGTTAGCTTGAAGGGGTTAAAGCGGACATAGAGACGCAAGAGAGTTTATACTAGTTCGACCCCTTCAATGAAGGTAAAAGCCTACGTCTAGTTGTGATGGAATTGATGGGGTTTCGATGACTAGGTAGCAAACAAGCTTCGCCTATGTCTCGAGTTGTTGTCTGTTGTCCTTGAACCACCGCCGGGTCATCCCCTTATATACACGGGTGACTCCCGTCGGCTTACGGAGTCCTAATACCGGCTCATAGATGTGTCCGGTTTGGTCTCTACTTATTCCTAACTTACAATACAAGTTAATTACTAACGCCGGTTTATGGCTACAGGCCTTGAACCGACCATGGGCCTTGAGCCCTCCTCTGTCTTCTTGGGCTTTAACATACTTAACTACTGACGAAGTTAACCCAGCCCAGATAGGCCGGTTTACGCCTAGTAGTAATATCCCCAATAACATTAGTCATAAAGAACTCACATTCTTATTGCAAAAATCTATTAGTTATCGAAACGAAGTACTATGCACATGCTCCTAGGGGGATAGATTGGTGGGAAAAGACCATCGCTCGTCCCCGACCGCCACTCATAAGGAAGACAATCAATAAATAAATCATGCTCCGACTTCATCACATAACGGTTCACCATACGTGCATGCTACAGGAATAACAAACTTTAACACAAGTATTTCTCAAATTCACAATTAATTGCTAGAATGACTCTCATATCACCATCTTTATATCTCAAAACAATCATAAGGAATCAAACTTCTCATAGTATTCAATGCACTTTATATGAAAGTTTTTATTATATTCCTCTTGGATGCCCATCATATTAGAACTAAATACATAACCTAAGCAAATTACCATGTTGTTTAGAGACTCTCAAAATAATATAGTGAAGCATGAGAGTTCATCAATTTCTACAAAATAAAACTACCGTTGTGCTCTAAAAAGATATAAGTGAAGCACTAGAGCAAATGACAAACTACTCCAAAAGATATAAGTGAAGATCAATGAGTAGTCGAATAATTATGTAACTTTGTGAAGACTCTTATCATAAATAAAATTTCAGATCTTAAATACTTTATTTAAATCGAAAGAAAAACAAAATAAAATGGCATTGCAAGGATAGCACATATCAGTGAAGAAGCAAAAACTTAGGTTCAACCAAAGCTGACCGATCATTGTTGAAGAAGAAATGTGGGATGCCAACCGGGGCATCCCCAAGCTTAGATGTTTGAGACTTCTTGAAATATTAATTAGGGATGCCGTGGGCATCCCCAATCTTGATATCTTATGTCTCCTTATTTCTTCTCATATCGCGGTTTCCCTAATTCTTAAAAACTTCATCCACACAAAACTCAACAAGAACTCATGAGATAAGCTAGTATAAATCCATGCAAAACCTTATCATTCCCTACTGTAGAAAATAACTAAAATTATTATTTGACATTGCATACTAAATTCGTTTGCATATTTAACACTCCTTTCTTCGAATATAATCATTAAACAAGCAAATATATGCAAACAATGCAATCATAATAGCAATCTGTCTAAACAGGATAGTCTGTAAAGAATGCAAGAGGAATCATACTTCCCTAACTCCAAAAATTCTGAAAAGTCACCACACTTTAAATAATTTTTTGTTACTCATTGTGTAAAAGTTTCAAGATTTATCACATTTTGACTTTCCAGAAGAATTCAGACAATGATAGAAAACTTTCTGTTTTCAAAACAGCAAGATATAGACTTGTAAAATAAGCATGGTAAAGGCTACACTTGACATTTTTATTGAAATAAAATATGCAAAACATTAATATAAATAACATCAAGCAAATACTAAAAGAAAATGATGCTCCAAGCAAAACACATATCATGTGGTGAATAAAAATATAGCTCCAAGTAAAGTTACCGATGAACGAAGATGAAAGAGGGGATGCCCTCCGGGGCATCCCCAAGCTTAGTTGCTTGGATATTCCTTGAATATTACCTTGGGGTGCCTTGGGCATCCCCAAGCTTAGGCTCTTTCGACTCCTTATTTCGTAGTCCATCGAAACTTCACCCAAAACTTGAAAACTTCACAACACAAAACTCAACAAAAAATCGCATAAGCTCCGTTAGTATAAGAAAATAAATCACCACTTTTGGTACTGTTGTGAACTCATTATTTATTTATATTGGTGTAATATATATTGTATTCCAACTTCTCCATGGTTCATACCCTCTGATACTACTCATAGATTCATCAAAATAAGCAAACAACACATAGAAAACAGAATCTGTCAAAAACAGAACAGTCTGTAGTAATCTGTAACTCTCGAATACTTCTGTAACTCCAAAAATTCTGAACAATTAGGACAACCTGAGAAATTTGTTTATTGATCTTCTGCAAAAAGAATCAGTATTTTATCACGCTTCTGTTAAAAACAAGAATTGTTTTCGTGAGTGCAAAAGTTTCTATTTTTCAGCAAGATCAAATCAACTATCACCGTAAGTCATCCCAAAGGTCTTACTTGGCACGTTATTGAAACAAAAGCTATAAAACATTATTACTACATTAGATTAATCATGTGAACACACAAAAACAGTAGGTATAAATGTTGGGTTTTCTCCCAACAAGCGCTTTTCTTTAATGCCTTTCTAGCTAGGCATGATGATTTCAATGATGCTCACATAAGAGATAAGGATTGAAACATAATGGGAGCACCATGAAGCATATTACAAGCACATTTAAGTCTAACCCACTTCCTATGAATAGGTATTTTGTGAGCAAACAACTTATGGGAACAAGAATCAACTTGCATAGGAAGGTAAAACAAGCATAACTTCAAGATTTTCAACACATAGAGAGGAAACTTGATATTATTGCAATATGTAAAAGCATTTTTTCCTCTCTCATAATAATTTTCAGTGGCATCATGAATGATTCAACAATATAACCATCACCTAAAGCATTATTAACATGATACACAAGCATAGAAATTTTACTACTCACCACATAAGCAAAATTCTTCTCATCAATAGTAGTGGGAGCAAACTCAACAAAATAACTATCATGTGAGGCATAATCCAATTGAAAATTAAAATCATGATGACAAGTTTCATGGTTATCATTGTTATTTATAGCATACATGTCATCACAATAATCATCATAGATAGCAACTTTGTTCTCATAATCAATTGGAACATCCTCCGAAATAGTGGATTCATCACTAAATAAAGTCATGACCTCTCCTAATCCACTTTCATAAATATTATAAGATTCAACACCCTCCAAAATAGTGGGATAATTATTATCTAAAGTTGACACTCTTCTGAACCCACTTTCACCAATATAATCGTCATAAATAGGAGTAATGCTATCATCATAATAAATTTTCTCAACAAAACTTGGGGGACAAAAAATATCATCTTCATCAAACATAGCATCCCCAAGCTTGTATCTTTGCATATCATTAGCATCATGGATATCCACACTAACAACAATGAAATCATGCTCATCATTCAAAGATTTAGTGCCAAACATTTTAATGCATTCTTCTTCTAACACTTTGGCACAATTATCGAAATCCTTATTTTCATGAAAGATATTAAAAATATGAAGCATATGAGGCAACCTCAATTCCATTTTTTGTAGTTTTTTTATAGACTAAACTAGTGATAAAACAAGAAACTAAAAGATTCGATTACAAGATCTAAAGATATACCTTCAAGCACTAACCTCCCCGTCAACGGCGCCAGAAAAGAGCTTGATGTCTACTATGCAACTTTATGCTTGTAGACATTGTTGGGCCTCCAAGTGTAGAGTTTTGTAGGACAGTAGCAAATTTCCCTCAAGTGGATGACCTAAGGTTTATCAATCTGTGGGAGGCGTAGGATGAAGATGGTCTCTCTCAAACAACCCTACAACCAAATAACAGCAAGGTAACAAGTGGTAAAAGTGAGCAAAAACGGTATTGCAATGCTTCGAAACAAGGCCTAGGGTTCATACTTTCACTAGTGTAAGTTCTCTCAACAATGATAACATAATTAGATCATATAAAAATCCCTCAAGATGCAACAAAGAGTCACTCCAAAGTTACTAATAGCGGAGAACAAACGAAGAGATTACTGTAGGGTACGAAACCACCTCAAAGTTATTCGTTCTGATCGATCTATTTGGCTATTCCTATAAGTGCCACAAACAGCCCTAGAGTTCGTACTAAAATAACACCTTAAGACACACATCAACCAAAACCCTAATGTCACCTAGATACTCCAATGTCACCACAAAAATCCGTGGGTTTGATTATACGATATGCATCACACAACCTCAGATTCATCTATTCAAACGAACACAAAGAACTTCAAAGAGTGCCCCAAAGTTTCTACCGGAGAGTCAATACGAAAACCTGTGCCAACCCCTATGCATAAGTTCACAAGGTCACAGAACCCGCAAGTTGATCACCAAAACATACATCAAGTAGATCACGGGAATATCCCATTGTCACCACAGATAAGCACTTGCAAGACATACATCAAGTGTTCTCAAATCCTTAAAGACTCAATCTGATAAGATGACTTTAAAGGGAAAACTCAATCCATTACAAGAAGGTAGAGGGGGAGAAACATCATAAGATCCAACTATAATAGCAAAGCTCGCAGTACATCATGATCGTGTCATATCAAGAACATGAGAGAGAGAGAGAGATCAAACACATAGCTACTGGTACATCCCCTCAGCCCCGAGGGTGAACTACTCCCTCCTCGTCATGGAGAGCGCCGGGATGATGAAGATGGACACGGGTGATGATTTCCCCCCTCCGGCAGAGTGCCAGAACAGGGTCTCGATTGGTTTTTGGTGGCTGCAGAGGCTTGCGGCAGCGGAACTCGCGATCTAGGTTATGTTCTGGGGTTTCTGGGATTTATAAGAGGCGTTGGCATTGGGAACAAGTCAAGGGGGCCATGAGGATCCCACAAGGACGGAGGGCGCGCCCTAGGGGGGTGGGGCACCCTCCACCCTTGTGGACACCTCACGGCTCTTCTCCGATATCTTTTCATTCCAGTATTTTTTTATATTTTCCAAAAATAATCTCCGTAAATTTTCAGGTTAATTAGACTCCATTTGATATTCCTTTTCTGGGAAACTCAAAAACAAGGAAAAAACAAAAACTGGCACTGGGCTGTAGGTTAATAGGTTAGTCCTAGAAATCATATAAAATAGCATATAAATGTGTATAAAACATCCAAGATAGATAATATAATAGCATGGAACAATCAAAAATTATAGATAGGTTGGAGACGTATCAGAGTCCTCCAAAGGTGTATCTCTGAAGAGCAGGGACGACAACTCTTGGCTGAAATACATGCTAGTCTGGGTGGCCATCACGCCGTAGTTCAGGCCCTCGTAAGCAAAGCCTTCCAGACAGGTTTTTCTGGCCAACGGCCCGAGCAGAAGCACCAGCCCTCGTCCAACGCTATGTGGGATGTCAGCTTTTCACCAATCAAAGTCATATGCCTCCCACTTCCTTAAGAACAATCCCCATTACATGGTCATTTGCGGTCCGGAGGCTCGATATGGTCAGATCCCTTAAAGGGGAAGCCACAAAAAGAAATATTTACTAGTTATGGTGGACAAATTCACTAAGTGGATAGTGCCAAACCAGTAAAAACGTCTGAAGCAGGGCCACTGATTGACTTTATATCCTGCATGGTACACTGCTATGGTATCCCGCACAACATCATCACTGATAATGGCTCCAACTTTACAGCCGATGAGGTGAAAAACGGGTGCGCTAACTTGGGCATTAAACTCGACTATGCATCCATCTACCACCCTCAAACTAAGGGTCTGGTTGAATGGGCCAATTTCCTGATAATGAGCGGCATTAAACCCAGACTGGTGTGCTCCCTACAGGAGTCAGATAAGCACTGGGTTGAGGAACTTTATTTTGTGCTCTGGGGACTGCGAACTATGCCTAATTGAATGATCGGATACAGACCTTTCTTCTTGGTATACGGTGCAGAGGCTGTCTTGCCCTATGACATTATTCATGACTCACCTCGAGTGTGCATGTACAAAGAGCGAGAAGCCAAGCTCCATCGGCAGGACGACCTAGATGGCCTTGAAGAGGAGCGTGATATTGCACAAGCCCGATCCGCATTTTACCAACAACAGGCCAGGCGATACCAAAGCAGAGAAGTGCGGGCCAAGACATATAATGTTGCCTTTATCGCAAGAAGCAATGGAGGAAATGATCACAATGCAGAATGGCCTGCTTGATATGAATATTGATGATAGTATCAATGATTCTTGGTCATGGATCCCAGGAAAAGAAAAATTCTCTACCAAAAGCTACTATGCAACGATGCATGCCCATCTTCCTACTGATATGCCGACCAAGTGGATTTGGGAGAGTAGATCAACAATGAAGATCAATGTTTTTGCATGGTTAATGCTTAATGATAGGCTCAACACCTGAGATATGCTGGTTAGGAGGCACTGGAGATCATCTCAGGAGGACAACACTTGCTCCCTTTGTCATGCTCAAGCCCTTGAAGACAGAGGTCATCTTTTCTTTACCTGTCAATTCAGTTCAAGAGTCTGGATTTTTTTGCAAATTCAATGGCTTGCTGGTCTGTCTCCTTCAGAGTGCCTAATTGCTGCCAGGAAGAGCTTTGGCCAGCCTTTCTCCAAAGAGGTTGTTTATCTTGCTGCTTGGAATGTCTGGTTATTGAGGAATGGAAGAATCTTTAGAAATGAGAAGCATACATTTGCAGCATGGAGGAGAAATTTCATCCATGATATTACCCTGCTTTCTCATAGATTCAAGCCTAGTTTAAAGCCTTTGCTGCTACATTGGATTAATTCTTTGCCCTAGATGGCTCCTTGTAATTATGTAAACCATCTTGTAATTATGTGCGTACCATAGGTGAGTAGTCTAACCTTATAGGTGAGTAGCCTAACTTTTGTTCCATAACCTTTTGTATTTGGTTGGTTGAGTTATAATAAAGTACTGTGGGGCTGTTGCTCCATAGTTTCCAGTCAAAAAAAGATATATAATGTTGGCGAGCTCGTCTTGCGTCTCCCACAGAAGAAGAAGGATAAGCTTAAACCAAAATCGGAAGGCCCCTTCATCATAGATGAAGTTCTCACAGGAGGAGCCTATCGCCTTCGTAATGCATCGGATAATCACCTTGAGCCGAATCCATGGAATGTTGCTCGGCTCCGACGATTCTACAGATAGTTTGGTGCAACTCCTTTTTATTTTTTATTTTTTTGACTAAGTTCCTTTTTCTCCTCTTTTTTTATTTTTTCCTTTTTATCTCAGGGTATGTTCGGATCTACCAAACTATTAGGGGTAAACATCTTTAAATGTATACACCCCAATATAACTGGGGGCTTCTTTGACGAAGCTTCTTACCAAAAGCTTGTCACTTCTATTGTTTACGTTGTTTGCTATATACATCTTTCGCCATTATATGCACCTCTATGAATTAAGTTTTTGCCAAGCTGGGTTGCCTTGCTCCTGTGTTTATACCCTAGGTTCCTGATTGTTCGGCTAGGGTGTAAAGGGAGTACCTCTGCGATTGTTACAACCGGGTAATCCAGGTCTGTACCTCATATGGGTGAAGCCGAAAGCTAGCATTCTTAAGAGACTAATTGGTCGGCAAGCAACGACGGATTGTTTACCTTTATGTAATTCTTATAATAGATACGAGATAGGCTCCGCATAATTCAGATCAAAGCCTAGGAATGCATAATTAAGCATGCCGACCCAAGGGAAGGAACCCTTAATGGAATTATTTTCCATGGAAGATGTTTCTTACGTTAAATAGTAATATAACATAACTCCCCGAACAAATTTTTTCTGTTTGAGCAATATGACTGGATTGTCTGGTTTCCGGACATACCGAATGTTTATTGCATTCCAACATGGTATCCGGAAACACTCCAACTTCCTGGTTCAGAGGTTGAAGCCGAAGGCCCGCGGTGAGAATTTTGACATGTTCGTTTGGAGATAAGTTCGATGGTAAAGTACACTGATACATTGAATCGAACGACTACTCTTTATCTATGTGATCTATAAGACTGTCTAAGCTACAGTCTTCTTGCGAATATTTCACAGCTATATTCACTTGGTCACACACCAAACTCATGGGAATCTCTTTTACGTCCGGTCTCCGAGGTCCAACTCGGGCCATATGATTCGGATCGAGCCCGGTGTAGCGCGTTTTCACCATTGCACATGCCTCTCGTGCACCTTCCCAGCATGCAGACGCCTTCCATAGCTCAAAACAGCGTCAGGCACCTTTGAATAGGTTCGCCAACCCCTCCATACTTTCTGGAGGGGCACCGGATGGCCATAAAGCTTTAGCCATACTTCTCATGGCTTTTCGGGCCCGCTCATGCACCACGGACAACTCTTTTAGCATGTCGCCTCGAAATCCAGATACTTCTTCTTCATCTCACCCGGTTAACAAACCTGCAAAAAAGCATTATGACAATCTGAATTAGGGGATGCTATGAGTCCCTTGGATGGTTCAAAAGGTCATACTGAATATGCCACATTTCAACTTCTTATTTTCTTTTTGCGCTTCCGATAACTGCGCGTTTAAACTCTTTATCTCTTCAGCTTGTTTATGCTTTTCCTCCTCGAGTTTGTTCTTTTGAGAAATGGTCATTGTGGCTTTTTTTCATTTCTTCGAGCAATGTGGTGGCGGCATTCAGCTTTGTCTAGCTCGTTTTCAGCTCCTGGGACAGCACGTTGTTCTTCTCTCTAAGAGCCTGTGATCATAACGATCCTTAAATCGGTTGGCCTAACCGCTTCAAGTCTCGGGGGCTACTGGCATATATCTATCAAATTTGCACAAACTATTACTTGCATATCCTTTGAAAACAGTTGAGTAACTCCAGCAAGTCCATCCTGGACAGCTTGGATATATGCATCCATGGAGCTGAGGGCAGTAAATTCCTACTCATAAAAAACTGGAGCGCGCATGACCTCTTTTATTCATCGATGATTCATCACGCTCTCCACCTCAAAATTCGTGATGGATACGTCATCCGAATCCTCATGAGGAGGTTTATCTGGCATTGCTTCCGTATCAGCTCTTATACTGGTTGACGAGCCCGGAGCCGCATTAGCTGATGCTCGGCTAGCAGGGCGTTTGGACACGGTTTGCCGTGTGCCCCTCCTGAAATATGATGGGAGGAGAAATATAACAATCTGATCTAATGCATAGGCACATGTCGAAGGACATACCTCTTTGAAGAAGGAGGAGGCTTGACGGCGCTCCTGGTTTCCTTTCGTTTTGATGACTCCCACTGAGGGAGTCCTGGATGAGGGGGTCCTCGGACAGCCGGACTATATCCCTTGGCCGGACTATTGGACTATGAAGATACAAGATTGAAGACTTTGTCCCGTGTCCGGGTGGGACTCTCCTTTGCATGGAAGGCAAGCTTGGCGATTCGGATATGTAGATCTCCTCCCTTGTAACCGGACTGTGTGTAACCCTAGCCCCTCCGTTGTCTATATAAACCGGAGGGTTTTAGTCCGTAGCACAACAACAATCATACCATAGGCTAGCTTCTAGGGTTTAGCCTCTCTGATCTCGTGGTAGATCAACTCTTGTAATACTCATATCATCAAGATCAATCAAGGAGGAAGTAGGGTATTACCTCCATCGAGAGGGCCCGAACCTGGGTAAACATTGTGTCCCCCGCCTCCTGTTACCATCCGCCTTAGATGCATAGTTCAGGACCCCCTACCCAAGATCCGCCGGTTTTGACACCGACATTGGTGCTTTCATTGAGAGTTCTGATACGTCTCCAACGTATCTATAATTTTTGATTGATCCATGCTATATTATCTACTGTTTTGGACTATATTGGGCTTTATTTTCCACTTTTATATTAATTTTGGGACTAACCTATTAACCGGAGGCCCAGCCCAGAATTGTTGTTTTTTTCCTATTTCAGTGTTTCGAAGAAACGGAATATCAAACGGAGTCCAAACGGAATGAAACCTTCGGGAACGTGATTTTCTCACCGAACGTGATCCAGGAGACTTGGACCCTGCGCCAAGGTATCAGAGAGGCGGTCACCAGGGTGGGGGGCGCCCCCTCTAGGGTGCGCCCCCTACCTTGTGGGCCCCTCGGTGCTCCACCGACGTACTTCTTCCTCCTATATATACCTACGTACCCCAAACGAACAGAACAAGAGCCAAAAACCTAATTCCACCACCGCAACTTTCTGTATCCACGAGATCCCATCTTGGGGCCTGTTCCGGAGCTCTGCCGGAGAGGGCCATTGTCGGTGTCAAAACCGGCGGATCTCGGGTAGGGGGTCCCGAACTGTGTGTCTAGGCCGGTTGGTAATAGGAGGCAAGGGACATGAAGTTTTACCCAAGTTCGGGCCCTCTCGATGGAGGTAAAACCCTACGTCTTGCTTGATTAATATTGATGATATGGGTAGTACAAGAGTAGATCTACCACGAGATCAGAGAGGCTAAACCCTAGAAGCTAGCCTATGGTATGATTGTTGATGTGTATATCGTCCTACGGACTAAAACCCCCCGGTTTATATAGACACCGGAGAGGGTTAGGGTTACATAGAGTCGGTTACAATGGTAGGAGATCTGAAAATCCATATCGCCAAGCTTGCCTTCCACGCCCAGGAAAGTCCCCTCCGGACACGGGATGGAGTCTTCAATCTTGCATCTTCATAGTCCAGGAGTCCGGCTGAAGGTATAGTTCGGCTATCCAAACACCCCCTAATCCAGGACTCCCTCAGTAGCCCCTGAACCAGGCTTCAATGACGACGAGTCCGGCGTGCAGTTTGTCTTCGGCATTTCAAGGCGGGTTCCTCCTCCAAGTACTTCATAGAAGATTTTGAACACGAAGATAGTGTCCGGCTCTGCAAAATAAGTTTCCACATATTGCCATAGAGAGAATAATATTTACACAAATCTAATCTGCTGACGTATTCCGTAGCGTGACACACCACGGCCAAGCCTTTATCCGAGTCGTTTCAGTATCCCACCTCAGCGCATTATGCGAGGCGGCTTCCTTGGCACGTCTTGTCAAAGCAGAGATCGTGTCCCCTTATTCCGTGATTCTCATCAATACAGGCGTGGGTAACCCAACCGCGCCTTTGATTACGGCGCTTGGAGATAAACGAGTTTTACCAGGCTGGTGGGGACATGTAGTTGCGTCCACCCATATAAGGGGATAAGGATCCACCTTTTCACCCACGCCTTCTTCCTCCTTTGCCTATCCATTCTTGCGTACTCGAGCTCCAGCGCCCAAGTCCGCACTACCACCTCAACCCTCTCCAGTCATGTCCGGAGCGGGAGGCAAGTGGATGGTCTCCTCTGTCACGGAGGGACACATCAAAAAGCTGAGGAAGGCCGGATATCTGGCTAGCGACATCGCGCACCGGCTTCCCGAAACGGGGCAGCTCATCCCCACTCCCAGGCCCCATGAGAGGGGGGTATTCCTCCTCCATTTCCTCCGCGGACTGGACTTCCCTCTACATCCATTTGTCCGGGGGCTCATGTTCTACTACGGCCTAGATTTCCATGATCTGGCCCCGAACTTCATCCTCAACATCTTGGCGTTTATCGTCGTGTGTGAGGCCTTCCTCCGCATCCGCCCCCATTTCGGGCTCTGGCTGAAGACTTTCAACGTCAAGCTGAAGGTGGTGCGCGGCAGCCAGGCGGAGTGCGGAGGCACCATGGTGGGCAAGATGGCCAACGTCCTGTGGCTCGAGGGCTCCTTTGTGGAGACCCTGAAGGGGTGGCAATCATGGTGGTTTTACGTCACCGAGCCGCACGACTCCGGATGGGTCGCACCCCCTGAGTTTCGATCTGGCCCCCCTACGCGGCTCACCTCCTGGAAGGAGACAGGTCTGTCTTGGGGTAAAAAAGGAGAGCTGACCGGACTCCAAACATGCATCCAAACCCTGGTGGACAAGAAGCTCAAACTTGTCAACGTAGTCCAGGTTATGCTCATCCACTTGATCCTCCCGTGCCAACGATGGGCTTTCAACCTGTGGGAGTTTGACCCGGCGTGGCACCAAACTCTGAGCAGGCTCTTCGACACGACGTACGAAGATGCCTAGAAGGTGCTTTTCAAGGGCGCCGAGGCTCCCGCATCCGCTACTGAGGATCGCGGATTCAGTGCGCAGCGTCACGCGCTCGCGGTAAGCTATTTTTTCCTTTTACAGGGTGTCAGTTTTCCATAGTTTGACTCTATGCGGGATCTAAGCTCCCTTTCCTCTGACAGGATTGGCAGGTGACGTCCGGACAGATCAACTGTCCGGCCCCTTTGCTCGAAGGCCCAGCGGACGCTCGCTTGGCGAGGCTGCTCGTTCCGGCGCCGTATGTGGTGCCGAAGAAGAAGGCCACGAAAAGGGCCACGGGGACTCGAAAGAGCACCCGGCGCCAGGAGGTGTCGGATTCATCATCCGACAGTCCCGAAGCGCCTTCCTCTCGCGAAGACGAGAAGGAAGAAGAAGAGACCTCTCCCCCTCCAGCGGGAGGAGAGAAGAAAGGGAAGGCCGCCCTCTCTGAGGAGGCCGGAGGGTCCAAGAAGGGGAAAACCCTTCCTCCGGACTACTCCGCCGACACCGACGACGGCGGAGATGAGTGGCAGCCCAGGGCCAAGCCCTGGCAAAATCGTAAGTATCGGGATACCGGAGTAGTTCATAGTATTCGTTTATTCCACAGCTTTCCCTTATGTCGAATATGCTTATGCAGCCCACCCAAAGACCGGCTCGACGCGTCGTCGAGCGGCTCACTGGACTTGTCGGATGTGAACTCGCTTCCGACGGCTTCCTCCCCCCGTCCTATGGACGACACCGAGGTGTTGTCCCAACAGGTTCCAAGTAGGGAGGAGGTGGTCCTGGAGGCGCCGCAAGGCGACCTCTCGGACTCCAGGAGTAAAGGGGATGAAACCCCCCAGGGCTCCAAGTCCGGCTCTAGGCCGGACACCACTCCGGAACCTTCAAGGGTTCCGGAGTCCGGCAGGGGACCACCTTCCAAGAGGAGCAAGTCCACTGTGCCGGCGACCCCCGTCCACCCGGAGGCGTCGGACAATATGTTGGAGGCGCTCCAAGGCGCCTCCATCGACGAGGAGCACCGCGCTATTATGAGTGCGGTGGTCCAGAAGGTTCAGTCCGCCAAGAGCGGACTGACTGAAGCTTGTACTATCCTTTTGACAGGCTTTGAGGTAAGTAAATAATGTGTAAATAATATTACCACATAGACAGTAGCCCCTGATGCTCTGTTGGGCGTTCGGGAAGAAAAGCCGAATAGAGGATCAAAAAATTCGCAGGAGTCTAACAAAAATGAGTCAATATGCATGTGCAGGCTACCCTGCTTGCGTCCGCCGCACTGACTGCGGAAGTGGACACGCTAAAGCAGGACCTCAAAAGGTCCGAGCAAGAGCTCGAGCGTGCCAAGAAGCAGCTCGAGGACAATGAAGGTAAGAAATACCTTGTTAAAAAAATATATAAGGTGCAATTGCAAAAAATGACAGGATTATTGTGGCTATTGTAGGGGCCACGTCTGAGGTGGCGACCCTTAAGCAAGCGCTGGACGAGGCTGAGAAGAATTCGGCCTCGGAGCGCACCGAGCGGGAGAAGTATGAGGCTGAGGTTGGCAAGGTGCGGCAAGAGCTCCAGGCTCTCATGAAAAAACATGAGAGTTTGGAGCGTGACTCGAAGACGCAAGCGTCCGAGCTTGCGGTGGCTATTGAAAATGCCAAATCTGCCAAGGCCGAATCCCAGAAGACCCTCCAGGAGTTGGATGAGGTGAAGAAGATAGCGGCGGGTAAGGCATTCTTTATGCAAAGTAAACACATAAACGTGAGTTTCTTGATACTTACCCGAATCCAGAGCTCTCCAGGGGCATTTGCAGATCTTCCCCGGAGTGTATCCGATGCCGCCGCATTCTATCGAGCCGAGGAGGGAAGCTCGACGGAGAAGGTGTTCTGGTCTCAGTATGCTGAGGCCGGACACCCCGTGCCCCTGAGCGACCAGCTAAAGCAACTGGTTGAGCTCCACAAGGCGGCCGAACAGGCCATGAAGGGCCTCCTAGTTCGGCTGTGGCCTGGAGAGGCTCTGCCTGGGAGCTATTTCGGGCTGGTGCGGCGGCTGGTGGAGGCATGTCCAAGGCTCGAAGTCATCAAGCGCTCCGTCTGTATTGAAGGTGCCCGTAGGGCCTTTGCCCGTGCTAAGGTGCACTGGGGCAGGCTGGACGCGGAGAAGCTTGTGAAGAACGGGCCACCAGCGGGGAAAGAGCATCGCAAGCCCGAAAATTACTATAAAGATGTTCTGAAGGGTGCCCGCCTTGTGGCGGATGAATGTACTAGGGATGTAATTTTTGAGTAAAACTCGCTTGTGTTTGTCCTGTGCGCTGAAAACTTGTTCATATGCACTGAGCAATGCTGCTTGAATTTAAAATATTACCTTCTGTGCGGCTGTTTATCAATACTGAGAGATGGCGAGTCATCGGCTGCTGCCCCCTTGCCGCTAGTGCTGGGGTGTTCGGGGATAAACCTGAGCGCTCTTTTCCCATGTTTGGGTCCGTTGAGGGAGGTGCTCAGCCCAACGAACAAGGCAATCGGACTATAATGTGTGAACACTCTCACTTAGCCATAGAATTCTATAATTTTAAATTTCGGCGAAGCCCCTAGTATTCGGAAGACCGAGTTCGGGGCGCTATCCACGCCTTGGCCGGACAGAGCCGGCTCCTCGCCCTAAGCGGCATAAGTCTTTAGGGACTTGAAAAAACCTCTCGAACCGACCAGCTCTTGCTTCATCATGACAGTCAGTTTTAGCTTTCTCCACTGAGGTGCTCGACCCAGCTCAACCGGGGCACAATCGCAGTGGTTCTCCTAGTGCTACCTTAGCCGATATAGCGGAACGTAAGGCACCAAAACATAGGAGCCGGGCAAACCCAACTATTGACCCAAGACATGATTCGGAGCCGATGCATATAATGCTATAAGTTTGGGGTGCCGCACTTGTTAAAGTGTTCGGACTTCTCACACCATATTGAGGGGTACAAAAGCCCCTGGCGTATTTTGGCCATACCAACGTGCAACATGTCATTAAGGAACATATAAAAAAGGTAATGCAAAAATAAACGAAATCTATGCATTGTTTATTAAAGATAGCTGCGATCAAAGCAGAACGATACAAGTAATGCGATAAACGAAAAGTTGGACAATTTAACATGTCTGCTCCAGGGGCAAGCTGCGGAATAGTATGTGAAACAGGTATACTGCTCGTGATAGAGACCACTTGGGATTTCCGTAATGCGGCATGGCTTGTCTGCTTCCCTGGTTCTTGTGTCGTTTGTGTGGCAATTGAACTGCCGAACAGGCCTTCCGGAGAGTAGAGTCCTGGAAGTAAGAGAAAAGTAAAAAAATTGGCAGCCCCTGGTGCGGTTTAAGCCATGTTTTGGGCGTGCCGTGATGGTGCCCCTCCCCCTATGCCCATGGTATTTCCAGAGCGTAGTTATGGACGCGAAGTACTGGCGTCGCCTTTTTGCGAGGGTTGGGGTTGGGGCCGCATTGCTACGCCTGCTCGGAACGTGCCAGGCAGTCTTGTTGTAGGTTACTCCGGGCGCGCTTGATGGTGTCCGGATGTTTAATGACCGGACTGGAGAACTTCCTGGAGAGGCTGCTTTGTACTTCCACTGCAAGGGCCGCCGTGTGCTCCTCTGTTCGGAGGGAGCGTTCGGTGTTTCCATTGACCGTAATTACTCCACGAGGGCCTGGCATCTTGAGCTTAAGGTATGCGTAGTGCGGTACCGCATTGAATTTGGCGAATGCGGTTCGTGCAAGCAGTGCATGATAACCACTGCGGAATGGGACTATGTCGAAGATCAATTCCTCGCTTCGGAAATTATCCGGGGATCCGAAGACCACTTCAAGTGTGACTGAGCCTATACAGTTGGCCTCTACACCTGGTATTACGCCTTTAAAGGTCGTTTTGGTGGGCTTAATCCTCGAGGGATCGATGCCCATTTTTCGCACTGTATCCTGGTAAAGCAGGTTCAGGCTACTGCCGCCATCCATGAGGACTCTAGTGAGATGAAATCCGTCAATAATTGGGTCTAGAACCAATGCGGCAAATCCGCCATGATGGATGCTAGTGGGATGGTCTCTTCGATCAAAGATGATCGGGCAGGAGGACCATGGGTTGAATTTTGGGGCGACTAGCTCTACCGCGTATACGTCCCTTAACGCGCACTTCCGCTCCCTTTTGGGGACGTGGGTGGCGTATATCATGTTCACCGTCTGCACTTGTGGGGGAAAACCCTTCTGTCCATTGTTGTTCGGCGGCCGGGGCTCCTTGTCGTCATACCTATGCAGCCCCTTGTCTTCATTGTCGGTGCTTAACTTGCCTGCCTGCTTGAACATCCAACAATCCCTGTTGGTGTGATTGGACGGCTTTTCGGGGGTGCCATGTATTTGGCACAAGCGGTCGAGTATTCGGTCCAAGCTGGATGGGCCCCTAGGATTCCTTTTGAATGGCTTCTTCCGCTGACCGGATTTAGAGCCTCTGAATCCGGCATTAACTATCGTATCCTCAGCATTGTCGCTGTTAATGCGGCGCTTCTGCTTGTTGCGACGCGACCTGCCACTAATGTCCCTGGTGTCCGAACTACCAGGTTGCTACGAGCGAGCCAGCTGTCTTCTCCCGTGCAAAAGCGGGTCATGAGTGTCGTGAGTGCTGCCATAGATTTCAGCTTTTCCTGTCCGAGGTGCCGGGCCAGCCACTCGTCACGGATATTGTGCTTGAAGGCTGCTAGGGCCTCAGCGTCCGGACAGTCGACTATTTGATTTTTCTTTGTTAGGAACCGTGTCCAGAATTGTCTGGCCGATTCCTCTGGCTGCTGGATTACGTGACTTAGGTCATTGGCGTCTGGGGGTCGCACATAAGTGCCCTGGAAATTGTCGAGGAATGCGGCTTCCAGGTCCTCCCAACAACTGATTGACCCTGTTGGCAAGCTGTTGAGCCAATGCCGGGCTGGTCCTTTAAGCTTGAGTGGGAGGTATTTGATGGCGTGAAAATCGTCGCCGCGGGCCATGTGGATATGAAGGAGATAATCCTCGATCCATACCGCAGGGTCTGTTGTGCCATCATATGATTCAATGTTTACGGGTTTGAAACCCTCGGGGATTTGATGATCCATTATTTCGTCTGTAAAGCACAGTGGGTGTGCGGCGCCTCTATACTGGGCGATATCATGACGTAGCTCCAATGAGCTTTTTCTACTGTGTGCGGCCCTGCCGAATGTGTGGCCGGCATGACGGTTACCGTCTCGAGCCGTGGGGTGCCCATGCGATCCGTAGATCGATCATGTTTGCCTTGTCTTGTCCTCCAACATGTCTCGTAAGTCCGACGCATATTCCCGTGCCTTGGTACAGGGTGCGGCTTGAGTGGAGGGCCGGGAGGCCTCTCTGTCGCGGCCATGAGGTGGCCGTTCAGCCACATCAAGTGCTTCCTCCTCTAATCGGGGTAGCAACCTGCGCTTTGGGTAACTCTTGGAGGGGCGTTCGAGTTTATGCTCTTCGGTCGCAAGGACTTCAGTCCATCTGTCAACCAGCAAATCTTGATCAGCTCTGAGTTGTTGCTGCTTTTTTCTTGAGGCTTCTTGCCATGGCGATAAGCCTGCGTTGGAAACGCTTTTGCTCAATGGGATCCTCTGGCACGATGAATTCGTCGTCGTCGAGGCTTGCCTCGTCTTCGGAGGGAGGCATATAATTATCGTCCTCAACCTCTCTGTCTGCCGCTCTCTCATGAGGGTTGGTTTCTCCATCCTCCTGTGCTAAACCTTGCTGGAAAGGGTTTTCTTCGGCACTCTCCGGAGTATTATTATCTCCCGTTCTGGAATCACCGTTTTTGTGTTGGCGGGATTTTGAGCGGGGCCGCTGACGCCGACGCTTTTGCTGTTTCTTGGAGGGGTCATCCTCCGATGTTCCATCACCATCTCCCTCTTTTGAGGTGTCCACCATGTATATGTCATATGATGAGGTGGCTTTCCAGGGCCTAGTAGGCGCTGGTTCTTCATCATCTCCTTCATCGGCGTCCATACCGTCGATGTCTTCGTAGTCATAGTCGAGCATGTCGGTTAAATCATCGACAGTGGCTACAAAGTGGGTGGTGGGTGGGTTTTGAATTTCTTCATCGTCCGTACCCCAACCTTGCTGACCATAGTCCAGCCAGGGCTCTCCTGATAAAGAGAGAGACTTCAGTGACTTCAGGATATCGCCGAAAGGCGAGTGCTGAAAGACGTCCGCGGCCGTGAACTCCATGATCGGCGCCCAATCGGATTCGATCGGCGGGGGCGCAGAGGGTTCGGAGTCCGGAGAAGGATCCGGCTCCATGGAGTCACGAGTCTCGCAGAGTACGGGGCTGGTGTTCGGCTCAACCGCCGTTGGGATCACAGCCCCCGAGGTGGCGTCCAACCGCCCATCCTCGATCGGCGTGGTTGGCTCCGAACTAAGGGTCGGAGTTGATGCGGGTGCGGCCTCCAGGGCACTGTTCGACAACAGAGCTAGATCATGCTCATCGTGACAGTGCGGCGCGCTCGGCGGTGGTTCGAGTCCGTCGAAGATCAAGTCCCCGCGGATGTCAGCCGTGTAGTTTAAATTTCCGAATCTGACCTGACGGTCAGGGGCGTAGCTTTCGATCTACTCTAGATGGCCAAGTGAATTGGCCCGCAGTGCGAAGCCGCCAAAGAAAAAGATCTGTCCGGGGAGGAAGGTCTCACCCTGGACTGCATCGCCATTGATGATCGTAGGAGCCATCGGGCCTGACGGCAACGGCACAGAGGAACTCTCAATGAAAGCACCAATGTCGGTGTAAAAATCGGCGGATCTCGGGTAGGGGGTCCCGAACTGTGCATCTAGGCCGGATGGTAACAGGAGGCAAGGGACACGAAGTTTTACCCAGGTTCGGGCCCTCTTGATGGAGGTAAAACCCTACGTCCTGCTTGATTAATATTGATGATATGGGTAGTACAAGAGTAGATCTACCACAAGATTAGAGAGGCTAAACCCTAGAAGCTAGCCTATGGTATGATTGTTGATGTGTATATCATCCTACGAACTAAAAACCCCCGGTTTATATAGACACCGGAGAGGGTTAGGGTTACATGGAGTCGGTTACAATGGTAGGAGATCTGAACATCCGTATCGCCAAGCTTGCCTTCCACGCCAAGGAAAGTCCCCTCCGGACACGGGACGGAGTCTTCAATCTTGCATCTTCATAGTCCAGGAGTCCGGCTGAAGGTATAGTTCGGCTATCCGAACACACCCTAATCTAGGACTCCCTCAGCCGTCATCACGGAGGGCTTCTACATCATCATAGCCTCTCCGATGAAGTGTGAGTAGTTTACCTCAGACCTTCGGGTCCATAGTTAGTAGCTAGATGGCTTCTTCTCTCTTTTTGGATCTCAATACAAAGTTCTCCCCCTCTCTTGTGGAGATCTATTCGATGTAATCTTCTTCTTTTTGCGGTGTGTTTGTTGAGACCGATGAATTGTGGGTTTATGATCAAGTCTATCTATGAATAATATTTGAATCTTCTCTGAATTCTTTTATGTATGATTGGTTATCTTTGCAAGTCTCTTCGAATTATCCGTTTGGTTTGGCCAACTAGATTGGTAGTTCTTGCCATGGGAGAAGTGCTTAGCTTTGGGTTCGATCTTGCGGTGTCCTTTCCCAGTGACAAAAGGGGCAGCAAGGCACGTATTGCATCATTGCCATCGAGGATAACAAGATGGGGTTTATTTCATATTGCATGAATTTATCTCTCTACATCATGTCATCTTGCTTAAGGTGTTACTCTGTTTTTAACTTAATACTCTAGATGCATGCTGGATAGCGGTCGATGAGTGGAGTAATAGTAGTAGATGCATAATCGTTTTGGTCTACTTGTCATGAACGTGATGCCTATATACATGAGCATGCCTAGATATTCTCATAACTATGCTCAATTCTATCAATTGCTCAACAGTAATTTGTTCACCCACCATAGAATACTTATGCTCTTAAGAGAAGCCAAGTGAAACCTATGGCCCCCGGGTCTATTCTCATCATATTAATCTCCATCACTTTAATCTTGTTTTGCTTTTTACTTTGCCTTTTACTTTTCACTTTGCATCTTTATACCAAAAATACCAAAAATATTATATCTATCAGATCTCACTCCCGTAAGTGACCGTGAAGGGATTGACAACCCCTAATCGCGTTGCTTGCGAGCAGCTATCGTTTTGTGCAGGTACGAGGGACTTGAGCGTGGCCTCCTATTGGATTGATACCTTGGTTCTCAAAAACTGAGGGGAAATACTTACGCTACTCTACTGCATCATCCCTTCCTCTTCGGGGAAATCCAACGCAAGCTCAAGAGGTAGCAAGAAGGATTTCTGGTGCCGTTGCCGGGGAGTCTACGCAAAAGTCAACATACCAAGTACCCATCACAATCCCTATCTCTCACATTACATTATTTGCCATTTTCCTGTCGTTTTCCTCTCGCCCACTTCACCCTTGCCGTTTTATTCGCCCTCTCTCTCTATCATCCCTCTCTATTTGCCTCTTTTTGCCCGCTTGCCTTTTGTTTGCTCGTGTGTTGGATTGCTTGTTTGTCGCGATGGCTCAACCGAGATTTGGTGATCTTCACCTTAAAGGGTTAGAGGAGATTGAAAACAACGTTAGGAAGTTTATGGTTTTGCAATTCAAGCATAATAATTTCTTTAGAAACGAGCTTAAGGAACAAAAAAGTTTTATGAGCTATATGAATAAAGAGCTTGATGATATGTCTAAAGAATTTGATGGTATAAGATCCCAAATTGCTCGTCTAGAAAAGACGACTGCTAAAATTTCGGATATGCAAGCCACCTTAGTCAATAAGATGGCCGCTAAACTGAATTCCTATGAAAATCAAGAAGAAGATCTAAAAGTTATTGATGTGTCTCCTATTAAATCTTTGTTTTGCAATATGAATCTTGATGAAACTGAATATGATCTTCCTTTACCTAGAAGGCGTTCTAAAAATTCGGAATATTTAGATCTTTATGATGAAATTGATGAAAGTGGGATTGAAAGAAATAAAAATCTAGATGTTGCTAAACCCACTATATTGGATTTCAAGGAATTTAATTATTAAAGTTGCTCTTTAATTGATTGTATTTCCTTGTTGCAATCTGTGCTAAATTCTCCACATGCTTATAGTCAAAAGAAAGCCTTCACCGAACATATTGTTGATGTGTTGATGCAATCTTATGTAGAAAAACTTGAGTTGAAAGTTTCTATCCCTAGAAAACTCTATGATGAGTGGGAACCAACTATTAAAATTAAAATTAAATATCATGAGTTTTATGCTTTGTGTGATTTGGGTGCTAGTGTCTCTACTATTCCCAAGACTTTGTGTGATTTGCTAGATTTCCGTAATTTTGATGATTGCTCTCTAAACTTGCATCTTGCAGATTCTACTATTAAGAAACCTATGGGAAGGATTAATGATGTTCTTATTGTTGCAAATAGGAATTATGTGCCCGTAGATTTCATTGTTCTTGATATAGATTGCAATCCTTCTTGCCCTATTATTCTTGGTAGACCTTTCCTTAGAACGGTTGGTGCGATTATTGATATGAAGGAAGGGAATATTAGATTTCAATTTCCATTAAAAAAGGGCATGGAACACTTTCCAAGAAAGAAAATAAAATTGCCATATGAAACTATCATGAGAGCCACTTATGGATTGCCTACCAAAGATGGCAATACCTAGCTCTATCCTCGCTTTTATGCCTAGCTAGGGGCGTTAAACGATAGCGCTTGTTGGGAGGCAACCCAATTTTATTTTTATTTCTTACTTTTTGCTCCTGTTTAGTAATACATAAATTATCTAGCCTCTTTTTTGGTTGTGTTTTTTGTGTTTAATTAGTGTTTGTACCAAGTAGAACCAATGGGAAGACTTGGGGAAAGTCTTGTTGAACTTGCTGTGAAAAACAGAAACTTTAGCGCTCACAAGAACTGCTGTAATTTTTATTTGAAGAGTGATATTTAGTTAATTCTTTTTGAAGATGATTAATAGATAAACTACTCACGTCCGGCAATTTATTTTAGAATTTTTAGGGTTCCAGATCTTGCGCTAGCAACAGATTACTACAGACTGTTCTGTTTTTGACAGATTCTGTTTTTCGTGTGTTGTTTGCTTATTTTGATGAATCTATGGTTAGTAAAATAGTTTATAATCCATAGAGAAGTTGGAATACAGTAGGTTTAATACTAATATAAATAAATAATGAGTTCATTCTAGTACCTTTAAGTGGTCTTTTGTTTTCTTTCGCTAACGGAGCTCATGAGTTTTCTACTTTAAGTTTTGTGTTGTGAAGTTTTCAAGTTTTGGGTGAATTCTTTTGATGGATTATGGAACAAGGAGTGGCAAGAGCCTAATCTTGTGGATTCCCATGGCACCCCCAATATAATCCAAGGACACCAAAAAGTCAAAGTTTGGGGATGCCCCGGAAGGCATCCCCTCTTTCGTCCACTTCCATCGGTAATTTACTTGGAGCTATATTTTTATTCACCAACATGATATGTGTTTTGCTTGGAGCATCTTGTATTATTTTTGTCTTTGTGTTTTAGTATGACACAATCATCCTTGCTGTACACACCTTTTGAGAGAGCCATACATGAATTAAAATTTGATAGAATACTCTATGTGCTTCACTTATATCTTTTGAGCATTATAATTTTGCTCTATGTGCTTCACTTATATCTTTTTGAGCTAAGTAGTTTTGCTCTATGTGCTTCACTTATATCTTTTTGAGCTAAGTAGTTTTGCTCTATGTGCTTCACTTATGTGATGCCCCCAATTTGACCGTACACTAATCATACACGCAAACGTGTACGATCAAGATCAGGGACTCACGGGAAGATATCACAACACAACTCTACGAATAAAATAAGTCATACAAGCATCATATTACAAGCCAGGGGCCTCAAAGGCTCGAATACAAGAGCTCGATCATAGAAGAGTCAGCGGAAGCAACAATATCTGAGTACAGACATAAGTTAAACAAGTTTGCCTTAAAAGGCTAGCACAAACTGGGATACAGATCGAAAGAGGCGCATGCCTCCTGCCTGGGATCCTCCTAAACTAATCCTGGTCTTCGTCAGCGGGCTACACGTAGTAGGCACCTCCCGAGTAGTAGTAGTCGTCGTTGACGGTGGCGTCTGGCTCCTGGGCTCCATCGTCTGGTCGCAGCAATCGGGTACAGGAAGGGGGAAAAGGGGGAGTAAAGCAACCATGAGTACTCATCCAAAGTACTCGCAGGCAAGGAGCTACAATACATATGTATGCATTGGTATCAAATGGAATAAGGGTATCATACGTGGACTGAACTGCAGAATGCCGGAATAAGGAGGGGATAGCTAGTCCTTATCGAAGACTACACTTCTGGCCACCTCCATCTTGCAGCAGCTAGAAGAGATTAGATGGTAAATTCACCAAGTAGCATCGTGTAGCATAAACCTAACCGATGATCCTCTCCTCGTCGCCCTATGAGAGAGTGATCACCGGTTGTATCTGGTACTTGGAAGGGTGTGTTTTATTAAGTATCCGGTTCTAGTTGTCATAAGGTCAAGGTACAACTCCAAGTCGTCCTGTTACCGAAGATCGCGGCTATTCGAATAGATTAATTTCCCTGCAAGGGTGCACCACATTTCCCAACACACTCGATCCCCTTTGTCCGGAAACTTTCCTAGGTCATGCCCGGCCTCGGAAGATCAACACGTCGCAGCCCTACCTAGGCACAACAGAGAGGTCAGCACGCCGGTCTAAATCCTATGGCGCAGGGGGATGGGCCCATCGCCTTTGCACACCTGCACGTTGCGAACGCGGCCGGAAGTAGAACTAGCCCCCTTAATACAAGAGCAGGCGTATGGTCCAATCCGACGCGTGCCGCTCAGTCGCTGACGTCACGAAGGCTTCGACAAATACCACGATGTCGAGTGCCCATAATTGTCCCCGCGTAGATGGTTAGTGCATATAGGCCAGTGGCCAGACTCACATCAAATACCAAGATCTCGTTAAACGTGTTATCTTGAAATAACCGCGAACGCCGACCAGGGCCAGGCCCACCTCTCTCCTAGGTGGTCTCAACCTGCCCTGTCACTCCGCCTGAAACTAACAGTTGGGGGCCGTCGGGAACCCAGGCCCACCTCTACCGGGATGGAGCCACCTGCCCCTTCAGCCCCCATCTCCGAACAGTATCATAAGTAAAGTAACAGTATAAAGTATATACCATATGCCCGTGATCACCTCCCGAAGTGATCACGGCCCAGTAGTATAGCATGGCAGACGGACAAGAGTGAAGGGCCACTAATGAAGTACTAGCAACCTATACTAGGCATGTAGGATTGCAGGTAAGGTATCAACAGTGGTAGCAACAATGACAGGCTATGCATCAGGACAGGATTAACGGAAAGCAGTAATATGCTACACTACTCTAATGCAAGCAGCATAGAGAAGAGTAGGCGATATCTAGTGATCAAGGGGGGGGGGCTTGCCTGGAAGCTCTGTTGCATAAGAAGGGTCGTCGGTGACGTAGTCGTACTCGGTGGCATCAGCGCCGGTCTCGGGGTCTACCGGGGAAGAAGAGGGGGAAAGAAACAGTAAATACGGAGCAAACAAAGCATCACAAAATGTAACGAGACAAAACGCGGTGCTAGGTATGCCCTAACGTCGTAGGAGGTGATACCGGCGAAGGGGGGGGACATCCGGGAAAATATCCCCGGTGTTTCGCGTTTTTAGACAGATGAACCGAAGGGGGAAAGTTGTGTGTTCGGTATGCTAGGGATGCGTGGCTGACGAACGAGCTACGTATCCGGATTCGTCTCGTTGTTCTGAGCAACTTTCATGTAGAAAGTATCTTCATCTTAGCTACGGTTTATTTTATACGATTTTCTAAAGTTTTAAATCATTTTTATAATTTATTTAATTAATTTAATCCAACATTATCCAGATAGTGCATGCTGACGTCAGCATGACGTCAACAGTTGACAGTTGACCTGGTCAACCTGACGTGTGGGCCCTGTGGGACCCACCTGTCATTCTCTTTTTAGTTTAATTAGGGTTTAGGTTAATTAATTACTATTTAGTTTAATTAATCAAAATTAATTAAGTTAATTAATTATTTATTTATTTGTTTTATTATTATTATTTATTACTATTTTTTAAATTCTTTTTTTAATCATTCTCAGGGCTAGGCCCACTGTCATTGGGCCAGGGGGGCCATAGCGGTTCGGGCTATCGAGAATGTGGGTGCGGGTGCCTGACGAGGCGAACCCGAGGGTAGCGTAGCCCGCCCGAGCGTGGAGGCGAGACTGCCGGGCGTGGCGGGGCGCCGGCAGCCACCAGCAGAGGCAAGCGGAAGCCCCAAGCGGGTTGCACGTGCGGCGGATGTGTGGATGGCGCGGTGGAGCCGAGGCAGGAGGTGGGGCGACAGGGGGGCGCAGCTTGACGGGGCGGAGGCGGCGCTGGTCAGGTGGCGTGGGCGGAGGCAGGGTACAACAGCGGCAGCGAGCGGCTGCGCTAGTCCAGGCCGTGGCCGGAGCGGCGAGCAGGGACCGCGGGGCTGCGACGGACGAGGCCACCGCAGGCGGGCCGCGCGAGCTACGGTGCGGGTGCGTGAGCACGAGTGGGCGGGCACGGCATCAGGCGCGCGGACGAGCGCACGGGCGAGGGGCGACGGCGCATGAGCGGGAGGAGCAGCGAGTGAGGCATGGCCCGTGCAATGGCGCGGATGGCCGTGGAGAACGGCGTCCGACAGGAGGAGAGGGGATGCAGAGGGGAGCACTCACGGTGGTCGTAGGGAGAATGGCAGCGGGCGCAAGGAGGATGACGGGGACGAGGTCGACGATGGAGGTAGTCCGGCGAGGTGGTCCTGGTCGGCGAGCGGCGTTCCGAGCGACGGTGCCAGGATCCGAGGGAGACGGGGTCAAGTCCGCGATGAGTCGAGGCCACGGCTTCAGGCGGGCGTCGTGCAAGGGAGAGGAGAGGCGCGGAGGAGGCCGGGGGTGGCGGTGCTCGGCACCGGCGCCGGCCTCAAGGGGAGCGGCGGCTCGGGTGCGAGATCGGGCCCCTCCCCGATCCAATCCAGCAAGAGAAGGGGGATGGGAACGGGAGAGAGTGGGGGCGTGGGTGTGTGGGGGTGGTTAGGTCACGAGGGTGCGGGATATGGGGAGTGGGGGTGGCCGGCCTGTGGGTGGCCTGGTAGCCCTGTTGGGCCGAAAGGCCCAGGGGAGGGGGGTCTCTCTTTGTTCTTTTTTTTGTTTTGTTTTGTTTTTGTTTTACTTTTTATTTAATTTATTTATTTCATATTAGTTCTTCTCATTTTAGTTTTTTGTAAAATATACAACTAGCCCCTAAATTATTGTTAGTAATACGATTACTGTGACAAGTAATTTGGCAATAAAATAGTTTTACATTTGTTTATCATTTTAAAAGTATTTTATAATTGTTTTAGCCCCTGTTTTATTCATCAAGGAGCATTTAAAAACTTTATAAAAATGTGGTTTCAACATGACAAATATCCAGGGATCATTTTCCACACTTTGAACATTTTAGTTTCCATGTTTGACAAATTGAATTTTTAACTTTAAATTTGAATTCGAATTCTGAACAGTGATTTGTTTCAAGTGAGGATTAGCAACAGTAATGTGTCGACATGACACCATTAACAGGGGTTTACTGTAGCTTAACTATCCAAGCGTCACAATTCTCCTCCACTACAAGAAATCTCGTCCCGAGATTAAAGAGGTAGTGAAAGGGGGAAAGGGTTGGTAACGGATCTAGCGGGTCTTCTCATTCTGGGTTGCTCTTCCCAAAGAGGCCGATCCAATACATTGATGTCTTCATTGCTCTGCTTCAGGTCGTCATGATGAAGTCGGTATCCTTTCTTCGGGAACTTCATCTTACTTACGAAAGAATAAATTGTGGGTATGTTCCGGGAGAACGGACCTCTGCAAGGTTGACTATCTAGTAGCTAACATCGGGGACGGTGTTGGGAAGTAACTCTCGAACTGAAACTTAAGAAAATATCAAGAGTAAAGTAAGGAAGTACCCTGAGAAGTTTCAAGCGGGTAGGCAATCGTTCAATGCCTGAAGCAACATGTGAAAGGGGTCCAGAGCAACGAGAATAAGTATTGCGTCTGATATCAGAATAGATTACTAGGAAAGTGACCCCGTGAGTTACATACGAAGTCAAGCACGAGTAATAACTATGGGTACAGGGGGTACAGGAGAGTCATGTTTCGATCCTGTGGACCTATGGGTTATGGGCCCACCATGTGGCTTAAAAGCAAGAAGGACGGTGACGTCTTGCATAATCATGTAAGCAAGGCATGCCAGGGGGTAGCCTATTAGCTATGTCGGCATCAACATCGGTACCAAGGGTGAGGGACGAAGAGAACCACTTTCCTGCTCGTTGAATGAGGCAGACCAATAGGCAAAGTTCTCGTCCATCGGTGGCTACCGGAATGTCATCAACAATAGTAACAGGGTCTTACTGACAGAGTGGTACAACGAGGTGTTTACATAAGCAGGGAAATGTTACTACTTATATTATATAGATCACAAGAAGGTTTAAACAAACCAATGGAAAGGAAAAGTGATTATCAGGTTTAAACAGAACAATGGAAAGAAAAATGTGTATACACACATATTTCAGGGGTATATCCTTCCCAAGGACAAGCGGAGCATGATATCCATGACAGGATAGAAAGTAGGAAACCATTTAGGTAAGTGGGGAGGAATCTCATGATATTACCCATACAACGGTGTTAGGATAAATGATAAAGAAAACTTAGCATTGTGCTTCAAATGCTCTTATTGAAAATTGGATTACCACAGCATGCTTCGAGATAGCATTGACATGGTCTTCAAGCAAAGGTCAGACTTTGGATATAGGAAGGATCCATCAGGAACAACTTGTAGAATAAGTCTTACAATTTCCTCATGGAAGAATGGATAACCTTGCTAATAAGGAAACTATAACAGTAGGTCCTTCGGCCAGGTGTGTTGGGCATGACATCACCTTACCGGGTCATAAAAGGCCAGTGTTATAACTCTTGGAAAAATGTTCCAACCATCATATCTGACCGAGATTCAGATCTAATCGGTGTTAGGATACCTCAGACTCAGGATGCTTGAGAAGAAAAGGTGCAACACAATTTGACAGGATGACATAGTAAGTTTCTCAGGAAAAGAATTATGGAAGCGAGTTCCCAAACAAGAGTTCATCATTAAAACAAGGAGAGGATGAGGAGGTGGCTGATGGACTCAGCGACAATTCCTCAAGATTTCCAAAAGGATGGATTTCCACAATTATGTGAACAAGGGGATAACATTTGTCAATTCAAATGATATAATGTTGTATGCTCTAGGAAAACATACACCATCAATCATTAGTTGAAAGGTGTGCCCGAAGTATGACCTTAGGCAGCAAGCTCAATGTTAGAGTGACGATTCAATAACCAACAGTCTAAGAATGAACTATCGATCGTTAACTTCAAAGAAACAGGGTTGCTAGAAGTACAGAACTCAAACAACATCATTAGCATATTGGTATCCTGGTTAAAAACAACATGGGAACCAAGGAAGAATGGTGATGGTGAGAAGTATCATCATACCGAGAATTTCTAAGAGGTGGAGCAATCCCCACAACATTCTCGATAGAAAACACAATAATACTTCAAGGCAGAATACAACACTAGCTGGAAAGCAAGTTGTATTCATAATGTGGACAAGTTCGCGATGAAAGGAAGTCAAGGGCGTTGTTGATGATAATAAAATCATCGAGGGCAAGGAGGGTATTTATCACCATGAACACAGTTGACATCTCGGAAGAAGTCAAAGTGTTGAAGGTGATCCGACACATTTGCCGGGAGGTTTCAAGAGGATACAATCAAACAACAACAACAACAACAACAACAACAACAACAACAACAACAACAACAACAACAAGCAAGGAAATGACGAAGTGGCAAGTTATAGGATCAATATATAAGCTGCAAGCTCGGGACCAAAGTTGCCTTTCAAGACAAGCAACATGATGTCGAAAGCTCGATGTAAGTCGTGCTCACACACTGAAGAATTCATGGCCCAGAGAAGGACACGGTTGCACAGTCAAAAGTAGAAAGACCAGGATGCAGCCGATAGTCTAGGAATGACCAGATTGGATTCAGAATTTCCTAGTAAAAATACTAGGGGTATTTGATTTGTAGTGCGTAATAATTCCACTAGTCGGTGCCCTCGGTTGACAACAACCCAGAACCCGTAGAGTGATTACGACAAGGAAAAAAATTACTTCAACAAAGTTAGTAAGAGGTGGTGCAATGGCAAGGCATCTCCGAGATACCAGGGGGTAAAACTCGAAGGTAGACATGATAGAAGTAGAACCGGGTCATTGACCTATGACAGTAGATACTTCAACCTTGCCACAATTAGACGAGGCACTGAAATGAATTCCGATCAGATATATCAGATCAGGACAACATGGTCGGAATCATAACTGTAAGGAATCAATTTCAAAAATACCGAAAGAATCATACAACTGGATAATCATTTTGCAAGAAGCTTCTGAGACGGTCTACATCATTTTCATGGGCATGGACACAAAGTTCAAGGTCGACTCCCACTTCTTTAATGCATATCATTTCATTCACCTCTCGCTTTGATAAAACTGTAGTGTTGGAATTTATTTGGTAGAACACCGGAAGAGTATGACTTGTGAAAACTTTCGGGTTCTCATGGATTAGGGGAAGACATAGGTTCAACCCATCTGGCATCTTAGTAACATATACCACAAGTTTCAACCGTAAATACACAAGCTCGAAAGCAGAGCATGGTTGGCCAAGAAGATGATACAATTTACCAAAGGCACTATGTATCAGGGGAAGAACTCACAAGGTGATTGAATATGAAGGATACTATCGGATAAGGATCCAACAATGGATTGGGCGATCCACAACGGAGCTAGTGTGAGTATCGGTACTCACTCTGAGGAAGAAAGAAAGCAAAGGCATCAGATTATAGAAACAACTGACTAACTCATAGCTCAAATACAAAGGAATTATGATTTCCAAATGAAGGGATCAGAAGTAAACGCTCAGATTAAGGATGGATAAGCTGAGCATGCTTAGGGGTACAATCGATGGCGATTTGATTGGTCAAGAACTAGCCCATGTTTAAAATGACGTGTGAGCCAGAAGGGTGAATTCTAGGACCTGATTGAGGATTGCGAGTTTGTCGAATCAACGGACTCGAAATGATAGTGTCAAAGGATGCCAATAATATTACTAGACTTATGGAATTAACCATAATGCAAGCGAGCAAGAATTTCAAGAACAACAGGCTGTTGAGGATTTTCTGAAGATTGAATGGTATTTAGAAGACTATTGCAAAATACTTGAAACAACTGTGGATGAGCGGATACTCGATAAGTGCGAGAAACTATCCGTATGGGTATTCAGGTGGCAAAGAACTGCAAGGCAGTGGCACGAAGTATTCTCGGAACAATAGAGAATTTTGAGATATCTTGTAATAACAAGATCAACTGGGAATAAAAGTAAGAATGGCAAGTGCATGTAGCTATCTATAGGGGTTGACAGTGGAAGGGAATTGCAAACGCAACGAGCACACGTTCTCGGGATAACTTAGGAGAGTATCTTCTGAATCCTATGATGCAGTAGGCGATCATCTGTAATAAGGGGCTCTCCGAAAGGAAGTAATTACGAGAACCTAGAGTTAGAGTTAGTAAAATCATTTAACCCGAATAGAAGAGATATTAGAATCCCATAGTATAGGTCGAGGAATAAAAGATCCTAATACCACCCAATGGCGACGTGGGCCCATGGGCCGCACAGCCATGTTAGTAAAACCGTTTTCATCGACTAGACTCAACTTCGGCCAACGAGTTGGAAAGGGGATTCCCACAGGCAGTCGGCTCTGATACCAACTTGTGATGCCCCCGATTTGACCATACACTAATCATACACGCAAACGTGTACGATCAAGATCAGGGACTCATGGGAAGATAGCACAACACAACTCTACAAATAAAATAAGTCATACAAGCATCATATTACAAGCCAGGGGCCTTGAAGGCTCGAATACAAGAGCTCGATCATAGACGAGTCAGCGAAAGCAACAATATCTGAGTACAAACATAAGTTAAACAAGTTTGCCTTAAGAAGGCTAGCACAAACTGGGATACAGATTGAAAGAGGCGCAGGCCTCCTGCCTGGGATCCTCCTAAACTAATACTGGTCTTCATTAGCGGGCTACATGTAGTAGGCACCTCCCGAGTAGTAGTAGTCGTCGTCGACGGTGGCGTCTGGCTCCTGGGCTCCATCGTCTGGTTGCAGCAATCGGATACAGGAAGGGGGAAAAGGGGGAGTAAAGCAACCGTGAGTACTCATCCAAAGTACTCGCAAGCAAGGAGCTACACTACATATGTATGCATTGGTATCAAATCGAATAAGGGTATCATATGTGGACTGAACTGCAGAATGCCGGAATAAGAGGGGGATAGCTAGTCCTTATCGAAGACTACACTTCTGGCCACCTCCATCTTGCAGCAGGTAGAAGAGAGTAGATGGTAAATTCACCAAGTAGCATCGTGTAGTATAAACCTAACCGATGATCCTCCCCTCGTCGCCCTGTGAGAGAGCGATCACCGATTGTATCTGGTACTTGGAAGGGTGTGTTTTATTAAGTATCCGGTTCTAGTTGTCATAAGGTCAAGGTACAACTCCAAGTCGTCTTGTTACCGAAGATCACGGCTATTCGAATAGATTAACTTCCCTGCAGGGGTGCACCACATTTCCCAACATGCTCGATCCCCTTTGTCCGGACACACTTTCCTGGGTCATGCCCGGCCTCGAAAGATCAACACGTCGCAGCCCTACCTAGGCACAACAGAGAGGTCAGCATGACGGTCTAAATCCTATGGCGCAGGGGTCTGGGCTCATCACCCTTTGCACACCTGCATGTTGCGAACGCGGCCGGAAGCAGAACTAGCCCCCTTAATACAAGAGCAGGCTTATGGTCCAATCCAGCGCGTCGCTCAGTCGCTGACGTCACGAAGGCTTCGGCTGATACCACGACTTCGAGTGCCCATAACTGTCCCCGCGTAGATGGTTAGTGTGTATAGGCCAGTGGCCAGACTCAGATCAAATACCAAGATCTTGTTAAACGTGTTATCTTGAAATAACCGCGAACGCCGACCAAGGCCAGGCCCACCTCTCTCCTAGGTGGTCTCAACCTGCCCTATCAGTCCGCCTCAAAGTAACAGTCAGGGGCCGTCGGGAACCCAGGCCCACCTCTACCGGGATGGAGCCACCTGCCCCTTCAGCCCCCATCTCCGAACAGTATCATAAGTAAAGTAACAATATAAAGTATATACCATATGCCCGTGATCACCTCCCGAAGTGATCACGGCCCAGTAGTATAGCATGGCAGACGGACAAGAGTGAAGGGCCACTGATGAAGTACTAGCAACCTATACTAGGCATGGAGGATTGCAGGTAAGGTATCAACAGTGGTAGCAACAATGACAGGCTATGCATCCGGATAGGATTAAAGGAAAGCAGTAATATGCTACACTACTCTAATGCAAGCAGTATAGAGAAGAGTAGGCGATATCTGGTGATCAAGGGGGGGGGGCTTGCCTGGAAGTTCTGTTGCACAAGAAGGGTCGTCGGTGACGTAGTCGTACTCGGTGGCATCAGCGCTGGTCTCGGGGTCTACCAGGGAAGAAGAGGGGGAAAGAAACAGTAAATACGGAGCAAACAAAGCATCACAAAACATAACGAGACAAAACGCGGTGCTAGGTATGCCCTAACGCCGTAGGAGGTGATACCGGCGGCGAAGGGGGGGGGCACATCCGAGAAAATATCCCCGGTGTTTCGCGTTTTCAGACAGATGAACTGGAGGGGGAAAGTTGCGTGTTTGCTATGCTAGGGATGCGTGGCTGACGAACGGGCTACATATCCGGATTCGTCTTGTCGTTCTGAGCAACTTTCATGTAGAAAGTATTTTCATCTGAGCTACGGTTTATTTTATATGATTTTCTAAAGTTTTAAATCATTTTTAGAATTTATTTAATTAATTTAATCCAACATTATCCAGAATAGTGCATGCTGACATCAGCATGACATCAATAGTCAACGTTGACAGTTGACCTGGTCAACCTGACGTGTGGGCCCTGTGGGACCCACCTATCATTCTCTGTTTAGTTTAATTAGGGTTTAGGTTAATTAATTACTGTTTAGTTTAATTAATCAAAATTAATTAAGTTAATTAATTCTTTAATTATTATTATTATTATTATTATTATTTATTACATTCTTTTTTTAATCATTCTCAGGGCTAGGCCCACTTGTCATTGGGCCAGGGGGGCCTTAGCGGTTCGGGCTATCGGGAATGTGGGTGCGGGTGCCCGACGGGGTGAACCCGGGGGCAGCGTAGCCCGCCCGGGCGTGGAGGCGAGACTACCAGACGCGGCGGGGCGCCGACAGCCACCAGCAGAGGCAAGCGGCGGCCCCAAGCGGGTTGCATGTGCGGCGGATGTGCGGATGGCGCGGTGGAGCCGAGGCAGGAGGTGGGGCGACAGGGGGCGCGGCGTGACGGAGCAGAGGCGGCGCTGGTCAGGCGGCATGGGTGGAGGCGGGGTACAACAGCGGCGGCGAGCGAATGCGCTAGGCCAGGCCGTGGCCAGAGCGGCGAGCAGGGACCGCGGGGCTGCGACGGACGAGGCCACCGCAGGCGGGCCACGCGAGTTGCGGTGCGGGACGCGTGAGCGCGAGTGGGCAGGCACGACATCAGGCGCGCGGACGAGCGCACGGGCGAGGGGCGACGGCGCATGAGCGGGAGGAGCAGCGAGTGAGGCATGGCCCATGCAACAGCACGGATGGCCACGGCGGATGGCGTCCGACAGGAGGAGAGGGGAGGCAGAGGGGAGCGCTCACGGTGGTCGTAGGGAGAATGGCAGCGGGCGCAAGGAGGATGACGGGGACGAGGTCGACGATGGAGGTAGTCCGGCGAGGTGGTCCTGGTCGGCGAGCGGTTTTCCGAGCGACGACGCCAGGATCCGAGGGCGATAGGGTCGAGTCCGCGACGAGTCGAGGCCACGGCTTCAGGCGAGCGTCGCGCAAGGGAGAGGAGAGGCGCGGAGGAGGCCGGGGGTGGCGGTGCTCGGTGCCGGCGGCGGCCTCCAGGGGAGCGGCGGCTCGGGTGCGAGATCAGGCCCATCCCCGATCCAATCCAGCGAGAGAAGGGGGTGGGGAACGGGAGAGAGTGGGGGCGTGGGTGCGTTGGGGTGGTTAGGTCACGGGGGTGCGGGATATGGGGAGTGGGGGTGGCCGGCCTGTGGGTGGCCTGGTAGCCCTGTTGGGCCTAAAGGCCCAGGGGAGGGGGGGTCTCTCTCTTCATTCTTTTTTTGTTTTGTTTTGTTTTTGTTTTACTTTATTTAATTTATTTGTTTCCTATTAGTTCTTTTCATTTTATTTTTTTGTAAAATATACAACTAGCCCCTAAATTAGTGTTAGTAATACGATTACTGTGACAACTAATTTTGCAATAAAATAGTCTTACATTTGTTTATCATTTTAAAAGTATTTAATAATTGTTTTAGCCCCTGTTTTATTCATCAAGGGGCATTTAAAAACTTTATAAAAATGTGGTTTGAACATGACAAATATCCAGGGATTATTTTCCACACTTTGAACATTTTAGTTTCCATGTTTGACAAATTTGAATTTTTAATTTTAAATTTGAATTCGAATTCTGAACAATGATTTGGATCAAGTGAGGATTAGCAACAGTAATGTGGTGACATGACACCATTAACAGGGGTTTACTGTAGCTTAACTATCCGGGCGTCGCAACTTATATCTTTTTGAGCTAAGTAGTTTTGCTCTATGTGCTTCACTTATATCTTTTTGAGCTATGTAGTTTTGCTCTATGTGTTTCACTTATATCTTTTGAGCGTTATAATTTTGCTCTATGTGCTTCACTTAGATCTTTTAGAGCACGGTGGTGGATTTTTTTAAAGAAACTATTGATCTCTCATGCTTCACTTAAATTATTTTGAGAGTCTCTTAATAGCATTGTAATTTACTTAATAATAATATGCTTGGTATTCAAGATTTGTGAAACTTTCTTTTGAGTGTGTTGAATACTAAGAAAAGATTGAAGCATGATAATTGTTTTGCGATATGGAGGTGATAATATTAGAATCATGCTAGTTGAGTAGTTGTGAATCTAACATTCTTAAGAAATTGCTCCCCACTTCTACCTATTCTCTTAACATGCACACTATCCACATCATCTATATGCCACATCATCAATTAGTTTGCAAAATCAACCAATCACTCTTTTTCACCCCGCCTAGAAAAGAAAAACTGTTTCTTTTTCCAGCTTCACAGCAGCCGCTGTCCAACCTTTCCCCATCCCGCACGGGCGGCCGGCCCACTGCCCCCAAATCTGCAGCGCCCCTCCTCCTCCCTTTGGTCTCCTCGCTGAGCCCATGGCCGCCTCGCCTCACCACCGGACCGCCGCCCGTCCGGCGCGCTTCCTCCTCTCCTCTCCTCCCTCCCATCCACTCCTCTTCTGGAGCTGCGCCCACCCATGCCTCCGCCGCGGGCGCACGAAGAGCGCCGGCTGTCCGCCGCGTCGGCCGCCCCACCAAATCTGAAGTGCTCCTCCACCGGAGCGGCGCCCGTCCGGCCTCCTCTCGCTCCTCCGGGCACATCCTCCCGCTCCCTCCTCCGGGCACCTCCTCCCGCTTCGCCCAGGGCGCCCACGGCCATACATGTGCCATCCACCCTGCCCACCAGCCATGCCTCCGCCGCGCCATAGGCAGAGCGCCGGCGCCGCGCTACCTCCTCTCCCTCCTTCCGCTGCGCCCACGACCCCCACGCATCCAGTGTGGCGAACATGCCCGTCGCCACCCCTGTACGCCTCCTCTGCCGCCGCCAGGCTGACTCCCGGCCCCACCTTGAAGCCGCCGCCGCTGCACACCACGCGCTGCTCTCCTCGCTCGCGTATCGCCCCGCCTCACGGCACACTTTCCTCAGCTCCGTGCGTGTAGGCGCAGTTGGGACGCGGGTTGCCCGCCATGGTCACCGTCCACTCTGTACACTCTGCTCCGCGGCGAGTCGATGATGAGGAGCCCGATTCAAAGGTGAGGTGAGCATCGCCGCATTTACTTCACTGCTGCTTGCTAGGCTTCTTTTTTTGAGTATCTGCTCGCTAGGCTTCTGAAGCTGGAGGTCCTCAATTTTCCCAGCCCACTTCATCAACGCCTTTGCAGCCCAATGCTCCAAATGGCCCATGATGTTTATCTTCTCCAATACCATCACTTAAACCCTTTAGCTGCTGGTCATTAGTGATTGATGCTTCACTTCCTCTCCCCACGATCTCTGCAGGAGAAACTGATGGTTTCCTCTTTAAATTCGGTGCTCCACCTGAACTCACTTTGTAACAATCGTGGTGGGCTTCTCCCATACCACTCATACCCGTACCACTGGTGAGAAACTCCCTTCCCTATCCTTCTCGACCTTCCTTGTGCCATATTGCAAGTTGAATCACAATGTTGGACTTCCTCAGGTACTGGACGAATTGGACGCCAGGGCCCCCATCTTGGTTGTTCTTCCCCAGCTGCATACGGAAGAGCCTGGAATTTACGGCACCTATAGGTAAATGATGTTGCCATGTGTTCTTGATTATTATCTGAAGTTAACTGCGATTTCTGAATTTTGGTATGCTTCGTTAATTTTGCCTCATGACATATAGTGGTTCAATAAAAAAACTATTAATCCTCAGGTGTAATTTGGACACCGGGGTAGTGATCTTGGTTGTTCTACGGTCGCTACATAGCCAGACATCCAATCCTAGAGGGTACATACTATTCCATACATCACTAATTATTTCAATTTAGTTTGGCTAGATTGAATACTTAGCACTGCATTTATTAACTTTCTCTGTTCTAAAGTTTTGTTTTTTTATAGTTATGCATTCTATTTATTTACCCTGTTCTGAATTGTTGTTTGTTTATGGTACGGGAATCCATATGCCTTGCATTCAACCCCTGCATCTAACATTCTTAAGAATTTTACAAAGGTTTGGTGAGAGTGTTATTTAGTCTCT
>NC_041384.1:406342970-406382283 GCF_002162155.2 Triticum dicoccoides
GACATGGATAATGCAGAAAACTCTTCGCATAATCGAGTTGGACAAAAACTCGTCCATCATTACCTAATCCTCCTCCTCGACTAAACCCGTATGTTGCTGCTCAGAACCGCCGTATGCGTATGGAACTCATGGCTAAAAAAGAAAAAAGAGGTTTGTTAGGCACATTATATTTCTCCGAATATTTTATCTTCCGTATGACATGTCTTATTTATTTCACCATCTACTTCTTCATATGTATAAATCAACAGCCTCTAGAGGTAAACAAACATCACACCAACCTACAAATGAAGAATCATCCACATCGACATCACACACACAAAATCTGGTCTTTGCACATAACCGTAAGATTCTACCCACATTCCAGTTCACGCCTAAGAGTTTTGGGATGACTACATTTACAAAAAAAACTCTTCGCGGCTTATCTTTCAGGAACTATATTTCAACCCTTAAACCTTGGAGGTCCCCATCATTCTTGCAAACACTGTGGTGCTCTGTTTTGGTATGATGAGCGACTACGCAGAGAAAGACATACTCCAGATCCAACATATAATTTGTGTTGCAAGGGAGGAAAAGTTTACCTGCGGCCATACGATCCTCCTCCTCAACCCCTCTTGGATTTACTGACATCCCAGGACAGAACACTCTCCAGTCACTTCTTTAAACATATTAGGCAGTACAATACAATGTTTGCAATGACTTCAATGGGAGCTAAAATTAATGAAACCATAAATGATGGATGAGGCCCATATGTTTTCAAGGTTAGTGGGCAGATTTTCACCGCATTGGTTCTTTGAGACCAACTGGGGAACGACCAGAATATGCACAGTTATACATGTTTGATACTGAGCGTGAGGTTTCAAACCGAATAAATGTTGCTTCGTCTTCACGCTCTGCTTCGTCTTCGAGCTCTTCATTCCAAGCTAACGAAGACATTGTTCAGTCGCTCATACAAATGTTGAACACACATAACCCCATTGTCAAGCTGTTTAGGACAGCAAGTCAAAGATTAGCTGGGAGTGATTGTGACCATTTAACAATCAGGATATATGGCAAACCTGATGCCCATGGAGACATCTATAGTGCTCCAGTTGCGTCTGAGGTTGTTGGATTAGTGGTTGGTGATATTGGGTCATCTAATGTAGGATGAGACATTATAATACAAGACCATTCATCACAGTTACAGCGAATTAGTGAGAAACACCCCAAGTTTATGTCCATGCAGTATCCTCTGTTATTTCCATATGGAGAAGATGGCTACCATGATGAGCTTATGTACCGGCAAAGATCAAGCACTTCAGCCAATCAGCGCCAAAAAGTCACGATGCTACAGTACTACACATATAGGTTGCATGATAGGCCAAATGACTTCAATACTCCATTACGATGCAAAAGATTAACACAGGCTTACTTTGTGGATGGCTATTGTTGTGTTGAAACATTCCGTATTGGATTCTACCGCAAGCCTAGCTTTCAGAGTAAATACAGATCATCATCATTTAGTTCTTTGGCAAATTTTGTATCAAGAGGTATTGCATCCGGTTCTTCTGTTGGGCAGAGGATTATATTACCATCCTCCTTTACTAGAGGCCCTCGCTATTTATACCAAAACTATCAAGACTCCATCGCTATTTGTAGAAAATATGGTTGCCCAGATCTATTTGTGACATTCACATCAAATGCTGCCTGGCCTGAAGTTATGGAGGCTTTATCCTCCATTCCAGGACAAGAGCCATCTGACCGTCCAGATATTGTCAACCGGGTATTCAAAATGAAGCTTGATATGTTGATGGATGATATTAAAAAGAAAAATTCTTCGGTCCCATAAATGTGGGTAATAGCACTTTCCCCAACCTTATTTCCTTTGCACAACAAACTTTTGTGTCAGTTATTAAAAATATTGTACTTGTAGTTATCTACACAGTTGAATTTCAGAAACGTGGCCTCCCACATGCTCATATAATTATATGGTTAGCCAAAGAAGCCCCCTTAGATGCACAGAAGATAAATTCAATTATTTCTGCTCAATTGCCAGATCCTGTGAAAGACCCAATTGGATATGAAGCTATATCTTCTTTCATGGTCCATGGCCCTTGGGGCCCTCTCAACCAGTTTTCCCCATGCATGTCAGAAGGAAAGTGCACAAAATTTTACCCGAACGATTTCTGTGAGCAAACCACTATCCGGGAGAACGGTTTTACTGAATATGCCCGACCAAACAACGGAATAACTGCTAGAAAAAATAAAGTTGACATTGATAATAGATACATTGTTCCTCATAATGTTGATCTGGTGGTTAAGTATCAAGCCCACATAAATGTAGAAAAGGTTAATCATGATGGTATGCACAAATATCTTTTCAAATATGTTACAAAAGGATTTGATTGTGCTAGAATTGGCCTCTACTCCAAGTCTACGTCATCAGATTCGTCGACTGAGACAATTAATGAAATTGATAACTATTTAGAGTGTCGTTGTGTCACACCAAATGATGCTGCTTGGCGTTTGTTCGAGTATGATATTCACCATACAGAACCTTCTGTAGAAAGGCTCCCTGTTCATCTTCCTCTTGAGAATAATGTAATTTTCTCTGAAGATGATAATCTGGAACAAGTAATTGAAGACCCAAAAAATATGGCAACTAAATTGACTGCATGGTTAGAGGCTAATGTGCAACACACCGAGGCTCGATGATACACCTACATAGAATTTCCTGAATATTGGACATGGCACCAACAAGAGAAATATTGGAGTTTTCGTTGAGGTGCTCATAATAAAATTGCCCGAATTGCACATGTCAACCCTTCACAAGGGGAATTATTCTACTTGCGGATGTTGCTCCACGTTCGTAAAGGCCCAACATCCTTCACTGATATCCGAACTATATCAGGCCAAGTGTATCCCACATTTCGTGCTGCATGTGAAGCTTTAGGTCTCCTAGGTGATGACCGAGAGTGGTCGAACGCTTTAAAAGGTGCAGCTCAGTGGGCATTACCATTTCAATTACGTCAGCTTTTTGTTACCCTGCTGCTTTTTTGTGATGTAACAAATCCTATCAAACTTTTTGAAGAACATGCATCACCAATGTCTGAAGATATAGCACATCGGTTGAATCCTGGTCCTTCTCTGACAAGCAATTCATCACTACATTTGTACGTGACATCCTGTCTTCTCATTGAGCTTGATAAATTGCTAAGGGATTCTGGATATTGCTTATCCCATTTTAATTTGCCACTACCAGATGATATGGGAAATGCTTCTTCACAAAACCGAATTTTGCTTGATGAGCTTAGCTATGATATTCCAGACATGACATCCACTTTGAATGATAATATTCCAAAGCTAAATAGCAACCAGAAGGATGTATTTCATGCTATTTATAATTCTGCAATAAATAATGAAGGCCGAACGTTCTTTGTTTATGGATACGGAGGGACTGGAAAAACTTTTCTATGGACTACTTTACTGTATTCGTTACGAAGCCAAGGGAAAATTGCATTGGCAGTTGCATCATCAGGAATTGCTTCTCTATTGCTCCCAGGAGGTCGAACACCACATTCCCGTTTTAAAATCCCTTTAGAAATTTCTCAGAATTCAATGTGTAGTATAAAGAAAGATACACACCTGACAGAACTTATTCAAAATACATCTCTTATCGTTTGGGATGAAGCACCGGTAAACCATAAATATTGTTTTGAAGCACTAGACCGCACTCTCAGGGATATAATGTCAGATACTAGACCTAATGCTGAAGACATGCAGTTTGGAGGCATCACTGTAGTTCTTGGTGGGGATTTTCGTCAAACACTTCCGGTAATAAAAAATGCAACAAGACAACAGATTTTAAAATCTTGCATTGTTAACTCTTATTTGTGGAACCAGTGCACACTTCTTCAATTGAATGAAAATATGAGGCTCTCCTCAGCATCTCTGTCCATCTCAAAGAGAGAAGCATTACGGAATTTTGCTGAGTGGCTATTACGAGTTGGAAATGGCACTGAGCCTTTTATTCCTATTCCAAATGACCCCAACAACATATTTATAGAGATACCCCAGTATCTCCTTTTGTCCGTAGAGTCTAGAAATATAGATGGATTGATTTCATTTGTCTATGACTTAGGCTGTGAATCTACTAACAATACATCATATTTGTGTGATCGTGCAATTCTTGCACCCACCAATGATGTTGTTTCTAAAATAAATGCCAGAATGATTTCTCAGCTACCAACAAGTGAAATGTCATATTATAGTGCAGATTCAATTGATGACGGCTGCCCTAATCATTCTACTCTAGAGGCATTATATCCGACTGAGTTTCTAAACAAGCTTGAGATACCTGGTCTTCCAGACCATGTGCTGCATTTGAAAATCGTTGTTCCTATCATGCTACTTCGTAATCTTGATCTCAAGAGGGCTTTGTAATGGCACTAGACTCATTGTTACACAACTAACAGGCCGTGTAACAGAAGGACAAATCATAACAGGAAAAGCTATAGGTTCAAGAGTATATATTCCTAGAATTGTCACTACATCAGCTCAGTCTAAGTGGCCTTTCAAACTGAGGCGTCGCCAGTTTCCTGTTCGCCTTTCATATGCTATGACAATAAACAAAAGTCAAGGCCAAACACTGAACCGAGTTGGTGTCTACTTGCCATCTCCTGTTTTCTCCCATGGTCAATTATATGTAGCATTTTCAAGAGTTACATCACCAGAGGGATTGCGAGTTCTGATTGAAAACTTCTTATGAACATTGCACACATAATGTAGTATATGCTGAGGTATTCCGTCAAATAAATAGGCATAGAACCTAGAACTGATAGGTATTTTATGATATGCCTCAAATTTCCGAGATATGTTCTAAACATTTTTAGCATACCATAGTTTTTTCCTAACAGTCTTATTATTCATTCATAGATATCTGAGATATGGAGTCAAGTACAGCACTTAAAAGCATCACTTCAGGACAGCAAAACTGTAGGGTCTTTGCACGCCTGATAAGGCTTTGGGATGCTAAAATAATTAATCCCAGATATGGAGATGGCTTGCTAAGCATTGATGGCATTCTCTTAGATGAAGATGTAAGTGTAATTGTGTGCTCCAAATTGCACATTCACATTTGTACTCACAATGATATTAAATTTACATATCACATTTAATTATTTCATTTGTTTGCAGGGCAACATGGCACAGATGAGTGTGCCCAAAAAATATGAAAAACAGTTTCGTGGATTGCTATCAGAAGGATCTGTCTACATTATTTCAGATATTGTGGCTATTGATAACAAAAGCAAATCATATGTCTACCACCATCAGAACTACATGTTGCAATTCAAACATGACACAAAGGTCCATGCATTGCACTCAAGAGGAGCAAATATACCTACTGTTTCCTTCAACTTTTGTCCATTTGATCAGCTGCCAAGAAAAGCAATTGATTCAAAACCACTCCTAGGTAATCTGTGGTTCCTTATTTTCTCTCCTAACAGTTAAAATGCTTATTAACTTCCTATACATAATTTGTCCGTTCAGATATTATTGGAGTAATAAGTGATGTTAGTCCATACGATTATGCTACCCCAACATCTCAGAACAAACTTCGGAAGATAAAAATCCGAAACCTAGAGTATGTCTTTCTTGCAACGATGCCACTTATTTTCTTCCGCAAAGACCCTTTTTCCTGCAATTCTATAAGTATACCTTGCTTTTCCAGTGAACAAACGCAAGAAGTAGTTCTATGGGGCAAACATGGAGAATCATTTGATGAAGAAGCAATACTTAAAAAATCTCTAGAAGGAATTGTGATAGCTATTTTTGCTGGTATAACTGCAACTTCACAGAAGTTTACAGGTGAATTATCAAACGAGCTTGCTTCAAGGAAAAATGAAAGGATTTATTTGAATATACTATTAACCACATAATCTTATAGGTACAATACAAGGATCTTCAAGTTCGGCAACACAGGTGTATCTTGACCTCAATATACCTGAAGTTCAACACTATCGCAGCAGGTTCTCCACCTCCCTCATTGCCATTTGCCTAATTTTTTTGTTTGCCACTACAATATACTAATAGATTATATCAAAATAATTTGAAGCTACCAATGGAAATTTCCAACTCTACAAAAGAATCTCCCTAAAGTCGCACATCTATCTCCACTTGAAGCAGCAGGCAAGCTGTATACCATTGAACAAATATCTACCTTGCCAACCACATCTTTTCAGGTCAGTACTTTTCGAGATAGTTCGTTTTCTAAAACATCTCTATCCAAAAAATATATAATTGATGCTCCAACCTTTTCTTCCACAAGGGAGGAGCAACATTCAGTACTATTGCAAAGGTGACATCCATTATACCATCAGTCAAATGGTACTACAAAGCATGCAAGCGGTGTGGAAAAGATTACAACAACATGTCAGATACCCCAACATGCGCCTGCCAATTTCCTGTTCCATGCCCAATGTACCATACATCTTCCTAAATCTAATCCTTATAAATTGCTTTTCTCTTATTCATGTCACTAACAATTCTACAATCCTTCAGGTATAAGCTCCCCCTTACACTAACAGATAGCTCAACAAGTTTAGATGCAGTTGCATTTAATAAAGTAGCTGAAGACTTGGTTGAGCGTCATGTTGAGCAAGTTTCTATGAACATGAAAATAGATGCTGTGGATCAGGTGCTTTCCCTGGATAAAGCCATTGGTAAAGAAAGGTTATTCTATATAGGAATGAATATTGATTCAACTGCCAAGTACCCTATAAAATGTCCTGAAAAAACTTTCCCCGTGGACAATACCAAATCGGTTCCTCTATTAACTGCTTCAAAGGTAAGAACTTTTTGATACTCATTACCTTCATATATCATCCTATTAACTTGACATGTGAAGCTTTTTCAGTCAGCACAAGATAACCTTGCACCAACTTCATCTGTCATAAATGCTGAGAGGTTCCTGGCCATTTATCAATTTAAATTTTGAAAATATATTGACAAAACATTAAATCCATATTCTCTGATGAGCATTATATATATTATTTTCAGTCCAAGTGCACAGCAGCCAGAGGCCCCCTTGAACAATACACCTCCAAGTGATAACCGCACACCTATCATTACAAAGGAAAGTGAATCCAGGTAAATTTGGCCACATAGAATTTCATGTGTGTAATGCTTCACAAACCTCCAAGCGAAGTTGAGATTAAACATTTCAACCTTTAGAATTTTTCTTTGGTAAATCTAATAATTGCTCTGTTTTGTATGTTCATCTGTCTAATGCTTCACTAACCTCCATGCTTATTCAATTCCTCTTATAAACGTACTTTCTTATTTTTAATGTACATTCAAATCAGTTCCGAAGTAAAAAGAAGGATTGATTTTGACAAGGATGATGCCAACAACTCTAACAGGTATCACAACACTCACAAGGATGATGCCAAACAACTCTGTTTAGTTTCCTGTCTAATGCTTCACAACACTCACATCCACTACAAAGGATTTATTTATGTTTAGTTTCCTGCCAATGCAATCCTAACAATCCTGTACCTATAATATTACTTTCTTATTTAGTTTCCTAATAAATGCAATCAAATTTCTCAATGCAGCTCAAAAAGCACAGATAGTCCTCTTTCGAAAAGGCAAAAGCAGAGTGAGAGTATGTATTACTTCCCATTACCTATAGTTGAATATCTCGCCAATGAATTTTTCTGTTCATATATACAGTTCTAAATATTTTCTGTACCCACCAATGCAGACAATAAAAATGCAGCAAACAACTATGAAAAGACAGACTAAAATGAAAGTGCATACAAAGGTATTGTATATTATGTACCTCTGTTTTTATATTCAAACATTTGGAACTTCTAATAATTGTTGCATTTCTAAAAATACTATGTATCACACTTCATGTAGGCAACTTCCACAATACTCATACAAGCAGCTTCCACAATGCTCATACAGCCAACTTCCACAGTGCTCCAAAAGACAAATAATCAAGAATGTTCAACTTCCACAGCGCTTTGACACTGCCAGCCGACAACAATATTTTTTTTTATTGCTCAACTTCTATTGTGACCGAGAATGTTCTCATACCCATTACCTTTATATTGTAACCGAGATGTCTACTCGTGCGTACTTTTGGTTTCATGCAAGCGACTTCAAAGTTTTCTGGCAATATTTGCAATTTTGTGCTTACCAACAATGGATACACTCCTATAAATGGGCCATAATATTTTTTTTGTAAACTGTACAATCGTGCATGCATGTAAAATATTTATTCCTACATTAACACCTCAAATGGCTGTTCTTACAATCACAGTGTAAGTCACAATTGCCAGTTTCTAAAAATTCATTGCTCGGTTAATTCTGTATTAAAGGTTACTAAAAAATATTTCGGTTAGACACTATAAATACATTCATTGCTCAGTTAATAGTGTATAAAATATTTCTAAAACATCTTTGGTTAAAAACTCTTATGGTTGTAGTCCAACTATATAATACCCCCCCCCCCTCCCATACAACCTATATCTACAAGCAAATATTTTCTCACACTGAAAACTTCACTATTGTCAAATACATGGACAAGCAGCAACAAGGCAAAAGGTATGTCTATTGCATGCAAAGTTATTTCGCCGGTTTCATGTATGATATTTCACAATTTGCCCGCATACTTTTCTACAGGATGCAACATTACACAACAAAGAATGTTCTACCCTCTTCATCAACGCATGCATCAAGAAAAACTCACAAGAAGTACATGGAGGCTATTGCAGACATGAAAAATGCCACCACCAAATCCGCAACATGGATCACTTTGAAAGAGGACGCACGTGAAGACAATATCACAAAGCTACTCCAGGAACATCCATTCAGGTCCACCAAGTACATCTTTGAGTACATGAAGAACGGATTTAAACATGTCCAAATTCTCCTCGATGAAGAAGACAACCGCGTGGACGACTCTAACAAACTATAAACCAACATTATGCTACTTATTTACAGGACATTGCAACAATAAACGAATAAAGTACAATAAATATCTTATATTTGTATTTTCATGCTCATATTGTTAATTGAAATATCCATGTCGCATTAAACCAAGTATCATCTAAACATATTGCCACCAATTCCCGCAGCAACGCGCGGGGAATTGTCTAGTTTAAGGAATACTTGTGTTAAAGTTTGTGATTTCCGTAGCATGCACGTATGGTGAACCGTTATGTGATGAAGTCGGAGCATGATTTATTTATTGATTGTCTTCCTTATGAGTGGCGATCGGGGACGAGCGATGATTTTTCCCTACCAATCTATCCCCGTAGGAGCATGCGCGTAATACTTTGCTTTGATAACTTCTAGATTTTTGCAATAAGTATATGAGTTCTTTATGACTAATGTTGAGTCCATGCATTATACGCACTCTCACCCTTCCACCTTTGCTAGCCTCTAATACCGCGCACTTTTCGCCGGTATCATACACCTACTATATACCTTCCTCAAAACAGCCACCATACCTACCTATCATGGCATTTCCATAGCCATTTCGAGATATATTGCCATGCAACTTTCCACCGTTCCGTTTATTATGACACAGTCCATCATTGTCATATTGCATATCCCGGTACACTGCCGGAGGCATTCATATAGAGTCATATCTTGTTCTAAGTATCGAGTTGTAATTGTTGAGTTGTAAGAAAAATAAAAGTGTGATGATCATCATTATTAGAGCATTGTCCCAGTGAGTAAAGGATGATCGAGACTATGATTCCCCCACAAATCGGGATGAGACTCCGAACGAAAAATAAATAAAAAAGGCCAAAGAAGCCCAAATAAAAAGAGGCCATAAAAAAGAGAAAAGGCCCAAACAAAAAAATGAGAGAAAAAGAGAGAAGGGACAATGTTACTATCCTTTTACTACACTTGTGCTTCAAAGTAGCACCATGATCTTCATAGTAGAGAGTCTCTCATGTTATCACTTTCATATACTAGTGGGAATTTTTCATTATAGAACTTGGCTTGTATATTCCAATGATGGGCTTCCTCAAATTGCCCTAGGTCTTCATGAGCAAGCAAGTTGGATGCACACCCACTTAGTTTCTTTTGATGAGCTTTCATATACTTATAGCTCTAGTGCATCCGTTGCATGGCAATCCCTACTCACTCACATTGATATCTATTGATGGGCATCTACATAGCCCATTGATACGCCTAGTTGATGTGAGACTATCTTCTCCTTTTTGTCTTCTCCACAACCACCATTCTATTCCACCTATAGTGATATATCCATGGCTCACGCTCATGTATTGCGTGAAGATTGAAAAAGTTCTCAAAAAGTTCGAGTATGAAACAATTACTTGGCTTGTCATCGGGGTTGTGCATGATTTAAATACTTTGTGTGGTGAAGATAGAGCATAGCCAGACTATATGATTTTGTAGGGATAACTTTCTTTGGGCATGTTATTTTGAGAAGACATAATTGCTTTGTTAATATGCTTGAAGTATTATTATTTTTATATCAATATAAACTTTTGTCTTGAATCTTTCGAATATGAATATTCATATCACAATTAAGAAGACTTGCATTGAAATTATGCCAAGTAGCACTCCGCATCAAAAATTCTCTTTTTATCATTTACCTACTCGAGGACGAGCAGGAATTAAGCTTGGGGATGCCTGATACGTCTCCAACGTATCTATAATTTTTGATTGCTCCATGCTATACTATCTACTGTTTTGGACTATATTGGGCTTTATTTTTCACTTTTATATTAATTTTGGGACTAACCTATTAACCGGAGGCCCAGCCCAGAATTGTTGTTTTTTGCCTATTTCAGTGTTTCGAAGAAACGGAATATCAAACGGAGTCCAAACGGAATGAAACCTTCGGGAACGTGATTTTCTCACCCAACGTGATCCAGGAGACTTGGACCCTATGCCAAGGCATCAGAGAGGCGGTCACGAGGGTGGGGGCGCCTCCCTCCCTAGGGCGCGCCCCCTGCCTCGTGGGCCCCTCGGTGCTCCACCGACGTACTTCTTCCTCCTATATATACCAACGTACCCCCAAACGAACAGAACAGGAGCCAAAAACCTAATTCCACCGCCACAACTTTCTGTATCCACGAGATCCCATCTTAGGGCCTGTTCCGGAGCTCCGCCGGAGAGGGCCTTCATCACGGAGGGCTTCTACATCATCATAGCCTCTCCGATGAAGTGTGAGTAGTTTACCTCAGACCTTTGGATCCACAGTTAGTAGCTAGATGGCTTCTTCTCTCTTTTTGGATCTCAACACAAAGTTATCCCCCTCTCTTGTGGAGATCTATTCGATGTAATCTTCTTATTTTTGCGGTGTGTTTGTTGAGACCGATGAATTGTGGGTTTATGATCAAGTCTATCTATGAATAATATTTGAATCTTCTCTGAATTCTTTTATGTATGATTGGTTATCTTTGCAAGTCTCTTCGAATTATCCGTTTGGTTTGGCCAACTAGATTGGTAGTTCTTGCCATGGGAGAATTGCTTAGCTTTGGGTTCGATCTTGCGGTGTCCTTTCCCAGTGACAGAAGGGGCAGCAAGGCACGTATTGCATCGTTGCCATCGAGGATAACAAGATGGGGTTTATTTCATATTGCATGAATTTATCTCTCTACATCATGTCATCTTGCTTAAGGTGTTACTCTGTTTTTAACTTAATACTCTAGATGCATGCTGGATAGCGGTCGATGAGTGGAGTAATAGTAGTAGATGCGGAATCACTTCGGTCTACTTGTCACGGACGTGATGCCTATATACATGATCATGCCTAGATATTCTCATAACTATGCTCAATTCTGTCAATTGCTCAACAGTAATTTGTTCACCCACCGCAGAATACTTATGCTCTTGAGAGAAGCCACTAGTGAAACCTATGGCACTTTGCCTTTTACTTTTCACTTTGCATCTTTATACCAAAAATACCAAAAATATTATATCTATCAGATCTCACTCTCGTAAGTGACCCTGAAGGGATTGACAACACCTAATCGCGTTGGTTGCGAGAAGCTATCATTTTGTGCAGGTACGAGGGACTTGAGCGTGGCCTCCTACTGGATTGATACCTTGGTTCTCAAAAACTAAGGGAAATACTTACGCTACTCTGCTGCATCATCCCTTCCTCTTCGGGGAAATCCAACACAAGCTCAAGAGGTAGCAAGTTCCACTGTCTCGTCACCATAAGGCTTGATGGCTCCTTCGATCATCGGAAACAATGCGATCCAGGGTGAGGTTTTTCTCCCCAGACAGATCTTCGTATCCAGCGGCTTCGCACTGCAGGCCTACTCGCTTGGCCATCTAGAGCAGATCGAGAGCTACGCCCCTGGCCATCAGGTCAGGTTTGGAAGTTTGAACTATACTGCTGACATCCGCGGAGACTTGATCTTCGATGAATTCGAGCCCGCGTCAGGTGCACCGCACACTCACGACGGGAATGACTTAGCTCTACCGCCAGACAGTGTTCAGGAGATCACACCTGTGGCGACTCCGGCCCTTGATCCGGAGCAGATCGCGCCGTCCGAGGACGGGTGGATGGACCCCGCCCTAGAGACCGCACACTCAGTGGCGATAGAGCCGAATACTGACTTCACCTCCTACGAGACCTGTGTTGCCAGACCTTTGGATTCGTGCCCGGCCACGGTCTCCGAACTGCCTGCGTCCGTACCTATCAAATCTGATTGGGTGCCGATCACGGAGTTTTCCTCTGCGGATATCTTTTAGCACTCGCCCTTGGGCGATGTGCTAAATTCATTAAGGTCTCTCTCCTTGCCAGGAGGCCCTTGGCCAAACTGTGTTCGTCTCGAGTGGGAAGCGGACGACGAAGAAATTTGTTCCCCACCCACCACCCACTTAATAGCCACTGTCGATGACTTAACCGACATGCTTGATTTCGGCTCCAAAGACAGCGATGGTATGGACGACGATGCGGGAGACGAATAGGAACCACCGCCCGCAGAGCGCTGGACTGCCACTTCATCACATGATATATACATGGTGGATACACCCAAAGAAAATGATGATGAGGAACGGGAGGAAGCAGCGAAGGACAACTCCCTCGAGAAGCAACCAAAGCAACGGCGTAAGCGCTGCTCCAAATCTCGCCCCGGCAAAAACAGCGATAACAATGCAAGAAAGAGTAACACCCTGGTCGACCCCAAAGGAGACAACGACCACATGAACCCAGCGGTGGAGCAGGGTGAACCAGCGGATGCCGAACATAGTACGGAGCCGCTGTCCGGTCACGACGACCCCGAGGGTAAAACTCATCAACCTGTCTCCGGAGACATGAATAGTCCGGATGACGATGCACACATCATCCCTGAAAGACACATGGAACAAGAGAACCTTCATAAAAGGCTCATTGAAACAGCGCGGAGCCTGAAGAAGCAGAAGCAAAGGCTTAAGACTGCGCAGAATACGCTCAACAACAGATGGAATAAAGTGCTTGACACGGAAGAAAAGTACGGCGGTAATCGCCACACAAAACGCTATCCAAAGTGCAAGCTATTGCCTGAATTCGACGACGAGGCCTTAGAGCCCACTCAGCCGGAAAATAAAATGGCCGATCAACCGGACCGGCCACCCCGTGGTCGCGAAAGGGCGGCTAACGATGATGTACACAAGTCAGCACACGACCTACGTGAGGACCTACACAAAAAAGCCGGTTTGACCAGGTCCATTTATGGACCTAGGAAGCGCGTTCCGGCACAGAATCATCGCCGCCCAAATGACTATACTGACATAATAATAGTTCAGAATCAAAACCGAACACTACAACCGTCAGACACACCCAAATACAGGGGTGCCGTGCACCCCCTATGCTTCACCGACGAGGTACTGGATCATGAATTCCCAGAAGGATTCAAACCCGTGAACATAGAGTAATACGACGGAACAACAGACCCTGGGGTCTGGATTAAGGACTTTATCCTTCACATCCACATGGCTCGTGGAGATGATCTCCATGCCATCAAATATTTGCCCTTAAAGTTGAAAGGACCATCTAGGCACTGGTTGAAAAGCCTCCCCGAAAACTCAATTGGAAGTTGGGAAGAGCTCGAGGACGCTTTCAGGGCTAATTTTCAAGGGACCTATGTCCGACCTCCGGATGCAGACGATTTAAGTCACATAATCCTACAACCCGAAGAGTCGGCCCGAAAGCTTTGGAACAGATTCCTCACTAAGAAGAATCAAATTGTCGATTGCCCAGACGCCGAAGCCTTAGTGGCTTTCAAACATAGTGTCCGGGATGAATGGCTTGCCAGACACCTCGGCCAGGAAAAACCAAGGAAAATGGCAGCCCTAACAAGCCTTATGACCCGCTTTTGCGCGGGCGGGGATAGTTGGCTAGCCCGCAGCAGCAGCAGCGACCCAAGCACATCCGAAGTCAGGGATGGCAATGGAAAACCATGACGCAATAAAAGCAAGCGTCGAAGCAACGAAGACAGCCCAGACAACACGGCGGTAAACGCCGAATTCAGGGGCTCTCGACCCGGTCAACGGAAAAAGGCATTCAAAGGCAGTAGAGATGGACCGTCCAGTCTAAACAAGATTCTGGACAGATTATGTCAGATTCACGGCACCTCCGATAAACCTGCAAATCATACCATCAGAGAATGTTGGGTCTTTAAGCAGGCCGGCAAGCTAAACACCGAACACAAGGGGAGGGAGACACCAAGTGAAGACGAGGATGAGCCTCACCAACAAAACACCGGGGGACAGAAAAATTTCCCACCAGAAGTCAAAACAGTGAACATGATTCACGTAACGAAGAGGAGGAGCACACGCGCACTCTGAGACGTACACACCATAGAGCCCGTTACCCCCAAGTTCAACCCTTGGTTGGCCTGTACAATCACTTTTGATCACAGGGATCACCCGACTAGTATCCGGCATGGGGGATCGGCTGCCTTGGTACTAGACCCAATAATTAACAGATACCATTTCACCCGAGTCCTTATGGACGGCGACAATAGTCTTAATCTGATATATCAAGACACAGTCCGCAAAATGGGGATAGACCCAACAAGAATCAGCCAAAGCAATACTACCTTTAAAGGAGTAGTACCAAGCCCAGAGGCCCGCTGCACGGGCTCTATAGTACTAGAGGTTGTATTCGGTTCTCCCGACAACTTCCGAAGAGAAGAATTAACCTTCGACATCGCTCCATTCCGAGGCGGCTATCAAGCACTACTCGGAAGAACAACCTTCGCTTGTTTTAACGCAATACCGCATTACGCTTATCTTAAGCTTAAGATGCCCGGTCCACATGGCATCATCATAGTTAGCGGAAACTCAAAGCGTTCCTTACATGCGGAGGAATGTACGGCGGCTTTCGCAGCTGAGCACTGAACGACCCCTCCAACTAGAATAAATGATCGATCGTCAAGACCGCGGACACGGCTAGACGAGTCCGGCGCACCCCTCGCTGTAACAGTTCAGATAAACCCGAGATTGGGTCGATGGATATACCGCCGTAGGTGGCGCTAGGGGCTTCCCGCATGTAAAAAAGGACTATAGTTCGGTTTGACCTTACTTAGATTGAATTTCAATGGTCTATTAAGAATAACCAATTTTCCGCACGTAGACTTTCACCTGGGTTTTTTTCTCTCTTGCAGATGACAATCGTGCTACACCCTTCCAGGACACGGCACAACGGAGACACGGGCGCAAACATGCAGCAAGGCCCCGCTCAAAGGTTTCTTTTTAGATTAAGACCCTGTGTAAACCTTTCTCACTGTCTCTTGTTGCTTCACGCCCTCTGGATACTTAGCACAACTGAGAGGAATGCTGACATTATTGGCATTTTCGCCACGTCAGACTGATGCACGTACCTGGAAATTCAGGGTTCATTATCAAGGGCTTTGCTCAGCCCGGTATATGTTGTAAAGTCCGAATACCTTAGGGAGTGTTCGGCGTCGCGAGTTTGACCTTATATGCATCAGCTCCGAATCATGTCTTTGGTCAAATGTTGGGTTTGCCCGGCTCCCGTGTTTTGATACCTTACGTTCTGCTCTATCGGCTAAGGTGGCACCGGGAGAACTATTGCGATTGTGCCCTGGTTCATCTGGATGAGCACCTCAGTAGAGAAAGATGAAAAATGACTGTCATGATAAAGCGCGAGACTGGTCAACCACTCGAGGACTCAACGGAATCTTCACGATTCCTCCGCATTATCGTCATTGAAGCCTGGTTCAGGACATTGGTGCTTTCATTGAGAGTTCCACTGTGCCATCACGATAAGGCCTGATGGCTCGTCTCATTGTCAGGGACAACGTTACCTCTGGGGGAGCCCTAACAGTAGGCCAAACTCTCCGATTAGGCAGCTTCGTCATGACCGCCCTGTCGGCCGTCGCACCGACGATGACTTCTTGGGTCATCAAAAACAGCCTCCACGTCGGCTCGGGATTCACCGAGAAGATGGATCCAATGGAGCTCTCTTCTTTGAATGAGCTCTTGGATCGCATCGCCGCCTTGGGGTCGCTATGGACTATGATCAGATCGGGCTTAAACCCGACCAAAGGGAGATTAACTATCCGCCGGTTACCCATCAGATAGCGGTGGATGCTGCCTTCCTAGAAGCCGCCCATGATGGAGTGCGGCGCGTTGAGTGCCGATCCTATAAAGCACAATTCAATGTAAGGGGTGAGACGCAGGTGGGGGCCCCTTTTTTCGAAGATGATTTCTGAATACTTACAATGGAGAAAGGGAAAATGCGGTGGTAGTCTGCCATAATAGCCACTTCCGAGCCGTCAAGGCTTGCTTGATAAAAGACTCCATCATCAAACTCTATGAATATATCCGGATCCTCATGGAAGTCAGGGTCTTCGTTGCAAGCATAATACTCTGGCTGTGGGGAGGGGCAATGAATATTCTCGACCACCTTCCTCAATGTCTGCTTTAAGACAACCAGAACAATTTGATTAGCATACCTCGATAACGAGGTAGAACTATGCTGATAATCAGAAACTTACCCATTCGATGGGGTTATACATGGAAAAACCTTCCCGGCAATTTAAACGGATGAAGTCTTCTCCCCCCCTTATAAAGATCGGCCGGGATGATGGCCAGTTCGGTTGGGGTATTCGGGCCCTTGCGCCTATAACGGGATGCATCGTCCTCTTTGTTGTAACACCATAAAGGGGTCACTCTGGACTGGAGGGGCTGGATACATCGCTTTATCGCAATGGCCATGACTTTGATTATCGAAAGTTCGGAATGAGCGAGTAATCTGACCTTACTGACAAACCTCTTCACTTCCACATTGTCTTCTTCTTTGGGACTCCGGGGGCGCCAATTGAGGCATTTCTTCAAAGGAGCACTAGAAAATTCGGGGAGTCCATGCCGAACTGTGTTCGGAAGGGGAACGTCATCAATATAAAACCATTCCAAAGACCATTCTTGGTATACCTCCTTGGGAGTTCTCACAGGGTAACCTGATCTGGCTATGTGCCATACTTCGACGCTGCCCACTTCAAATACGGAACCCCCTCGATGATGAGGGACGAGGCAAAAGAACTTTCTCCATAGTTCAAAATGAGCCTCACAGCCTGAAAATAGTTTGCATAGAGCGACAAAAGCCGAGATGTGCAGGATAGAACCTGTTGTGAGGTTGTGCAGCTGGATCTCGTAGAATTCCAATAGACCTCTGAGAAAGGGGTGGATCGGAAATCCTAAGCCCCACAGAAGAAATGACACGAAGCACACCTTCTCCTCCTTGTCGGGGTTGGGGAAATTCTCTGCTAGCACATCATTGCCAATCAAGGCCAATCCCTCCCGCATAGAGATTAGATCTACGAGGGGGAGATAACCCTGCGTCTGAAGTCGATTCAGCTAAAGGTGAGACACTGAGTAGCTTCGCCAATCACCCTCTTGAGGGCCATGCGGGCACGAGGAAGAGCTAGGAGCGCTCGTCATGTTTTGAAGTTTTTCGTGGTTTGCTCTGGTGCTCTTTGCGCGATGTGGAATGGCATTTGGGCGATCTAACCTCCTTATATAGATGCCGCCCGTGCATGGTAAGGGGGTTATTTGTAAAACTTATGGACCATTCGCGTTCACCCGGCGCATGGAAATCAAGGCGACAACAGGAAGGAATCATACAGATAGAACATGGAGGTCAAAGCTGGACTGTCATCAATCCGGAGTATGGTGAAGAACCCGCCATGAAAAGACAAATACATAAGCCAGATACTACATCATCATTGAAGGGATGTTTGGGGGCTACTAAGGGAGTCCTAGATTTGGGGGCCCTCAGGTGTCCGGCCTATTCGATATGGGTCGGACTGATGGGCTGTGGAGATAAAGCAGAAGACTATCCCCCGTGTCTGGGTAGGTCTCATGTATGCATGGACGGAAAGTTTGGTGTCCGGATGTATTATTTCCTTCTTCTGCGAACCCACTCTGTATAAACCCTAGGTTCCCCAGTGTGTATATAAACCGGAGGGTTTAGTCGGTATAGAGAATCAAAACAATTATAGGCTAGACACTTACACTAGTACAGCGAGCTCCTAAACAAACGTTTTTAACCCCTTTTCGCGACGGCATTTGGAACCGTCGCCAAGTGAGTGTGGGCAATAAGGGGGTCCTTCCCACACGACCCAGAAACCGTCGGGGATATGCCCTCCTGGCATGCACGTTCGGCAAAATGAGGTCGTGTGCGACCGGCGAGCGCTCAAATACGGAAATACATACAGTAGAGCTAAAAAATAAAATTATACGAAAAAATTGTTTCCCGTCGCAAGTACATCCCACACAGTCAGTCCCCGCTAAACGTTTCCGTTCGTATGTACATTCCACATAGTCGCTCCAAGGAAAACGTTTCCGTTCACAGATACATCACACACAATTTTTCCCGTTAAATCGCTTGCGTTATTGAATATATCACACATGGTCCGTGGAAGAAACTATGTGGCAAAGGTTGTCCATCACACACAGTTTTCATGTGGTAAACGTTTGTGCAAGGTGGCCTAACGCAAACAGTTTTCAAGAGAAAGCCGTGTGTGATTGTTCATTGATCCAACACTGTTTATTCCTAGAAACTATGTGTGTTGCCTGAGGTCATCGCCCACGGTATTTTTTCAACAACTGTTTGCAATAGCAAAACCCAATTAGCAGGCTAATTATCTGATTATTCATAATGTATTTATTAATCTAATTGACAGTTCATATTAAGCACACAATACATATCATTTTCATAATTGAAATACATCAGAGTACAACATCATATAGCTTCAACACTCAGCTACCCCATTACACAATTACACTAGGACCAAGTTTCACATGCAACATCTATAACCTTTCGAAATTAGCATCATAGACGGTACATAGACAGATGTATCTCATCTGGAAAACTGCTGAAGCAGAAGACAAATATTGGGCCTTCATTGATGTTGAAGGTCTTTGTAACTTTAGGCTAGTGCCTATGGATGATTGACCGTCTATCCTTCATCCTCTTCAGGAACACTTCAACATTGAACCGTGTGTGTTGTATGAATACCTTCCTCGCCTCTTGACCATACAGGTGGTTTGAGAGGTAACCATTAGTGAACTACTTTGGAAAGGCCTGAAAACAAGGATGTGCATAAATATCTTCTCTATATTGAAAATGGGGCAAAGGAATAAAAATGCAAGGTATAATAGTTAGTACCATCCTGTTGTGAACTAATGTCTTTTGCATTGTGCAGACAAAGATCTTGTTGTTTTTTGTCGCTAATTTCTTTATCCTAACAATCTTTCTGAGTTCCTTGACTTGACTAATATTCATGGACAACTCATTTCCCCATATGCAAAAAGGGTTGAATAGTGGGTCAAAACCTCTGATAGCAGGCCCTACATGTGCAAGACCAAATTGTTAAAAACCTAAATATTAGAATGGTTCCTGCAATTGCACAACAATGTGCTATTAGACAACGGACCATGCACGTGCTAACCTCGATTGTAAACCTCAGTGCTTCCCATTGTTTCCCTGCAACACATATAAGGTAGTTTGTCATCAGGTTAAGTAAGGGTTCACATGCTATCAATAAAATATGTTGATGAAAAATAATCACACTGCAGATTCATCAGATTAACTGAAGCCACATGGAAAACCCATTTATCCAAACCAAGCATCATTAAGAACTAGGAAATAGAGCACTTGTATATGTATCTCATGTATTAAGTGCAGCCAAATTCGATTTATTCCTCACATGCACAGCAATACAAAATTCTACCCACGACAATTGGACATCGCATTACAGAATTGAACCAAGCAGTTAACTAAACACCACAACAAATGAACCAAACATTAACTGAGCACCACATTACACAATATAACATACTCCTAATAGAAGATCAGATAATTAACCAAACAGTTAACTACAACCAATTGTAGCAATTGTATTTGTTTCTCATGTATTTACTACAGCCAAATTCAATTTATTTCTCACATGGTATACAATAACAGAATGCACCCACAATTTTGTAAAGATAAATTCAATTTATTTATCACATGGAAGACGATACAAAATTGTAGCCTAAAGTATTGAACATCACATTTGCAGAATTGAACCAAATAGTTAACTGAAGACGACAACTAATTAACAAAATAGTTAATAAGTTCGCACCACACTGCACGACATATAGAACATATACACTAGAGCAATAGATTGCATGGTAAAATTAGATAGCACAATTCACTAGAATTTGTGAAGGAAAGGCAGGAGCAGCACACTCAACGGGTAAACCGAGCATACTTAACCGCCGTAGCTAGCAAATGGCAAGGTGCTCCTTCAAGATCTAGGGGTGCCGCCATCGCGACCTCATCCGCGCGTGCGGCCGTGATTTGCTTCTCCGCTGCCAAATGCTCCTTGAGGTCCTGGCTATACTGCGTGCACCATGTCTTAGGCCGGCGCTTATTTGGTGGAGGGGTCGGTGATTTGGGTGGAAGGTGTCGCGCTCGCGCCGACGGTAGGGGCATGTGGGATGTGGAAGGAGGATCAGGATGGGGTGGAGTGTGGATTACCTGCCTGGATAGGCGAGGCCGAGGAGCATGAAGGAGGGTCGCCGGCGAGGAGGGTCGTCGGCGAGGAGGCGGCGGCGCTTCAAGCAATGAGTGAAGGTTTCAACTTGGAAAGGAAGGTGGAAAGAGGGGAGATGTGGCTTTTGGTAAGGGGGAGGGGGTGGGGAGGTAGATATTTCCGCGGAAGCCGAAAATTTGGAATCGCTTCAGCCAAAAAACTGGCGCGCAAAGTGTCATTAGACACGGTCCCTTATTCAGACACGGTCCGAAGATATTTTGTGTTGCATCTACAAAAGTCGGTTATAATAAACTATGTGGGATCTACTTAATTTTTTGTCTTGATTTGAATTACATAATGGGGTCACAGCGGCATGGATGGTGTTTGAATAGCTAGACCTTTTATCTGCAGTGATCATAAAAGAATTGGAATTATTCAGGGTTCGTTTGGACATTTTTATCCATTAAGTGAGTTTTCAATGCATTATGTGCATAATTCAAATTTGAACTACATGCACATGCTCCAGTGCATATAAATTCTTTGAAAAATCAAATCTTTTTCCATGGTTGCATGCTTAGGTCCCATGCAAGAAATGGGAATGAATTTCAAACACCACGGCACTATTGATTGCCGGTAAAACATTGAGATGCCGGGTTTTTAAATTCTAGTAAATCCAAAACTCATCTGAAACTCATGAAAATTGGCATGCTATCATGTAGCGGCATCAACATGCCATGGTAAAAAAATTGTCCCATTTGGGGAAGGTTTGGGTATATGCTTCTCACAAACCGGAGCTTCTCACAACAAACATGATGGTTTTTGGTAGGGAACGTCCCACCTTTGGGGACGAAATGATATACATTGCCTCTTACCGCTTTCAATTTTTTTTTCTCATGTCAACATAGAACAACATGAGTGTTGTGTGAATTTTTGTGATTTTTCGGGGTTCATTTGGACATTTTTATGCATTAAGTGAGTTTTCAATGCATTTATGTGCATAATTCAAATTTGAACTATATGCACATGCTCCAGAGCATATAAATTGGTTGAAAAATCAAATATGTGTCCTTGGGTGCATGCTTAGGTCCCATACAAGAAATGGGAATGAATTTCAAACACCAGGGCACCGTTGATTGCCGGCAAAACATTGAGATGCCTGGTTTTTAAATTCTAGTAAATCCAAAACTTGTCTGAAATTCATGAAACTTGGCATGTTATCATGGAGCGGCATCAACATGTTGTGGTAAATTTTTTGTCCCATTTGGGGCAGGTTTGGGTATATGCTTCTCACAAACCAGAGCTTCTCACAACAAGCATGATGGTTTTCGGTAGGGAACTTCCAACCTTTGGGGACAAAATGATATCCATTACCTCTTATTGCTTTCAAAAAAATTTCTCGTGTCAACATAGAACAACAGGAGTGTTGTGTGAACTTTTGTGATTTTTTGGGGTTCGTTTGGACATTTTTATGCATTAAGTGAGTTTTCAATGCATTTATGTGCATAATTCAAATTTGAACTATATGCACATGCTCCAGAGCATATAAATTGGTTGAAAAATCAAATATGTGTCCTTGGGTGCATGCTTATGTCCCATGCAAGAAATGGGAATGAATTTCAAACACCAGGGCACCGTTGATTGCCGGCAAAACATTGAGATGCCTGGTTTTTAAATTATAGTAAATCCAAAACTTGTCTGAAATTCATGAAACTTGGCATGTTATCATGGAGCGGCATCAACATGTTGTGGTAAAATTTTTGTCCCATTTGGGGCAGGTTTGGGTATATGCTTCTCACAAACCAGAGCTTCTCACAACAAGCATGATGGTTTTCGGTAGGGAACTTCCAACCTTTGGGGACAAAACGATATCCATTACCTCTTATTGCTTTCAAAAAAATTTCTCGTGTCAACATAGAACAACAGGAGTGTTGTGTGAACTTTTGTGATTTTTGGGGGTTCGTTTGGACATTTTTATGCATTAAGTGAGTTTTCAATGCATTTATGTGCATAATTCAAATTTGAACTATATGCACATGCTCCAGAGCATATAAATTGGTTGAAAAATCAAATATATGTCCTTGGGTGCATGCTTAGGTCCCATACAAGAAATGGGAATGAATTTCAAACACCAGGGCACCATTGATTGCCGGCAAAACATTGAGATGCTTGGTTTTTAAATTCTAGTAAATCCAAAACTCGTCTGAAATTCATGAAACTTGGCATGCCATCATGGAGCGGCATCAACATGTCGTGGTACAAATTTTGTCCCATTTGGGCCAGGTTTGGGTATATGCTTCTCACAAACCGGAGCTTCTCACAGCAAGCATGATGGTTTTCGGTAGGAAACATCCCACCTTTGGGGACGAAACGATATCCATTGCCTCTTATTGCTTTTAAATTTTTTTCTCGTGTCAACATAGAACAACATGAGTTTTGTGTGAATTTTTGTGATTTTTCGGGGTTTGTTTGGGCATTTTTATGCATTAACTGAGTTTTTAATGCATTTATGTGCATAATTCAAATTTGAACTACATGCACATGCTCCAGTGCATATAAATTGGTTGAAAAATCAAATATGTGTTCTTGGGTGCATGCTTAGGTCCCATGCAAGAAATGGGAATGAATTTCTAAAACTAGGGCACCATTGGTTGCGGCAAAACATTGAGATGCCTGGTTTTTAAATTCTAGTAAATTCAAAACTCGTCTGAAAGTCATGAAACTTGGCATGCTATCATGGAGCGGCATCAACATGCTGTCGTACAAATTTTGTCTCATTTGGGGCAGGTTTGGGTATATGCTTCTCACAAACCGGAGCTTCTCATAACAAGCATGACGGTTTTCAGTCCGGAATGTCCCACCTTTGGGGACGAAATGATATCCATTGCCTCTTATTGCTTTCAATTTTTTTCTCGTGTCAACACAGAACAACAGGAGTGTTGTATGAACTTTTGTGATTTTTTGGTGTTCCTTTGGACATTTTTATGCATTAACTGAGTTTTCAATGCATTTATGCACATAATTCACATTTGAACTACATGCACATGCTCCAGTGCATATTAATTAGTTGAAAAATCAAATATGTGTCCTTGGGTGCATGCTTAGGTCCCATGCAAGGAATGGGAATGAATTTTAAACACCAGGGCACCGTTGATTGTCAGCAAAACATTAAGACGTCTGGTTGTTAAATTCTAGTAAATCCAAAATTCTGTTAACCATTCACGTGATGCCACGTGTCTTGGTTTTAATGGCTGTAGGAGGTGTTGTGCGGACAGCTGCTTGACCTTGACTAAACGGGAGGCGTGCGAGCACCGTCCGGTGCGCAGGCTGACCGAGAGGCGTGCAAGCTATCCTCGAGTGCGCAGGCTCATTAGGAAGCGTGCGAGTTGTACGCTGCGTAGGCTCACTGAGAAGCGAGCCCTTTGACTTCCATGGCCGCCCGCCTTGCTCACATCCTCTCCATTAATGACGCCCAAGCCACAGTTTAATTCGCTTTTTAAATATAAAACACTCATCGCGAACGTTTTAGTTAGAACACCCGTATGCAAACTGATAGTTTCGCCACGAAGCCAAGAGAAAATGTGCCAAGCAGGATTTCTGCAGCTCTTGATCGCAAACGATTTAGATAGAACACCCGTATGCAAAGTGAGAGAAGTGCATGATTTGTTCATCCCTTGAACACAAACGGTTGTTTTGGATGACCCGTGTGCAACCATGTACAAACAATTTGGTAAGATTTGCATCTGTCATATTGGGTATGTTACCATTTGTCAAACTGGAAAGATTTACATTTGTTGATATAGTAACGTTGCCATTTGTCAATCCTTGTAACACTGCGATTTGTCAAAATGTGCATCTAGAAATCATTAGCACTATGTAATTTTTGCAACTAAAATTCAGTAATTAAGCATAAATTTCATTCATAGATTAAGCAGTTGTTCTTAATTTATACAAACAGTTCAACTCGATAGCTGAACCGACCAAACTTCTCCTCTATTGTTGCCAACCACGTACTGAAATAGCTAGTTCAACTATATATACTAGCTAATTTTAAGTACATTGTACAGTTCGACCACGCATCTATAGTCAGATGAACTGAACAAAATAGCCCCTAAATACTACTACTACCATGGAGGGGCTTTGTGCTACTTAGGCAGCCTCTCCTCTGCCGAGCGTGCTCAGTAAGAGGCAGAGGAGGAGGAGGAGCCTACCGACGAGCTGGACAAATGCAATACGGTGCATGCCGCTGTTACACGTTCAGCGACGCTTGCCAGCTCAAACGCCCACTACAGCTTCAGACGATCCCTCTCGGAGCGCCGGACTGCTCGTAGATCTCCTAATTCCTCGCCTCTGCGTCAGCGTGTGCTTCGGCCACGGCTGCGATAAGGCTCTTTGTGTGCTCGACGAGGCGCTCCTCCTCCTCCCGTAGGAACTCGATGTAGCACGCAAGGTCGCTGGCGCACGTGCGGGCCTCCACCTCCGCCTTCCTCCTTCGGGCGGTGGTGGCGGAGCGGGTGATGATCCCGACGGTCGATGGTGGGCTGGCGGCCACGGTGGCCGATGATGGGGTGGTGGCCACAACCACCACCTCCCGCCTTCGGGCCGCGGTGGCGGAGCGAGTGATGGCCACGGTGGCCGGTAGTGGGGTGGCGGCCACGACGGCCACCTCCTGCCTTCGGGCCGCGCTGGCGGAGCGAGAGATGGCCCTGGATTTCGACGGTGGTGTGGCGGCAATGGCGGCCGGCAGCGTGTGGTGGGTGTTCCACGCACACCCAACAGGGACGCCACGCGCACTACACTACGTCGGGGACTGCGCCGCCGCCGCAGTGTAGCCTCCCAGCTGGAGCTGTCCTCTGATGACGGCGGAGTGGCTGAGTGACAACGACGGACCGGTGCCATTGGCGATTGTAGGAGAAGCAGACGAGATAAGCTACAGGGAGGGAGGGAAAATGCGACGCAGGACTCGCCGGCCGTGAGGGTTTTTATAGCAGGCCGGCAAGCATTGGGATTTTGGGGGATTTCACCGAGTCGGGCGGGAAGCTTGCGCGGGAATCTGCGAGGTTGTGTGGGAATGGGCTCACCGACGATTCATTGGCGCCACCGTTTGGCCAAAAGAACGCCTCCTCGCGCTGCGCAAGCTTGCGTTGTAAGCCGTTTGCGGCAGCGGGGTGACATGACGTGCGAGAGGAGGACGAGAGGACATGTACACATACAGTTAATAAAAACATTTGCGATTTAATTACCTACTATACCCCCGTCCTGGTTTATACGTAGATTTAACTAATAAAATACGAATGCATGTCACCATAGATTATATCGTTGGAGTCGTATTTGAACATTGTTTCCAGCTATACAATTTTTGTAACATGCATTAACACTTTTTTGGTTAAATTTAAGGTTATACATCAGCAAGCGTTTGCCCACAACACACACGGCTTATTCCATCACAAACAGCTCAGGTGGATCAACTGTCTGCCACGTATCGCACACGCAACTCTAATCTGATTCTTGCTTGATGTCTCCGACATCGCTCACACATTTCGTCTTATTTGCCACATATCACTGTGCCGTCCTCCGCTCGCCTCCCTCGGCAAGCTCTGCTTGCCGTTAGGCGCCGCAACGCGTTGTGCTCGCCGTTAGGCGCCGCGGCGTGCTCTGTCGCGTCCGTTGGCGCGCTCTGCTCGCATCCGTTGGCACGCTCGGCTTGTGGATAACTTTTCCTTAAGGCGACCGCAGAGCGCTCTGCTCGCGTCCCTCCGCGCACGCTCTGCCAGCGGTTGGGCGTGCGCACGATCACGTCGGGGGCCCCATATGCATGCGGTTGTGTTGCGCGTGTTGCCACGTGATGCAGTTACGTGCGACACGATGGAGTTACGCGCTGTAAATTAGAACTGCCATCAGGGCCTGCCCATATTCCTGGCCGTCCGGCTTCCCCTTTAATTCCCGCAATCATTATAACCTTAGTCTCTTCAACCTTTCGATCGTGTCCCACAACACAACAAGCACACCCACGACGACACATAGAGAGGGGATGTCCGACGGCGCTCCAATGGAGTTCGGCGAGCATAGAGTGGAGACCCACGCGAGGGGGACGGATCTCTCGATGGTGTACACCATCCACCCGGTCGTGATGGACGACTACATCAACAACATTGAGCAGTTTCTTGCTGGAGACAACTACAAGGTGGTCAACATCGACCTCCAGTACACCGCCAGTCGTCCCGGCATAGATCAGAAGGTTGTCGTCGCCTAGTTGTGTGTGCGCCATCATGTCCTCATCTACCACTACTGCATGGCCACAGAGCCTTGCGACCGTTTCAACAGGTTTGTCAACAGCACCGACTACAAGTTCGTCATGGTGGATACCAAAGACGATGTAAAAGCGCTCAGTGTTACGGGCTTGGCCTGCAAGAACCTTGTTGAAATTCATGACCACTACAGGGTCTGTGGCAGCACGAAGCAGGACTCACTGGTTGAACTCACCTCGGACATCATCGACCCCTACTACAAAAAGATGAAGCAGGACGCCTAGAGAATAAGTCCCGTATCCTAGCACAAGGCCTGGATGCGGCAATTGGATGAACCTCACCTCAGGTTCGCGGCCAAGAGCATGTACACATGCTACGAGATGCACAAGCGGATCGTTGACATGAGGAAGTGCCTCGTTACCCAAATTGACGAGTCCGGATCGAGCCACAAGCAGAGCAAGCGTCACAAGAAGTAGATGATGATCAGATGATCGTTTATGCTAGTTAATCATGCATGTAATATATAGTTTACTTTATTGATGTGTGTGGAAATTTCATGTGTGTAGTAGCCACCTATGTAATTATGCATGTAATGTTTACTTTGGTATGTGCAAATGCCATGGTTGTAGTAGCCACCTATGTAAGTGGATGTTTAATTTGGTTATGCAAGCATGTCCTTATAAGTGTGTGTGTGTGTGTGTGTGTGTGTTGTTGTTGTTCTGTATGCAATCCCATCGCATAATACACACGTCTTATTAGCAGCAACCGCCTGTGTTATTATCGGTTTTCACACACATTTCTGATTACAGACCTGCTTGCCGTGTATCACACACATCTTGTTAAGCTGAACCGTTTCTGTTCTCATGTCTCAACGCAAACAGTTCATCCGAGTGAACCGCATGTCGTATATCGCACACACCTTCATGTGGCTGCCCGTTTCTTTTGTGTTGCCTAATCACAAACAGTTTTCCCATGTGAACCATATGTTGTGTATCACACACGCTTTCATCTGGCTGCCCGTTTCTTTTGTTTCTCCTCATCGCAAACAGTTAAATGAACTGAACCGTATGCCCTTCATCGCACACGCAACTAAAACCTGAACCGTGTTTTTTGCATCCGTCATCGCAAACGTTTAACACATTTCTGACGGTTTTCATACAACACCGCTTGTGATTATTGCATCGCACACAGTTTCTCCAAGGGTCTTTGATCGTAGTGTCGCGTTAGCAGCATCCTGCAGTAGTGTTAGGGTTTAGCCATTACGATCTCGAGGTAGATCAACTCTTGCAACCCCTATACTCATTGAATACAATCAAGCAGGACGTAGGGTTTTACCTCCATTAAGAGGGACCGAACCTGGGTAAACATCGTGTTCCCACTGTCCCCTATTACCATTGATCCTTAGACTCACTTCTTGGGCCCCCCTATCCAAGATCTGCCGGTTTTGACACCGACAGGGGCCATGTTGCTTACTAGAGACGACGAGGACGAAGGGGGGGTTGCATAGTCGAGGGGGACCAGATGGTGTCCATGAGGAAGGAGTGAAGCAGCTCCTGCTGCCAGAGACTACGCCGCATCTGATGACCCACAAGTATAGGGGATTTATCGTAGTACTTTCGATAAGTAAGAGTGTCGAACCCAACGAGGAGCAGAAGGAAATGACAAGTGGTTTTCAGTAAGGTATTTTCTGTAGGCACTGAAATTATCGGTAATAGATAGTTTGATAGTAAGAAAAATTGTAACGAGCAAGTAATAGTAACGGTAACAAAGGTACAGGAAAGTAGCCCAATCCTTTTGTAGCAAAGGACAGGCCGGGACAGTCTATTATAATAAGCAAAGTGTTCTTGAGGACACATGGGAATTTCATCTAGTCACTTTCATCATGTTTGTTTGATTCACGTTCGCTGCTTTGATAATTTGATATGTGTATGGACTGCTGCTTGGGTGTTGTTCTTAGAACAAACCTCACACTTATGATTAACCCCTCTCACAAGCATCGGCAACTACGAAAGAATAATTAAGATAAAATCTAACCATAGCATTAAACATGTGGATCCAAATCAGCTCCTTATGAAATAGCGCATAAACTAGGGTTTAAACTTTTGTCACTCTAGCAACCCATCATCTAATAACTACTCATGCATTCACTTAGGCCTAAAGATGATGAAGTGTCATGTAGTCTACGTTCAAATAACACCACAAAGGCAATCACAACATACATATCATCAAAATATCGAGCAAACATCAAATTCACATGAATACTTATGAAAGGACTTCTCTCATGTCCTCAAAAACAAAAGTAACTATTCACAAAATATATTCATGCTCAAGATCAAAGAGGTATTGAATAGCATAATAGATCTGAACATATGATCTTCCATCAAATAAACCAACTAGCATCAACTATAAGATGTAATCAACACTACTAACAACCCACATGTACCAATATGAGATTTTGATACAAAGATTGAATACAAGAGATGAACTAGGGTTTGAAATGAGATGGTGATGTTGAAGATGTTGATAAAGATTAGCCCTTCCACGGTGAGAGGATTGTTGGTGATGACGATGAGTTCGATTTTCCCCCCTCCAGGGAGGAAGTATCCTTGGCGGAATCTCTCCGCCAGAGAGCAAAAGTGCTCCTGCACAAGTTCCGCCTCGAGACAGCGGTGCTCTGTCCTGAAAGTCCTCTTTTTTTTCTAGAACAAATGGGTTTATATATCAGAAGAGGAGCACCAGACCCTGGCCAGGGCTCCACTACCCCCAGGGCGTGCCAGGGGGGTAGGCGCGCCCTGGTGCCTAGTGGGCATCTGGGTGACCCCCTCTGGTACTTATTTTCTACAATAATTTTTATATATTCCAAAATAAATCTATGTAAAATTTCAGCTTATTTGAAGATGTGCAGAATAGGTATCTCCGACATAGCCTTTTCAGGTCCAAAATTCCAGCTATCGGCAATCTCCCTCTTTATGTAAACCTTGCATATTATGAGAGAAAAGACATTAGAATTGCTCCACAAAGTGTTACATTGATTGAAAATACTATAAATGACAGTAGAAAAACATGATGCAAAATGGACGTATCAGCGTCTGTCGCCGTCACCGGTGGTATGAACAGAGGAGCAGGTTGTCATAGAGCTTGGTGTCATCCCGCCGTGCCCGATTTCCATCTCCCGCCATCTCCCTTCGACTTCGCCTCGCCTCCTTGCGTGCGAGCTGCAACGCCTTGCGCCGCACTTATCCTGGCTTGCTGGAAACTACCGATTTGAGGGTTTCCAGCGAGTAGTCTCTAAATTTCTTTTAAGATTCGTGCCGATGCGAGCCAGCCCACCTCGTATGTAATCAAACATGTTTTTATTGACCCAACTGGACTTGGTTGAGATGTACACGGGCTACCAAACACGTCCTACCGAATCTGGGTCACCCGCTCGCCGCACCCGGCGTCTTCCCCACTATAAGCTCCGGCCATACTGTCACGGGTCATTAGCATAAAACCTGGATCTCGGAGTGGTAGTTAGCTGAGGTAGGCTATCACCCGTCCCTCCCAGCCACTGTTGTTAGTCTCAAGATCGCAGAAGGAGGGTGAGCATGGCAGGGCAGAGCAGCTACAGCCGGCTCGCCGGCGACGAGGCCGCCGTGATATCCGCCGCCGGCGGCGACGACGACTACGACGCAAAGAAGCTGAGGCTGCTTGGCTACGAGCCGCAGCTCAAGCGCAATCTCTCGTACGTACTCTACTGATTCAGAAAATCGAACCTGTCGTTCTTGTTTGCTCTGTTTAGCTGGCACATCGATTCTGTCGATCTATGAAGTTTAGTTTACTTCAATCCAGCTTATTTTGATGCGGTTACGTGTTAGCTAGCCACTGCAAGTTGCGTGTTTCGTTCTGTCAAGTGTCAACGACGGATGGGTTGCTTGCGGACGCTGTACACTTGCTTTGACTCATTAAGGTTTTAATACCATAGTAGGATTCATTTTTCTAGCTCAAAGAAAAAGGATTTATTTTTCTCTAGGCATTTTCATAATTTTTTTATTTTGAGCATAATTCACTAGGTTTTATTGATCGATGGGCACTGGAATACAATTTGGATCATAGGGTTGGCTGAGCCAATGGCATTTTCATGGCCAATCCAATTTGGCGCGTAGGATAAGTATACACCGAGGGGCGGTTCCCGACCTCCGTTCCAATTTTGGGAAGGTTCTAAAGCCTTCCCAGACCGTTTTTCCTCTTTTTTGTGTTTTTTCTTTTGGATTTTTTCAGCTTTTTTCACTTTCGTTATTTTCTTTCTTTCATGTTTGTTTTCTCATTTAATTTTTCCTTCATATATTTTGCGAACAACTTGTCAAATTCGTGAGTATTTTTTGAATTCACATTTTTTAATGAAATCCAAAATGTTTTTAATTTTTTTGAATATTTTTAAAAATTCATGAACTCTTTTCGAATTCACAAAATATTTTCAATTTTATGAATCATAAAATATTTTTTAATTGGTGAACGTTTTTCAAAATTTGGGAACAATTTTTAAAATTTTATTTGTTCGACAAATGCTTTTTTTAAAATGCATGCACATTTTTTGAATTCCTGATCTTTTTTATCGATGATTTTTTTCCTATAATTCACGAACATTTTTTTAATAGTGTATGAAGCCATAAATATTTTTTAAAAATCTTGAACCATTTTTCAAAATCATGAATATCTATTTTTGGATCCACTAATATTTTATGGAATCTTAAACGTTTTTTTTAAATTCACAATGTTTTGAATTCTGAAACATTTTCAAATCCTAAATTATTTTAAAGAAGGAAAAACAAGAAAAAATGAAATGGAAAAATAGGATCGTCCCGCCTCATGTATGGACCGGCCCAAACGGGCGCCCTGTGGGGAAGAGGAGAGGAGTGCGTGTTGGCTTGTTTGCTAGCATGTAGCATGCTAAATAGGAGGTCCCCATTTTCATATGCAAGCCCCAAAACTAAGCTGAAATATCCGCATAACAAATTTGACCCAAATCAGTTTATACAGATGTAGCTTTCCATAAAAAAATAATTTAGATGCAGCTTCATTATTTAGCTTTGAACCGATGTGGCTTCATTTTAACTGTTGTGTTTCCCATAGAAGCCACCTGCAAGGCTCCACATGCTTCATTTGTTTTTGTGTTTTCTTTGATGCAAAAGAAATAAATTTCACAGTACGAAAGCAATTTTCAATGATGTGTTGTGTTGTTGGGTGACCATGTTACACATGCAGGTTGTTCTCCAACTTCTCGGTTACCTTCTCGATCATATCAGTCCTTACGGGCACCACTACGTTGTACGGGACAGGTCTCGAGTTTGGTGGACCGGTGGCCATGGTGTATGGTTGGCCGATTGCCGGCACCTTCACCATCATCGTCGGCCTAGCGATGGCCGAGATTTGTTCTGCCTACCCTACCTCCGGAGGACTCTACTTCTGGAGTGCCAGGCTCTGCAGCGAGCGATGTTGGGGCCCCTTCGCCTCCTGGCTCACCGGCTGGTAAGTTTACTTGTTTGCTTTTTGTAACGTGTTTTATTCTAGACACAAATTATTGTCGACACGTGGTGTCAAATTTATCTAGCCTCCACTTTTTCTTTATTTAAGTTTATATGGTTGCGGTGATCTCTTCATGTCTTTTTTATGCGAACGCGCAAAAGCTTTGCACGTCGATGTATTAGAAGAATAGAACTAAAAGTATAGAGTCTGGCGGCTCATCGCGGTTACAAACCATCCTCACGGCAGCATATGGTGGGCAGCCAATAACACCGGGGACACTCAACAACACCCTATGTGTTAGAAGGTCCTATCTTCAGATGTCCGACAACCCCCTCGCACCAGAAAGCTTCCATAGCTCAACCTCATTACTGATGTGATGACAAAGGTATCGAACAATGACTGATGACCGCTGAAAGACGCGGCCATTATGCTCCTTCCATAGCATCCAGACGATGAGGAGGGCAAGCGAATCGAAACGCTTCCTCCGCTCCTTCGGGATCATTGCACGTCTAGCTACCCACCACTCCGTGATAGTTGCATCCATGGTGGACACCAACTGACCGAGGCCGCAACACGAGAGGGCATAGTGCCACACCTCCCTGGCAAACACACAACCCAGTGCCAGATGGTCTGCAGTCTCGGCCTCCTGCTCGCATAACGGGGCACATGACGTGGGACTGCAGGCCGTGCCAAAAGCGTTTGTCTGCCGTCCAAATCCGAAGCCTCATCGCTAGCCAGAAGTGAAGCTTGCACTTGGCCGGAGCCCAAGACTTCCAATGGGCCCACCTCTCAAGGCTAGCAAAGAACACCTGAGTCGAGCTCGCAAAATATACCTTAGTTGGCGTCCACTTCCAGATTATGCGATCCGGAATCTCAGGGAGTAGGCGCACTTCGAGAAGCAAGTCCATGAGCATCAGGAATTGCGTTAGCACTCTAACCATCAACACCCGGTGATGTCCCTCATCCAAGTGCGGTCCTCCAAGGCCTCATGAACCGTTCGCGAGCGCCGCGCACCGTCGTTCACCGCTAGGAATAGCTTCGGGGCCTCGAACTGAATGGAACGCTCGTGGAGCCAAAAGTCCGTCCAGAAAAGAGCCTTCTTACCATCCCCTAGCATCACCTTGATGGACGAGTCAAAAATAGCCCGCACCTCAGGCTCGATGGCCGGCTGTAGACCCGCCAAGCAGCAATCGGATGTGCGCTGCATCCATGGCCAGCGCACCCGGAATGTATAGCCCAATAGCTTGAGGTTCGGGACTCCCAATCTGCCATACTCGAATGGCTTGCACGCTTGCTCCCAAGCTACCGGACAATGGCCACCGTTGACGGCGTCAGTCCCCTTCCAAAAGAAGACACAAATCCTCTTCTCAAACCCATCGATCAGCCACATGGGCAGCTGAATCGCGGTGGAGTGATACACGGGGATGGATGTGAGGACCGACTTGGCCAGCTCGAGGCGACCAGCCGCAGTGATCCAACGAGCAATCCATGGCTACAGCCAGTGGCGAATCTTGAATAAGAATGAAGGGCAGGCTGAACTTGAGTACAAGGGGTTGGAACGGGGAAACAACAGGCTAGACACTTAGACAGTGGGTTGAGATGGGCTGGGAACTAGTAGTGAATTTTTGTTTTTCAATTTTGGAGGGCAGGCTTGAGCCTGTTGAAGCATGCCCAGTAGAATTGCCACTGGCTATAGCCGATTGCAAACCTTGTCCAATATTGGTTGCAGGCACGCCTTAGGCGACCTCAGCTTGTATGAAAAAGGAAGAAAGATAGATGTAGGGGAACCTCAGTATCGGGCATGGAAAGTGTTGGGCAGCAACTACGAGGTGCTCCTCTGAGCATCTAATCGGCGACAACGAGCATTTACGTAGATTGGTGTGCAGCCCTATGCGCCATCAAAACAGTCGAGCGCGATCCACACGAGCAACAGGTCCGATGAGGATGGCTTGAGGCTGGTCACAACGGGGAGGAATTTAGGAGTAACATCACACACTTCAATACAACTTTACTTATGTGGCACATATTTAATGAAGAAAGAGGTGCTTGTGGTAACTAGCTAAGTTACCGGAACATCACACACTCCAAGAAACAATGAGTCTATAACCTAATAAATACATCGTTGCATGACACTATATAGATGTTCCTACCCACTATGAAGGTAGTAACATAGTCTAGGGAAGTTGTAAGTTACTAGCTTATGTTCTTGCCCATTGTGACCAGCCTGATGAAGACGACCACATCGTCAACGTACATCGAGGTATGAAAGCTGGCACCTCAGCACTGCAAACGGTGACAAGATGCCCATGCCCTCAGCCCTGATCTCTTCATGTCTCTCTTGCATGTGGCGCAAATGGCAAAATGGCGTATGCATACATTACATATACATATACGCTTGTGCTCCTTGTCGCCTCGAATCCACCAGCCTCTGATGATTGGTTCAGTCGGCGAAACTTGTCTCTTCTCGTCTCTTGTACTGTACCGAAGTGCAGCATATATGTCTCGTTTGCTGTCGTAGCACGTACGAATAGGGATAAGATAATCATTATCACGTGCTCGATCGGCAATTGTAAGCCGATATTTGGATTCACAAAACATACGTGCTCGATGGAAGTATTTTTCTTTCCTTTCTCTGGGAGGGGAGGCGGCGTAAGCCTGGATGCCGTGCAAAATTAGTCATCAGGCGCGTGTCAAGCGTGCAAATCTCGATCACATGGCAGCGAATCTCGATCGGTTGAATGGGTGCACAGTGATCTTGACCCAAACTGGATTGCTGGAAAGAGACGTGCAAATCGCTTTGATTCATTTCTTTACAACGAGCTTGATCGATGGGGGCCTGTTGAACTCAACAGGAACCAAGAGCCCATGCTGCACGTGCGCCACCCACATGACAAAAAGCTCATATTGCAGTCTTCACGTAGAAGAACATGAACCCACTCGTATTTCAGACTAGCTCGGACATTTGGCACCCTTTCATCAAAAGGATAGGAGTAGCGACAGATGTATTGTTAAGATGGTAGCTTCAGGCATACTGACGTACTCCCTTTGTTACTAAATATTTGTCTTTCTAGATATTTCAACAAGTGACTACATACAGAGCAAAATGAATGATTACACTCTAAAATATGTTTATATACATTCATATGTGATAGTTCATTTGAAATCTCTAAAAAGACAAATATCTAAAAACAAAAAAAAATATTATTTTGTAAGGTCCTTATAAATAATTAATAATATGGCTGCATGCATCATTCAGATATGCAAAGGCTGGGGTATATCCTTCTTTTCAAAATAATAATAATCAGAGGGGTCTTAAATATAGGATCGCATTCTTTTTGGGAAAGAATCCTGGTTCCCACAGTAGATCCACGACCATCCTTGCTGGCAGAATCTCCATCCAGAGTAGAGTAACGAACCCCACATCTGGCGCCCACCGCACTTTTAGTTGACTCACTGCACCCCGCGATTCTCTCCTCTCCTCTGCACTCAGCAGGCAGTACATATATCACCACTGGTAGGTCTCCCCTGACCCCATCTCCTCCTCCCACAACGCGACGGCGTCATGACCTGGAGCAAGTCCCCGGCGGGGAGCGGCACCACCGCCGTCGACGTCGACGTCGATGCCTCCGGCGACACCGGCCAGGCCCGCCTCCGAGAGCTCGGCTACAAGCAGGAGCTCAAGCGGGACCTCTCGTACGTCATGCCCGCCCTTCTCCTCTCCTCTCCCCTCCCTTGGTTTCGTCGCTTCTCTTAACTGATTGATTGAGGGCGTGTGTAGATTGCTGTCCAACTTCGCCTTCTCCTTCACCATCATCTCGGTGCTGACGGGGGTGACCACGCTGTACAACACCGGCCTCAACTTCGGCGGCCCGGCCACCATGACCTTCGGCTGGTTCGTCGCCGGCGCCTTCACCATGACCGTCGGCCTCTCCATGGCCGAGATCTGCTCCTCCTTCCCCACCTCCGGCGGCCTCTACTACTGGAGCGCGCGCCTCTCGGGCAACCGATGGTCGCCCTTCGCCTCCTGGATCACCGGATGGTAGGCCACTCAATCACACGCACTCCACTGAAATCTTTCTTGTCTTTTGCTACCTGTCCACGTTCTCGAATGTATCGATTTCTTCTCTGGTTGGGATGGGATCATGTGGAAGGGAAGAAAGGAAGGAGAGGATCATGTCATGTGTGAACGAACCGCTTTCTGTTTTTTTTTTGTCTGGTGTGACATCAAATTGGTGCGTGCGTGCGAAATTTCTGCATCTTTCTGTCTTTTTTTCCGCTCGTCTTTCTCTTTTTGCAGAATGAGTAGTTTATTACTCATTTACCCCCTTTGATCCATATTAATCATCCTTGATTTAGTAGTACAAATAGTTCATTCAAATAGTACACCGTTATCATCGGGGATGCAAAATAGAATAATCGTTTCTTTTCCAATCAAATGTACTCTGCACTTGTCGTTGTTTAACGACGTGCTCCTGGCAATGCAGAACAGAATATTTGTGTTCATAAGGTCATGTGCTTGCGTGCTTTGACCATGTGCAGCCCCCGTGGCCACATTTTGGTACTAGCAGAACCAGTGCCAACTGCACATAAAGTCTGATTTTGACAGCGACCTGGGGTTGAAAATATGCAGCTGTCAGCATGCTTCTTGTAGTTGAGACAAAGACGTCCTTGCAATAAACGCACATATACGCATGGCCCATCTTTCTTACTGTAGATAGATGCGCTATTGATTGCTCGTGCACTGCATCCCATTCCAATTGTTCCCAGCCTCTAATGGCGTTTGTTGTGCTGCATGCAGGTTTAACATCGTTGGACAGGTACAACTTTGGCTTAACTCTGAATGTGCTTTCTCACTTTGTGAGTGACTGCTGTGCTGATTCAGTTTGCACGCTCTGCAGTGGGCGGTGACAACTAGCGTGGACTTCTCGCTGGCGCAGCTGATCCAGGTGATCATCCTGCTCAGCACCGGCGGCAACAACGGCGGAGGCTACCTGGCGTCCAAGTACGTGGTCATCGCCTTCCACGCCGCCATCCTGCTCAGCCACGCCCTCATCAACAGCCTCCCCATCTCATGGCTCTCCTTCTTCGGCCAGTTTGCGGCTGCTTGGAACATGCTAGGTTCTGTCCTTCATTCGCACTTGCCCTACACGATTACTCTACTTGGCGAGCACTGATTCTCGCTCAAGCTAGCTAGCTAGAGAATAAATAATCAGAGAGCAGTTGGCATCCACTTTATTAACGGATGGCTAACAAGTAACAAGGTCTCCACGCTTCTCTGTCTCTGTAGGTGTCTTTGTCTTGATGATTGCCGTGCCGGCTGTTGCAACCGAGAGAGCCAGTGCCAAGTTCGTCTTCACCCATTTCAACACTGACAACAGTGCTGGAATACACAGCAACCTCTACATCTTTGTCCTGGGGCTCCTCATGAGCCAGTACACGCTCACAGGATACGACGCATCGGCGCACATGGTAATTAATTGATTAAGCCAAAGAAAAAGGAATCTCATCTCGTTAATTATGACACGCAAAAGAAACCCTGACGCTTTTGATCATGCATGCATGCAGACGGAGGAGACCAAGAACGCAGACAGGAACGGCCCCATCGGGATAATCAGCGCCATCGGCATATCCATAGTGGTCGGCTGGGGATACATACTCGGCATCACGTTCGCCGTCAAGGACATACCCTACCTGCTCAGCCCTGACAATGAAGCTGGGGGGTACGCCATCGCCGAAGTCTTCTACCTCGCCTTCAAAAGCCGCTACGGCAGCGGCGTCGGCGGGATCGTCTGCCTGGGGGTCGTCGCCGTCGCCATATACTTCTGCGGCATGAGCTCCGTGACGAGTAACTCGAGGTGATCGTCTTCTGCTGGCTTGCTTCACGCTGCATTTCTCTTCTCGGAACGTAGTTCTGATGAGATCACTCGCTCCTTGTATTGACTGACTAGGATGGTGTATGCTTTCTCGAGAGACGGGGCGATGCCGCTGTCACCCGTGTGGCACAAAGTGAACAAGCACGAGGTGCCCATCAACGCCGTCTGGCTCTCGGCTTTCGTCTCCCTCTGCATGGCGCTGCCGGTAAACCATTGTCCACACCACTACATTTCACTGCAACTACATATATAGTAGTATTTCAATTCCGGCAGAGCACCTCCGATTAATCCTGGTCTCTGATTGAAAACTGATTGCAGTCGCTGGGTAGCCTGGTGGCGTTCCAGGCCATGGTGTCGATCGCGACGATCGGGCTCTACATCGCGTACGCGCTGCCCATCTTCTTCCGGGTGACGCTGGCGCGCAAGCACTTCGTGCCGGGACCCTTCAACCTCGGACGGTACGGTGTACTGGTGGGGTGGGTGGCCGTGCTCTGGGTGGTGACCATCACCGTGCTCTTCTCGCTGCCGGTGACGTACCCGGTGACCAAGGACACGCTCAACTACACGCCGGTCGCCGTCGGTGGGCTTTTCATCCTCGTCTTGACGTCGTGGGTCGTGAGCGCCAGGCACTGGTTCAAGGGACCCGTCACGAATTTGAGCGGCTAGTTTCGCACGCGTGGAA
>NC_041384.1:406382531-406386470 GCF_002162155.2 Triticum dicoccoides
GGGGGATTAGTTGTACGCTTTAGGCTGGTTGTATCTGACAAGACATGAGTTGGAGGCGATGAGACGTTGTAATTACTTTCTTCGACAATACAGGAACATGGACTAATTCATACTGCCAGCGGAACCGGCAAAATGTTTGGCTAAGAGAGTTCTTTGAACTTACCGGATGCAGAGTTTCTGCTCCTGAACTCAAATGAGCTCGGGTGAACAGTAAAATCGTAAAAAAAATCTATTTTTTTAGAGAAACATTGATAAAAGTTTTAAATGCTTGCAAAAATTCGTCATAGAATCACATTCCTATAAGGTGTAGCAAAAAAATCGTTACTCTAAAAATGCTACTTTCAAAAGCATTTTGGAACACTGAATTTGTTTTTTTTTGTCGCGCCTTTCAGGAATGTGATTCCATGACGAAATTTTGCAAGTACTGAGAACTTTTACCAATGTTTCTCGATTTTTTTGGATCTTCTTTATTTATTTTAATATTTTATTGTTTACCCAGCTCATTTGAGCTCGGTAACAGAAAGACACTTTCGGAACTTACCGCACTTGTATCGTTTCTCAATATTTACCACCAAGTTGACTAGCCTTGGATTATATACCTAAAGTTGACTAGCCTTGGATACTCATGGACACAAGAGCCATCAGACAGCATCTGACCCCGTCCGCTCCCCGGCCTCCCTCCCTCCCCCCTCACCCCCCGCCGCCGCCAGGGCGAAGCTTGGCTTGTGTGGGCGGCGGCGGGGCTCCTCCGCACTCCTTGCATGGTGGGGCAGCGCGGGACGCAGCCAACAGGTAGGGGCGTCAGTCTTGCGTGGGGCATAACGGCGTGTCAGATCCGCGACGGATGTGTGATGCTTACTTGGTGGGGCGTGTCGGCGGGCCATTGTGTCGCCAGATCGGGCTACTAGTGGGGGCGGGGGATGCGGGTTGCGAGTGGCTCGGTGTGACACCCTCGATTCAATCGTACACTAATCACACACGCAAATGTGTACGATCAAGATCAAGGACTCACGGGAAGATATCACAACACAACTATAGACACAGATTAAAATAATACAAGCTTTATATTACAAGCCAGGGGCCTCGAGGGCTCGAATACATAAGTTCGAAAACACAAGAGTCAGCGGAAGCAACAATATCTGAGTACAGACATAAGTTAGACAAGTTTGCCTTAAGAAGTCTAGCACAAAAGCAACAACGATCGAAAAGGCAAGGCCTCCTGCTTGGGAGCCTCCTAACTACTCCAAGTCGTCAGCGGTCGGCACGTAGTAGTAGGCATCCTTCGGGTAGTAGTAGTCATCAGTGGCGTCGTTTGGCTCCGAGGGTCCGTCATCTGGTAGCAACAATCGGGTATGGGGGAAAAGAAGTAGCAAAGCAACCGTGAGTACTCATCCAAAGTACTCGCAAGACTTACATCAGATTTAAACTAAGTATGCATCTGTATCAAAGGAATGGGTTGTATCTATGGACAAAACTGCAGAATGCCAGAAGGGAAGGGGAAAGCCTAGCCTATCGAAGACTAGCATCTTCTGGAAACCACCATCTTGCAGCAACAGGAGGGAGTAGAGTAGCATAAAGTAAAGTAGCAGTAATGTTATCAACCTCGGCCAGAGATCCTTTCTCGACTCCCTGCGAGAAGGCAATCCCAGAGCCATACTATCCAAGTGTCAACACATTCCAATTCTCATCACCATCCAGTTCTCATCACAAGTATCCAGTTCTAGTTGTATCGATCGGGATACAACTCCAAGTGTCCGTTACCGTAGGACATGCTATCAATAGATGTTTTCTTCCCTGCAGGGGTGCACCAACTTACCCACCACTCTCGATTAACTCTGGCCGGACACACTTTCCTGGGTCATGCCCTGCCTCGGCCAAACAATACGCCGCAACCCGACCTAGGCTTAATAGAGAGGCCAGCACGCCGGACTAAACCAATGCCCCCAGGGGTCATGGGCCATCTCCCCGGGAACTCCTGCACGCTGCGTACGCAGCCGGTGAGCAGACCTAGCTACCTCCTTCAACAAGGCAGGTGCTTACGCAGTCCAACCCGGCGCGCACCGCTCAGTCGCTGACGTCTATTAAGCTTCGGCTGATGCATACGACGCAGAACGCCCATACTATGCCCACGTGATGGTTAGTGCTATCAGGCCAGAGGCCCCTCGGGTCAAATATCCAAATCGTAGTGGATTAGGAGCACGCGGTAACAAGCAGAGACTCACGAAAGATGTGACCCCGTTGCCCCGTCTCGAGGACTTGCGGCAAGGGCTAGGAATGCCCGGCCACGCATCGTAATTATCTCGCGGGCACCCTCCAGGTCAACCCGACTCCACATCACTCGCAATTAAGCTCGCGTAGGCACCCCTCAGGACCGACCCGTCTTTAGTAACATGGTTCAGTGTAAAGTCATAGTAATCATAGTAACTGTGTGTCCAAACATCAAGGGGAAAACTCGAGGAATCACCCCCGGCGAATTCCACTCGATGTAATCATCAAGGTGAACGTAAGAGGGACCACCCTCGAGGTTCACACTTGAGGGGTTGCACAACAGAGTCGTATCAGAAGTGGTTAAGGAGGAAATCACCCTTGATGACCACGACCGAATAGCTACACTACAGGGTTAACATCAGAAGTGCTGAAGAGGTCTCACCCTCGGCACTCGATAATAACCGGGTAGTGTGAGCAACTAAGGGGGAAAGTGATGTGCGGTGTCGGGGCCTAGTCTTCAATCCCGTTGATCGGGTCTTCGATGATGAAGCAGGGGCAACAAGGACAAGGTGGGGGTCACTGATGGATCACTAACCAACCTATACTAAGCAGTTTAGGATAAGCAGGTAAGGTATAAAAGCAGGTAACAACAACAGGCTATGCATCGGAGTAGGATCATACAGAAAGCAATAGCAGTTCTAATGCAAGCATGAGAGGAAAAGAAATAGGCGATATCGGAATGCTCAAGGGGGGTTTGCTTGCCTGGTTGTTCTGGCAAGGAGGGGTCGTCGTCGACGTAGGCGATCACAAGGGCTGCATCGGTCTCGGGGTCTACCGGAGAGAAGAGGGGGAAGAAGTAGTAAATACAGAGCAAACAATGCATCACAAGGCATAACATGGCAAAAATATGTGCCGGGTGTGACCTAACGCGGTAGGAGGTGATACCGGCGAAGGGGGGAAACATCCGGGAAAGTATCCCCGGTGTTTCGCGTTTTTGGACAGATGAACCAGAGGGGGAAAGTTGCGTGTTCGCTATGCTAGGGATGCGTGGCGGACGAACGGGCTGCGTATCCTGGTTCGTCTCGTCGTTCTGAGCAACTTTCATGTACAAAGTTTTTTCCATCCGAGCTACGGTTTATTTAATATGATTTTCTAAAGTTTTTATTAATTTCTGGAATTTAATTATTTATTTCAACATTATCCAGAATAGTAAAATATGACGTCAGCATGACACCAGGGTGATGTCAGCAATCAACAGTCAGTTGACTTGGTCAAACTGATGCGTGGGGTCATTCTGTCATAGACCTAACTAAGTAACAGATTTAGTTAACTAAGTTTAGTTGATTAGGTTAACTAACATGATTAATTAAGTTAATTAATTAACTAATACATTAATGTTTTTAAAATCATTATTATTTTTACATTTTCGTTTTTTTAACTGGGGGGGCTTGCGTCGTGTGGTAGTGGCCCAGTCGGACCACACACGCACGCACACATTCACAGTCACAGTCGTGGCCATGCTCGCGACAGCGGCAGGAAACGGCAAGGGGCCGCCGGCAGGAAGGGGCGGCCGCCGGCGAGGCCAACAACGCTAGGCTGGGCGACAGTGGGGCTCGCGGCCGGCGCGTACAAAGGGCGGTGGTGCGGCAGCTAGGTGCGGGGAGTGGGTCGCGGCTCGCGGACGCGCGCTGAGGACGGCCGATGAACAGGGCCACAACGGGCGGCGCATCA
>NC_041384.1:406386862-406390532 GCF_002162155.2 Triticum dicoccoides
AGGCACGATGCAGGGGAACGCGACGGCTGGGAGGTGGCGCGTCGGGGTCGAGGAGGCGACAGGCGGTGCTGGCAAACAATGACGGCGAGGCGGACACCGGGCGCGATGACGGAGCACGACGACGATGAGGGGGGCGCGGGCGGGCACCTAGACCGAGCGGGGGAGGGGGGAGGTGAGCGGCTCGGTCGCCGCGGCAGCGCCAAGGCGGTGGCGTGCCTGCGTCGTGGAGGGCGGCGGTGCTGAAGGAGAGCGAGGGTGTAACACCCTCGATGCGACTATAGCTCCCACGTGTCGAGGCACGACTTAGAGACATAATCGCATTGAAGACATATGTCGCAAGTTAGGCAATCTTCACAAACATCCCATGTAATGTAATAATAAAAGGGGAGATAACATAGTTGGCTTACACTCGCCACGTCAATCAAGTACATAAATAACATTACATCATCCAAACACTCATGGCCCGACTACGGCGCCAAAATAAAAGAGAACCCAACATGCGACACGGTCCCAATCACCCCCAACTGGGCACCACTACTGATCATCGGGAAAGGAAACATAGTAACGTTGAGAGTCTTCGTCGAACTCCCACTTGAGCTCATACGCGTCTCCTGGAGCGGAATCATCAGGCCCTGCATCTGGTGTAATAGTAATCTGTGAGCCACAGGGACTCAGCAATCTCGCACCCTCGCGATCAAGACTATTTAAGCTTATAGGTATGGCAAGGGTAAAATATGAGTGGAGCTGCAGCAAGCGACTAGCAAGTATGGTGGCTAACTTATTCGCAAAAGAGAGCGAGAAGAGGAGGCAAAGCACGAGCGAGAGACTAGAGAACAACCTGCGCAAACATTACTCCAACACCGTGTCCACTTCCCGGACTCCGCCGAGAAGAGGCCATCACGGTAACACACTCAGTTGATTCATTTTAATTAAATTAAGGTTCAAGTTATCTACAACCGGACATTAACAAATTCCCATCTGCCCATAACCGCGGGCACGGCTTTTGAAAGTTCAATCCCTGCAGGGGAGTCCCAACTTAGCCCATGACAAGCTCTCACGGTCAACGAAGGAATAGACCTCCTCCCAAGACGTTCCGATCAGGCTCGGTATCTTGGTAATTGAAGAAACTTCGACAGGTTAAAACAAGACCAGCAACACCGCCCGAATGTGCCGACAAACCCCGATAGGAGCTGCACATATCTCTTTCTCAAGGCACACTTAGATGAGCGCTCCATACAACTAAAACCAAACCTCGAGTTTCCCCGAGGGGGCGCTGCACAGGACTCTAGTTTGGACCAACACTCAGAGGAGCACTGGCCCGGGGAGGTTTAAAATAAGATGACCCGCGGGCTCCGGAAACCCGAGGGAAAAGAGGCTAGGTGGCAAATGGTAAGACCAAGGTTGGGCATTGCTGGAAAAGCTTTAATCAAGGCGAACTATCAAGGGGTTCCCATTATAACCAACCGCGTAAGGAACACAAAATCCGGGAACATAACACCGATATGATGGAAACTAGGGCGGCAAGAGTGGAACAAAACACTTGGCGAGAGGCCGAGCCTTCCGCCCTTTACCAAGTATATAGATGCATTAAGATAACAAGGCAATATAATGATATCCCAACAAGTAAATAAAAGATGTTCCAACAAGGAACGGCCTCCAATCTTCACCTGCAACTAGCAACTCTATAAGAGGGGCTGAGCAAAGCGGTAACATAGCCAATCAACGGTTTGCTAGGACAATGATGGGTTAGAGGTTTGACATGGCAATTTGGGAGGCTTGCAAGCAAGTGGTAGGCATCGTAGCAATGGCATAGCAAAAGAGCGAGCAAACTAGCATAGCAAAGATAGTAGTGATTTCGAGGGTATGATCATCTTGCCTGCACAGTTGTCAGAGTTGACTGGATCCTCAAAAGCAAACTCAACGGGCTCCTCGTTAGAGAACTCATCTCCCGGCTCTACCCAAACAAGACAGACAAGCCACAAGGATACAATCAACCACGTGCAAACTCAAACAACATGATGCAAAGATGATATACTATGCGGGATGCGATGCGGGATGCAAAATGCAAGATATGACAGTAAATACATGAACCTGGCCTCAACTTGGAATTCCAAGGGTGCCACTGGAAAGATGAGATGAAATTGCTTGAAAACGATATAAAGAACGCCGGAATCGGAGTTACGGTTTGGAAATGGCAAGCGATTCAAAAATGACACCGGTCTGTGATTTACAGCAGGTAGGCATCTAAATGCAATGAGATGAACATGCTACAGCACCCAAACATGACAACAAAATATATGGCAGGGATGCACACAAGATGCTTAACAAAAGTCTAGCACTGAGCTACGGCCAATTCATCCATTAACCGGTTCAAACAAGCATGGCAAAAATGCAAATGGTAAAACAGATCTCAGACTTGGTGAAATTAACACTTGTCTGGAATTTCAGATCATATAGCCCTCTTCGGAGCAACAAAACAACATGCTACAGGATCTGAACATGACAAAGAAAGACATGGCATGGAGCTACTCAACAAGCTTAACAAAAGTCCCTTAGTGACCTTGAGCCAAAAGGGATCACAAAATATATACTAACGAGCACACGAACATAGCAAAAATATAATCAGTTTTCAGACAGTGAAAACTGGGACATGCTGAAATATAACTCAAGTAGGCATGTTTACGAGCTCGATGCACTCACTACGGTGCAATTCATGGCAAGGCAAGCATACACCCATCAAGAAGGCACAAAATGCAAGCTAGACATGGCAAGAACAATGGCATAGCATGCACGGATCAACTACAATAACATCGGCAAAATCGCAAACAAGTTGACGATCTGCCCAGATTCGCAACAAAGCAAAAGTAAAGCTCGATTGACTCAAGCTAGGGTGCTCCATAATTGCAAACAAAGACATGGATGGATAGAGCACTACAATATTAACAAAACACCCTTACTGATCATCCTCAAAAGAGGCACGGATCACTAGGAAACAACAAGAACATATGGCTTCGTGAACTAAACAATCCCAGGACTTTGTGAAATTACTAAGTCCCTGAAAACAGAATTAGCAAGTGCACCACTTTGCAAGCTTGCACAAGTCACCACACACATCCTAAAAATACATGGGTTGCACCTTTGGAAAGATGACAAAACCCTTAACAAAACATATGAAGAACTCATGGGCATATCATGCACACAATAATCATGGCAAAAATGACAAAAGTGCTAAACGGAGTAGCAGATCTGACAATTAACTCACGAAGCCTCCTTCTAACAGCATTTCGGGCATCAAGATGAGCTCAAATGAAAATGATGCAATGGAATAAAATGATGTACTCTCTGAGATGAACATTTTGATATGCTATATGCATGAATTGGAGCTATGAATGCAAAGTTACGGAGCCGCGAACATGAGCATATGAACTAAAAAATATCCGGGACAGTGAAAAAAAAACTACCCAGATCTGGATCTAGGGTTTCGGGCATGCAACCCGAGGCGACTGGATTGAGCTCGCCGGAGAGGGCGCCGGTGGCCGGAGCGAGGCGGCGGCGGCGGGGCGCGGGCCGGGCGAGGCGGCGGCCGGGCGCGGCGGCGGCGGAGGCGGCGGCCGGGCGAGGCGGTGGGCTCGGCCGGCGAGGAGGCGGCGACCGGCGCGGGCTCTGGCTC
>NC_041384.1:406390747-406403288 GCF_002162155.2 Triticum dicoccoides
GCGGCGGGGCTGAGGTGACGCCCCGGGCGGCGGCGGCCGGGCGACTGGGCCTCGGGGGCCCCTCCTGGGCCTCCCGGGCCGGCGACGGTGGCGAAGTGGGGCGGCGGAGGCGGCGAATGGCAGCACGCCACATGGCGGCGGACGGGCGCGGCGTACGTGTCCGTCGGCGCTGGTTTTGTCCGGCGCAGCGCGGTGGGTTGGATCTAGGGTTTGAGAAGGAGGGGATCCGAGATTTGGAATGGGGGTGTTTAAATAGGCATAGAGGGAGCTAGGAGAGTCCTAATGAGGTACGGTTTTCGGCCACGCGATCATGATCGAACGCTCTAGGACATGGAGCAGAGTTTGGTAGGTTTTGGGCCAAATTGGAGGGGTGTTGGGCTGCACACACACGAGGCCTTTTCGGTCCCTCGGTTAACCGTTGGAGTATCAAACGAAGTCCAAATGATACGAAACTTGACAGGCGGTCTACCGGTAGTAAACCAAGGCCGCTTGGCAAGTCTTGGTCCGATCCGGAAATGTTTAATCCCCACACACGAAAGAAAGCCAGAATTGACCACCGGAGGAGAACGAAGCGCCGGAATGCAAAACGGACAATGGGGAAAATGCTCGAATGCATGAGACGAACACGTATGCAAATGCAATGCACATGATGACATGATATGGGATGCATGACAACGACAACAACACATGGAGACAAAGACCCGAACCCGAGAAAATAAAATAACTTAACGCCGAAAACAGCAAGAGTTGAGTACAAATAGGGAAAGTTACATCCGGGGTGTTACAGAGGGGGAGGGAGCTCGGGCGTCGAGGACGGGCACTCGCGGCCGGGAGCCCACCATCGAGAGCGACGACATGGTCGGGTGCAGCGCGAGGGGCGTCCAGGTCGGGGAGGGAATGGAGGAGGTGACGCGGTTGGGGCGGCGGTGACTGGGCGGTGTAGGTGAGGTGGCACCGGTGTAGGGGCACCGCAGGGCGCGGTCGGCGGGGTGGATGCCGCCCCCGATCCAGATCGGGATCAAGGGGTGGGGCAGACGAGGGAGGATCATGGGGGGCAGGGGGAGTCGTGGGTGAGGTGGGTGAGGGTTTTGGGGTTAAAGGGGGAATGGGGGGTTAGGAGGGAGAGGTGGGCCGGCCTGGTGGGTTGGGCCGGTTGGTCCGGGTGGGCCGAAGCCCAAGTGGGGCAAGGGCTCTCCCTCTCTCTCACCCTTTCTTTTTTTATGAAAATGTTTCTATTTTTATTTAACAATAGCCTTTTACATTTTCTTTTGCAATAATTACCTTTTGCAAAAATGTGCCACTGGTGAAAACAAATACCAAGGGAAGTGGTACACTGCCACCATAAGCTTGGGATTTATTTGAATCCATTTGGAATTTTCCTAACTGGGAAGGCATTTTAAAATGCTAATTTGCTCTGTAATAGTTGCTTCTGTCCACCTTAGCATTGTAGTGAAGTTGTTTTCCCTTAACAATAAATTGTTTTGGAATATTTGCTAAATGATGAACATTTTTCCAGCAACTTTGTGCAATTAGAAATTTTCACTTTGAATTCGAATTGGATTCAGAGAAGGAATTTGAAATGAGATATTAATCCAATATGATTAAGCTTTGTAAATCAAGATGACTTGGCATTGAACATAAGGGATTACTGTAGTGTGATGCTGGGGACGTTACACTCGGGCAGGCGGCTGCGGTCGTTCTTTAGAAGGTGGCAGCTGTCGGGATCTAATCCTCGCTCAAATCCGTCATGGTGTGGCCTTTGGTCGGGGGAGACACATGGAGGGATCAGTGAGCAGCGGCTAAAGGCTCTGTGCCGGCGTTGTGGCAGTGACACGCGTCCTCATGGCGAGGCTCCGCGCGAATCCAATTAGCTACGACATCGGGGTGGCGCGACTGTCATGAAAATTGTGTCGACTTTGGTCATGGCAAACGATGGAGGCGTCTCTAATGACGTTTCCTTGTCAAGGCATCGTCGCTGCAGGTTGCGTCACCAAGCTCAGGATGTTTCGGGGGAAACTCGAGATCCGGGTCTCCAGGATCAGACGATGATGACGCCTTCGGCGTCGTTCTCCCTTCCAGGGCATCGTTTTGGAGCAGGTGTTGGCTGGAGGGGATAAGAGGAGCGGCGTTGCATCTACCGCAAGGACGGTGGTGAGTCTCGGTGGTATGGAGCGATGGAGTCTCGGCGACGGTCGCGTCTCCATGGACGCGCGTAGGATGCTGGCATTGTCTGGCGTCGTGCTGACGTCGACAACAGAATGCCATGGAGAGGTGAATGCATTGATCGCTCCTGAATGTGGCACAACAGAAGATGGCGGCGGCTGATTCTAGAGCGAGTGCATGCAATGTGCATAGAGGGTCTAGCTAGACCGGTTGGCGCTCCAGGCTTGTGCGGCTTGCTGAGGCCACCAGAATAGATAGTGTGTGTTGATGCGAGGACATGGCACATCATCGAGCTTGTAGGTGTTGCAACAGTAGTTGCTAGAAAGGCGGTTTTGGGTTGATCCATATATTTGTTTTGCTGTTTTTTTGAATAATATAATAAAATAGTTGTGTGCATTGCTCGATGCAAAGGCGGGGGCAATCCTCCTTTGAAAAAAACAAAATTGATTGTCAATTATCTATGATTATATGGTGTTCAAAATAAAATAAAAAAGATTTTCAAAAGGAATTTATACGCTTTATGATTTATCCCGAGGAATTTTTTTCTATCCCACGCGGCCCTAGCTCACGGCCACGCCTTGGGCCACAGACAAGGGTGCATAGGGCCCATGGAGGTTGCCTCCACCACCTCTCGCCCCCTGCTTTTATAATCCCCTGAAACTAACTGTCAGATTTATTTAAGGAATTTTCCGCCACCACGAAGATCCAATCTGGAGGACTGTTTGGTACTATACCGGAGGAGAAATTCACTGTTGGAGCTATCTCATCAACCTTACTGACACCATGACCATGACTGAGTCCTCCTCCTTTGAATATGGTCCATAGTAGTAGCTATATAACATCTTCTCTCCCTTGTTCTTCAATGCAAAGATCTCATGAGCCGCCCTACATGATTGAGATCAATATGATGCAATTCTCTGCATGTTTGTTGTAGTGTGTTGAATTATAACTTTATGATCATATTACTTTGATTTGATTTTTGTTGCATGATTTTATATACATATATGATCTCTGATCTATTAGTCTTGCACTAGCATGTGTTAGATGAATGATGTCCAAGAGGGAGCTCTGTATGTTGGTTAGGTTTTACCTTGCAAGTAAACTACCGCGGTGAAAGAAAGTGGAGAAGGCTTGTATTGTGTTTTTTCCACTATGGATAAATATATAGTTGCATAATTTTCTCGGTGAAATATCTGAAGGTAAGACAATACACTATCCACATTACATCATGTTTCTTAATGCAATGTTTTGTTTTACTTGATACTTTGGGATGCATGTTGGATAATGTGCTTGGGGAGTATTAGCTATTACTCCTATAAACAATGCCGGAGTTCCTGCCTCCCTAATGTCAATCTTGGTGAGCTTGATATTTTGCTTTTTTTCAAAGCAGCCTTCTCCATCTTCTCTCGCTTGATAACATTGATGTGTGTCTCCTCAACTTCTTCAGGATAATCTTTCGGTTCCATATGAGAAGAATGATCATCACCTGATGGTGATGGAGTCCGCTGGTTTGGAGCACCGTTGTGACACCACCGTTTATAATCATGCACTAATCATACACGCATCATGCAGGATCACACACGGTGACTCACGATTAATATCATAACACAACTCTACGACACAAATTTAAATATAAATCTTTATATTACAAGCCCATGTCACGAGGACCCCTAATAAATTAGTCATGAAAGCAAATATTATCTAAGTACAGACATAGTTAGACAAGTTTTGCCTTAACAAGGTTGAGCGAAACAACGACACTAGATAGAAAGGCAAGGCCTCCTGCCTGGGACCTTCAGACTACTCCTGATCATCGGTCTCCATGTAGTAACTACCATCAGGGTAACCTACATCCACGGTGCTACCAGCTATTGCAGTAACCGGGTCAAAAGAAAAGAGTAGCAAAGAAACGGTGAGTACTCATCCAAAGTACTCGCAAGACTTGCGTCAGAATTATACTAGATATGCATCAGTATCAAAGGAATGGGGTAATATATATGGAGTAAAATGCAGAAATGCCAGAATAAGGGGGAGAAGCTCATCCTATCAACGACTACATCTTTCAGCAGTATAAGAGAGAAGAGTATATGGTATCGTCTTGCACATACATATAGCAATAACCTGCCAAGAGATCATGTCCTTATCTCCCTGTAAGAAAGCGATCTCCGCGGGTATATGAATGTTATCTAGTTGTGTTTTATCAAGTATCCGGTTTTAGTTGTAAGAGGTCAGGATACAACTCCAAGTCATCCTGTTACTATGGAAACGACTATTCGAATAGTTTACTTCCCTGCAAGGGTGTACCACATAACCCGATACGCTCGATTACCTCTAGTCGGACACACTTTTTGGGTAATGCCCAGCCTCAGATAATCGACACGCCATAGTCCTACCTAGGCTCTCCAGAGAGGTCACCCACAAGTCTACATCCTAAACGCGACGGGGTTGTTTGGCCACTCACCCCTAAGCACTCGTACACATCACGAGACTGGTCGGGACCAAGCCCATATTCGTATACACAACAGGCATGCTGCTCACCCTAACAATCAGCCTGCCTCTGTGAAATGTGACCTCCGACAGAGCTTTTGGGAGAAACATACAACGCCAAGGGCACCATATACCATTATTCACGTGGTAGTTAGTGTGTATATGCCAGTGGCGGTCTTGGATCAAATACCCAAAACACATTAAGCGTGTTATTATAAAATAATCGCGGACACCGACCAAGGCCCAGGCCCACCTCTCTCCTAGGTGGTCTCTACTTGCCCAGTCATTATGCCACAAAGAATCACTTGGGGGCCGTTGGGAACCCAGGCCCACAACAACCGAGATGGAACCACCTGTCCCTTCAGCCCCCAATCCGAACAATAACATAAGTATTATAGTATTATAGAGTATATATGTGACAACTGCCCGAATGGATCATGACCCGATGATATGACATGGCACGAAGTCTACTACGAGTAGAACGTGTCCTGTACCCGACTCTGCCCAGCATGATCGTCAATAGTGGCTCAAGTATTTGTTCCATGATATGCTTATGCATAGTAGTACTAGAAACATACCAACGGGGATTCCGGCTCCCAGAGGACGCCTTTTTAATTCTGTTGTTTCACCATTGTTTACCATCCTTGTTCTTAATTTACTTTTATGTTATTTAGTTACAAGTAACTATTTTGCTCAATCCTTATTTAAATGGGATTCTATTTTTGTGCCCCTGGTTTCTTAGTTGTGCTCAGTTTTGCCATGCCACCTTAGCGCTCCTCACTTTTCCCCTCGTCCCTTGGCCACGACCTCTCAAATGCCCAGATGAAGCATTCCGTTGGGTCAAAACCCATCATTGACCATTACTTGGATGACATCCTCAGAAGTGGGACCTCAAGAGTGCGCCATCGACGTTGCATCCCAGCCCATGGGCTGAGCCAGTGCGACACGTGTGCGTATCTGCTTAAGTGCCTGGGCCGGCTTGTTCAACCTGCGTGAACGGTGTCAAATAACATTTTACATTTCTAGTCAAATTTACAAATTCATAGAACATCCATTTCAGATCCAGTTGAGTTGATTCAAGTTCCTAAATTCATCATATCTGCAGGCCTATGTAATAGCTAATTTTCATAATTATACATGAAGCTTTTCTATGTATTTTGATTTAAATTCATATTTGATATATATATATATATATAGGAGTTCATTAGAAATTCCTAATCAATTCCCTGTTGGTCCAACTCCAGTACAAAAATGTATATAAATCCTTATTTGACCACATTAATTTGCGTAACTATTTTCAGATAATTGTATTTAAAAAATGGCACTGAAAAGATAGCTTCCAAAAGAGACAGTTTCCCAATTTTTTACAATAAAAAACATTTCTCAACTGCCCAAAGGAGGGTATTTTTTGTGAAGCGAGTGGAACTTATAAGATGCAAAAAAATGTACTTGTGTAATTTTTATCATATTTCTGTTACTTGCTTCGTAGAAAACCCTAGAAATAATGAAATAATTGCAAATAAAATACACCACACTTGCAGTTAAAATTTGAATTACTTTATGTAAATCTCTAAAAATAGTGAATGGCACAAGATCAAATTTGGCCGTCTATTGGGCTGCCAGGTGTGTACATTGTTCTTTTCCTTTTTCTTTTTTTGTTTTCCAATATTTGTTGCAAAATTTAAATTTTATGGTTCAAATGAATGCAAATCTTAATTTTTTTAGTTTTATTTTTTAAATGGACTAAGGTCGTGTTTTGGTGTGGGATGTTTTAATTGACTGCATTGGTTTGGTTTGACCAAAACAAATCGGTCTCAAACCCTTTTTGTCCAAGACAAAAATGGAGATGCTCGAGCAGCCACTATCCTAATGTTTGCAATGGTCAGCACTAATCTCAATCACACGAATGACTGCTTGCAAGCAATAGAACACACACATTACATAGATAGATATATTAATATTAAACAAATTGCATGAACAGAACATCCATTGATATATTCCCATATATATATAGGGAAGACACACATTACATAGATAGATATTAATATTAGGGCTTATCACTGGTACAACAACGTGCTATACAAATGGATTTTAACCCCTTTCCGCGATGGCGTTTCGAACCGTCGCCACGTGACTGACTGCGATAGGGGGGGTCCTTCGCACACGACCCAGAAACCATCGGGGATAGGGGGCCATGATGCATACAGTTGTCCCTATTAAACTGTTTCTAATATCTCGAATATCCGAAACGCTCCATCCTTGCAACTCGTTTGTGCTCGGATTGGCATCGCAGTCGGTATTCTGTGGTGCTACGTTTATGATGCATGACCCATCACAAACGGTTCACGACTATAGAAGCAGACAATCACACACATTTACTTTTCCTCGACTGTATGTGATTTGGTGTAAAAGCGCACATAGTTGTCGCTATAAAACTGTATGTGAAGCTTGAATACATCCCACATGATTCATCCGTCATACCCGCGTCGGATGATTGACCTATCACATGCGTTTTTCTATGACCAAAAGTTTGGGATGCAGACAACATCACAAACAGTCCATAATTGCGAAGCGTGTGTGATAAGGTGACTATCGCAAACATTTAGTAAGAAAGAACTATGTGCGATGAGTTGTGATAACCCACAAGTATAGGGGATCACAACAGCTTTCGAGGGTAGAGTATTCAACCCAAATTTATTGATTCGACACAAGGGGAGCCAAAGAATATTCTCAAGTATTAGCAGCTGAGTTGTCAATTCAACCACACCTGGAAACTTAGTATCTGCAGCAAAGTGTTTAGTAGCAAAGTAATATGATAGTGGTGGTAACGGTAGCAAAAGGTAACGATAGCAAAAGTAATGTTTTTGGTATTTTGTAGTGATGATAGCAATAGCAACGGGAAAGTAAATAAGCGAAGAACAATATATGGGAAGCTCGTAGGCAATGGATCGATGATGGAGAATTATGCCAGATGCGGTTCATCAGGTAACAATCATAACATATGGTGACATAGAACTAGCTCCAGTTCATCAATGTAATGTAGGCATGTATTCCAAATATAGTCATACGTGCTTATGGAAAAGAACTTGCATGGCATCTTTTGTCCTACCCTCCCGTGGCAGCGGGGTCCTTACGGAAACTAAGGGATATTAAGGCCTCCTTTTAATAGAGTATCAGAACAAAGCATTACACATAGTGAATACATGAACTCCTCAAACTACGGTCATCACCGGTAAGTATCCCGATTATTGTCACTTCGGGGTTAACGGATCATAATACATAATAGGTGACTATAGACTTGCAAGATAGGATCAAGAACTCTCATATATTGATGAAAACATAATAGGTTCAGATCTGAAATCATGGCACTCGGGCCCTGGTGACAAGCATTAAGCATAGCAAAGTCATAGCAACATCAATCTCAGAACATAGTGGATACTAGGGATCAAACCCTAACAAAACTAACTCGATTACATAATAGATCCCATCCAACCCATCACCGTCCAGCAAGCCTATGATGGAATTACTCACGCACGGTGGTGAGCATCATAAAATTGGTGATGGAGGATGGTTGATGATGACGATGGCGACGGATTCCCCTCTCCGGAGCCCCGAACGGACTCCAGATCAGCCCTCCCGAGAGGTTTTAGGGCTTGGCGGCGGCTCCGTATCGTCAAATGCGATGAATTCTTCTCTCTGATTTTTTCTCCCCGAAACCAAATATATAGAGTTGGAGTTGAGGTCGGAGGAGCTCTAGGGGGCCCACGAGGTAGGGGGCGCGCTCTAGGGGGGCAGGCGCGCCCCCCACCCTCGTGGACAGGTGGTGGGCCCCCTGGCCTTCATCTTTTGCAAGGATTTTTTATATTTTCCGAAAAGTTGTTCCATGAAGTTTTAGGTCATTCCGAGAACTTTTGTTTCTGCACATAAATAATACCATGGTAATTCTGCTGAAAACAGTGTCAGTCCGGGTTAGTTCCATTCAAATCATGCAAGTTAGAGTCCAAAACAAGGGCAAAAGTGTTTGGAAAAGTAGATACGACGGAGACGTATCAACTCCCCAAGCTTAAACCTTTGCTTGTCCTCAAGCAATTCAGTTGATAAACTGAAAGTGATAAAGAAAAACTTTTACAAACTCTGTTTGCTCTTGTTGTTGTAAATATGTAAAGCCAGCATTCAAGTTTTCAGCAAAGATTATAACTAACCACATTCGCAATAACACTTAGGTCTCAAGTAATGGAATAATCAACTAGCGAGCAATAATAATAAATCTCGGATGACAACACTTTCTCAAAACAATCATAATATGATATAACAAGATGGTATCTCGCTAGCCCTTTCTGAGACCGCAAAACATAAATGCAGAGCACCTTTAAAGACCAAGGACTGACTAGACATTGTAATTCATGGTAAAAGAGATCCAGTCAAGTAGTACTCAATGTAAACTAACACTAATGAATGCAAATGACAGTGGTGCTCTCCAACTGGTGCTTTTTAATAAGAGGATGATGACTCAGCATAAAAGTAAATAGATAGGACCTTCACAGAGGGAAGCAGGGATTTGTAGAGGTGCCATGTGACGCCCTCGATTCAATCGTACACTAATCATACACGCAAATGTGTACGATCAAGATCAAGGACTCACGAGAAGATATCACAACACAACTCTAAAACACAAATTAAAATAATACAAGCTTTATATTACAAGCCAAGGGCCTCGAGGGCTCTAATACATAAGCTCGAAAACACAAGAGTCAGCGGAAGCAACAATATCTGAGTACAGACATAAGTTAAACAAGTTTGCCTTAAGAAGGCTAGCACAAACTGGGATACAGATCGAAAGAGGCGCAGGCCTCCTACCTGGGATCCTCCTAAACTACTCCTGGTCGTCGTCAGCGGGCTACACGTAGTAGTAGGCACCTCCCGAGTAGTAGTAGTCGTCGTCGACGGTGGCGGCTGGCTCCTGGACTCCAACGTCTGGTCGCAGCAATCGGATATAGGAAAGGGGGAAAAGGGGAAGAAAAGCAACAATGAGTACTCATCCAAAGTACTCGCAAGCAAGGAGCTACACTACATATGTATGCATTGGTATCAAATGGAATAAGGCTATCATATGTGGACTGAACTGTAGAATGCCGGAATAAGAGGGGGATAGCTAGTCTTATCGAAGACTACACTTCTGGCCACCTCCATCTTGCAGCATGTAGAAGAGAACAGAAGGTAAGTTCACCAAGTAGCATCGTGTAGCATAATCCTAACCGATGATCCTCCCCTCATCGCCCTGTGAGAGAGCGATCACCGGTTGTATCTGGCACTTGGAAGGGTGAGTTTTATTAAGTATCCGGTTCTAGTTGTCATAAATCATAAGGTCAAGGTACAACTCCAAGTCGTCCTGTTACCGAACATCACGGCTATTCGAATAGATTAACTTTCCTGCAGGGGTGCACCACATAGCCCAACACGCTCGATCCCATTTGGCCGGACATACTTTCCTGGGTCATGCCCGGCCTCGGAAGATCAACACGTCGCAACCCTACCTAGGCACAACAGAGAGGTCAGCACGCCGGTCTAAATCCTATGGCGCGGGGGTCTGGGCCCATCGCCCTTTGCACACCTGCACGTTGCAAACACAACCGGAAGCAGACCTAGCCTAGCAGGCGTTCCAGTCCAATCCGGTGCGCGCCACTCAATCGCTGACGTCACGAAGGCTTCGGCTGATACCACGACATCGAGTGCCCATAACTGTCCCCGCTTAGATGGTTAGTGCATATAGGCCAGTAGCCAGACTCAGATCAAATAGCAAGATCTCGTTAAACGTGTTATCTTGAAATAACCGCGAACACCGACCAGGGCCAGGCCCACCTCTCTCCTAGGTGGTCTCAACCTACCCTATCGCTTCGCCACAAAGATCCACTCAGAGGGTCGTCGGGACAAACATCCTTTCAGACCCAATCCGTGAATCACTCGTGGGTACTCCTACGAGCCGACCCGTCTTTGGTCACCACAAGTATCATATATTATGTATAGGTATATACCCGTGATCAACTCTCGAGTGATCACGGCCCGATAGTATAGCATGGCAGACGGACAAGAATGTATGGCCACTGATGATAAACTAGCATCCTATACTAAGCATTTAGGATTGCATGTAAGGTATCAACAGTTGTAGCAACAATGACAGGCTATGCATCAGGATAGGATTAACGAAAAGTAGTAGCATGCTACACTACTCTAATGCAAACAGTATAGAGGAGAGTAGGCGATATCTGGTGATCAAGGGGGGGCTTGCCTGGTTGCTCAGACAAGAAGGAGGGGTCGTCAACACCGTAGTCGAACTAGGTAGCAGCGGCGTCGGTCTCGGTGTCTAGCGAGAGAAGAGGGGGAAGAAACAATAAATATAATGCAAACAAATGCGTGACGATGCATGACATGACAAGTAGTGGTGCTAGGGGTACCCTAACGTGGTAAGAGGTGGTACCGGTGAAGGGGGAAAACATCCGGGAAATTATCCCCGGTGTTTCGCATTTTCGGACAGATGAACCGGATGGGGAAAGTTGCATGTTTGCTATGCTAGGGATGTGTGGCGGACGAACGGGCTGCGTATCCGGATTCGTCTCATCGTTCTGAGCAACTTTCATGTACAAAGTTTTTTCATCTGAGCTACGGTTTATTTTATATTAATTTTAAAAGGATTAAATCATTTTTATGATTTATTTAATTATTTTAATGCAACATTATCTAGAATAGTGTTTGCTAACGTCATCATGACGTCAGCAGTTGACCTGGTCAACCTCACATGTGGGTCCCGTTCGTCATTGACGATTTAGTCTAATTAGGGTTTAACTAATCTAATTACTGTTTAATTAAACTAACTAGTTAATTAGGATTAATTAATTAATTAATTTAGTTATTAATTATTTATTTTTTATCTCTTTTTTAACGTTTTAGAGGGGGCGGCCCCACATGTCATTGGCCCTAGGGGCCATAGTGGGTCGGGCGTCGGGCACACCCGAATGGGCGCTGCGTGCGTCTAGTGGGAGCCGCGGCAGAAGGCGAGGGGCGGCGCCGGCATGGCTGAGCCGAAGCTTGAGGCTGGGGCGCGGGGCTGCAGTCGGGTGGCTCGGTGGAGCGCAACCACGAAAGCCAGCTGTGGATGGCGAGTAGCGGGGCCACGCAAGGCCGCGACGAAGCAAGCTTCAGAAGGTCACAGCAGGCAGGGCCGGCGAGGCTGCGCGCGGGTTAGGCACGGCGTCGGCGAGCGCAGTGGTTGGCCGTGACGGCAGGGGGCGCGAGCGGGGTGCCGGTCCAGTCACGGCGCAGGGAGGAGGCTGCGGCCGTGTGCGGATAGCGGGGCGCTGCCGTGGCGAAGCAGCACGGGGCCGGTGGCCATCAGGGATGGCAGCAGGACCATGGCACGAACGACGGGCGCGGTTGGATCCGGCGACGGGAGCAGAGGGGGAGACGGAGGAGGTCCTCACCCCACGTTGCAGGGGAACGGGTGGCGAGGCTCGATGGAGCCTTTGGGGAGGAGGACGGGGACGAGCAACAGCGCTGGGGTGACTCCAAGGCATGGTGGCGCGATGACGGCGAGGTGCGGCGATGATGAGGCGGCCGGATGGGCGACGGCCGACGAGCGCCAAGGCGGCGGGCCTAGCCCCGGCACGGCAGGCGCGCGGGCAAGGGGGAGGCCTGGGTGCTCGAGGCGATGGCGTGGTGCGAGGAGACAGCCGGTCTCCGGCAAGGGCGTCCGACGCGGGGTGCGAGGGAGGAGGTTGGCGATGCGGGAGGGTCGAAGCATGGCAGGAAGCCGCGAGAAGGTGGCCGTGGCGTGGGGTGGCCTTCTACACCGGCGAGGTGGGGCGACGGGCGGCGGGATTGGCGATGGGGACGGGGC